>NC_089825.1:96378588-96708399 GCF_035046505.1 Tiliqua scincoides
TTGTCCAGGCTGTGTATTCCCAATTGGAATACCATATAAATAATTTTATAATTGGCTTACGTTAAAGACTTTAACTGCTGTGGGGATGGAACAATTACCCTTCCTATGGAAAAATCTGAGAATAGCTTGGGAAGTGGCATGGGCCTTAAGTTAACAGCCAAATTGCGATGAATATATCAAGATAAGTTACATTGAAAGTGTACACCCAGATATTTAATACTGTTTAATAATAATAATAATAATAATAATAATAATAATAATAATAATAATAATAATAATAATAATAATATTTAGAGAACAATATCTTTGTCTTTGAATAGATAGTCAGAGTTTCTATTTAATAGTCGTCTGAGGCCAAATTGTCTTTGAGAAATTGACACAACGTCATTCGCATATAGCAGGACAGACTTAGCTAGGGCAATGACCATCTACTAGCCGAAGGAAGGGGGCCATATCACTTAGAAAAAGAGTAGAGATGAAAGGTGCCAAAATGCACCCCTGCTTCACACCCCTGCTTCAGATTCTGGGTGTCAACTTCCAAGATGACATGCATTTAAGCTGATAGGTTGTCCCTGTTTGGAGCTTTTTAATAAGTGCTAAACGGAGTGAGCACTTCCACCAAGTCAAGTCACAGGCACAGACCACGGGCCTATCACATTGGGATATGTTATGTTAGGGATGGGGGAACTACCACCCTTTCAGAGCAAGAATACTACCGTGTCACATTATTCCCCAGGCTTATTAATTTTAGTTGGGAAATGAGCTCAATGAAAAGAATAAATCCACTGTACCATTTCTCGTTCTCCCTTCAGCCCTCCTCTTAATGTGTCCTGGTCCCACTTTCCTGCAGGCACTAATCTCTCACCTCTGCCTCTACCAGAGCCTCCCTAATCTATAGTTTCAGCATGGCCACAGGAAGGCAATAAAAAAGACAACTGACAAGGTTTAGCCAGCAGCTCCTCCAGAGAAGGGGATTTTTGTCCCCTTCCCCAGGCAGCCCACAAAGGGGCTACTTGAGTCACCATCAACCAAAAGATTGATGGTGAATCAAGTGCCTCCATGTCAGGCGGTAAGCTTCGCTTCACCGGTTCCACCTCCCTCCCTCCTCGCTCCCTCTCCTCGGCACACCTCCTCCCTGCCCTCTCTCCATCCTCTCCCCACTTCCTTCCTCCCTCTAATGCCTCCTCCCCACCCTCCTCCTCTTCCTTGCACACTGCCCCCTCCTCCTTGTACACCTCCTCCTTTTCCTGCCTCTTTCCCGATGAGGCTCCCTGCCCCCCTGTGGAAGAGGAACAAGAAGGGGTGTTGCTTTCTTCCACCTCTTACCCTCCTTACTCCCCTCCCGAGTGTCCTCTGTGTGCTCAGCCTATGCTGTTCTTCTAGGGCGCAGCATTTGGGTCCTTCTCACTTTCCCTCAACCAAGAAGGTGGAGGCGCTCCCAGCATGTTGAGGCCGCTACCAAGGCAGCAAGTGACTCTGCCACTGGAGAGAGAGGCAAACAGGTCAGTGTGGGCATCTTCTCTTTGGATCTGCATGGGGCCCTGTTAGGCCCCAAAACCAAAACCCATCAAATCCCACAAATCGCCCTAAGGCCAGCCCTAACTCCCACCTCCTTCACAGTTAAGTGGAGGTGGAAGAACAGGAAGCAGGTATCTGTGCTGGTGCTGAGAGAGACTGCTGAAAAGCCAATGACCAACAAGGGCAAATGTGAATTCTAGATTCCCTGTAAGATTTCCTGCCTGCAGCAAAATTGGAAAACCTGAGAAGATGAAAAGGTTGCTGCACAATTGAGATTAGATGGGCTGAATCCTGCAGGCAATGGTGCCTCTCCCTTTGCTTTTCCTCTTGGTGCAGTGTCAGCTTTTGTCCTTTGATCTCCTTCACAGTGCTGGGTTCTCAGAGCAAAAAGAGAAAAGCAACAGAGCTTGTCATCAATCCTATAGGGCATGGAAATGGGGCCCACTACAAGTGACGTAGCTAGGGCGGTACTGTGTGTGTGGACTACACTGGATTATGCACTCTGGAAGCGGGGGGGGGGGACACCACTATGGACCACAATTGTGAAATCTTGGCATTTTTGAATAATGCCAATAATGTTATATATCATTTGATGTGGAATTTAACAGAGAATGCAACGAAAAAACCACATTTAGATATCTGTATTGGGGGGGGGGGCTGCTTATGGCAGCTTTCTGCTGGTGGGAGCAATAGTGTTCACCTCTTTCCATGTGTGCATTTTATTATTTAATGCCAGTTCTCTGAAGCAGTTGTAACAGAGCTGAGTATACCAATTATTTTTCAGTTGGCCATTTACTCCTGGCTGTCTTTTTATCCGAATTCAAATGTGTTGGGGAATAACACCACAACATGAGAAATGAATCCCTGAATTTAAAGCAATTAATCTCTGAGTGAATAAGGCAATTTCTTTTTCCAGAGATTCATGTATAGTTTATAAAATCATAATCTCAATCAGGCCAATCAATGACCCAAGAGTTTTATTCCCGGCTTCACTCCAGATTTCATATCTTTAATTTCTGGTCTTGCTGTTTGTCAAACTGCAGTCAAACTTGGAGAAAGATGTTGTCGCTGTTCAGAACTTTGATTTCACTCTCCTGTAATTATCAAAGGCATAATTAATTCTTCTGCTTGCTACGTTCCCTGTGGAGTTCCAGTGGTCAATAACAGATTGAAGATGAAATAAATATACCTCTTACCATCTGGGGATTAGGGAGTAAGAAGACTCCTGCAGAGGGATTTCTGTTACTTTACACGTTATATTCTTGGCTTCACCAATCCTTCATCAGTAAATGGAGCTACCATGAAGGCTACAATGTTGTAATCGTTGAGATTCCGATGATACTGCAATAGATGCAGATAAAAGACTTGGTGTTCAGAGAGCTCAAGATGATGATATTCTCCCTTCTCATTGTGCTGCTGCTGCCACATGCAGGTTGTGATGCCCAGATGGTAAATTGTGAGATGTGGCATCCCCAGATTGTTCATCACAAGTATTATCAGCCAGGAGATCTCATCATTGGAGGCATTATCTTTCAGAACTTGTTCCAGATCAGCAGAAGTACATTCAACCAAAATCCTCCTCAGCCTCAACTCAGTAGGTCTGAATAATGATCCCCCATCTCCTGAAATGTCTTTATCCAGAGTAATTTATCCGGCAAACCAATTATGTAGAAAGGTCTGGTTTGAGCTCCATTGATAGTAATCTCTGTGCTACAATTTTGACCAGATTCAAGTTTGGCAACTCCATTCCCATCTGCTAGGTGTTTATGAAACAGAAGCGTGTACTTTTCCACCCCAGCTCAGTAGCAACATACCGCAGGCACTCGCCTATAAGTTGATCTCACAGATAAGTTGAGGGCAGGTTTTGAGCCCAAAATCGTGGAATTTGCTACGACCCTTGGATAAGTTGGGGGATAAGCTTAAGGGGGTTTCTGACTATAGTTTTGTCTGATTTTACCAGAGGCCAGATCCTGAAAATAACCTACAAGTAATTGTTACCCAAGAACTGTACAGTTTCCATTAAAAACATAGTAAAAGATCAAAAGATACATTTTTATTCTTTTTAAATTCTGGTCTCCACCACCTTTATGTAAACACTATCAGAGTAAGTGCACTGTAACAAATCATACCAGTAAAACAGTGGTTCGCAACCTGGAGTTTATGTAGCCCCAGGGGCACTCAACAGGACCTGTAGGGGTACTTGAAAAAGAATGGCATAATGGCAGAAAAAGGCAGTTCCTGCTCTAGAATGCCTTGCAGGGCCAGCAAGGCAGGAAGGGAGGTAGCTAGTTGGCTGTGAAAGCCCCACCAATTTTTGGCCATCAATTCATGTATGAACCAGTGATTGAAAACCAGCACAGTAAAAAAGCTGAAACATAATATGAAAAGAAATCGATCACCAAGAATTTCTCAGGACATTTCTGGTGCAAAACAGTACAAAGGCAGAGCCTTCTGTTCTTCAAACAGATAGAAAAAGAAAACACTGTGATGAATACATGAAGTTTGAGCTTTCATATGGAGGAGATGAGGGCTTGTATGATTAATTACAAACATTTTGCTAATATGAAGGGTACAATTTATGGAAATGGGCTGCCAAGGGATATGCAAGTGAAAAAGTTTGGGAACCACTGCAGGAGAACCATGAATCAAATCCACCTTTAAGGTGTCTGGTGTGTCAAGCCCAAAGCTTCACATATAACATACAACTCATAACTGGGAGTGTGCAAGTCAATTCATAGCAGAGAGATGAGCTGCATATATCTGCAACCCTTTTTACTCAGAAGCAGACCCACTGCTTTCCATGGGTGTTATTCTTTGGTAATGATGCATGGAATTGTAGCCTGGGACTTTGCTTCAAATGGAAAGGAGGATCCCATCCTGGTGTGGAAAAAACCAGACCTCTGCCAAATGCAAGCCTTTGCAAAACAGAACCAGGCTGCAGCAGCACTTGCAAAATTCTCTGGAGGAGAATAAAAGGTTGAGTGGTTAACTTTGACTGGAATTTCCCAGGGAGATTCCCATAGAAATGAATGAATGTGCCTCCCTGCTGCTTGAGCAAGAGAGGAAACTTTTCAGAGTTGAAAAACTCTGCCCTCTGATTGATCCGGAGATCAGGAGATGTGATGATTTGAGCTTGATCACTTGGCAAAAATTTGACTACTATAGATGAGTATCTACGGTAATAACACTTGAACACACTAACTAGAATGTCAACGGAGGAGTTGAATGTGGGAGGGCACAAATGGAAACTTCAAGAAATGAACTGTTTTTCCTAAATAAAATGCCACTCAGAATGCATTGAAGCTGTGAAATATTTTCAAGCATTTGAGTGAATTATTTGGACTCGAATAAGAAGAGTCAACTTTGTCTCCATTGATCAAATGGGCAACAAGGCTCCAAAAATGGAACTATGAAAAAATGAAAACAAAAATAATTTGATGCATTCGAATACCCCCAAAAATCCCCTGCTGTGGTTTCATGAGTGGCATCATTTGGCAGTCAGTGGCATTCCCCCACCAACTCTCTCACTCTTGTTTCTGTGTTATGCTAATATAGAATAACTCCGTGTGTGTTTGTGTGCGTGT
Source organism: Tiliqua scincoides (assembly GCF_035046505.1). Taxonomy (NCBI): domain Eukaryota; kingdom Metazoa; phylum Chordata; class Lepidosauria; order Squamata; family Scincidae; genus Tiliqua; species Tiliqua scincoides. Next base: position 96,383,691 of record NC_089825.1, read on the forward strand.
GTGTGATATCATGTAAACCATTGCTACATATAGCAGGGGGGTGATCTTCAGGAAAATGGGAATCCCTTTTATCTATTTGCATTGCTCAGAACAGGAACTATATCAATGCTATTCTAAGTGCATCCCTATATTGAGATGGAGGTCAGGTTCACGTATGCTGATATGGTTTAGTAGTCCAATTCCTGTGTAACCCACCCGGATATACAGATTGCCTTAGAAAACAGAGTACATGAATATATCCTAAATAACCATAAAATAATTGTATTAGATTCATCATGTAGTGGCAATGATTTCAGAAAGTCCTGGTGAATTCAAATGCAAAACTCTTTGTAGTATGTTTGTTCAGAACTACCAGGAGGTCCTGGCTTTGGAATTTGCTGTAAAGGAGATCAATGAGCATCACCAGTTGTTGCCCAATCTGACTCTGGGATTCAGCATCTATGACAGTTATGTGGAGGCAAGATGGACCTATCATGCCACCTTGCAACTTATTTCCCCAAAGGACAGATTTGTTCCCAACTACCAGTGTGATGTCCAGGGCAACCTAATGGCTGTCACTGAAGAACTGACCTCTGACATCTCCCATCAAGTACCAGAAGTTTTGGGCCGCTACATGATTCCACAGGTTGGATGCATTTGCATGAACATTTTGCTTTGTGATGCTTTGCCTGTACCCTGTGCCAACTGAATACAATCTCTGGCACCTCCTTAGTTCTGATTAACACAAAATGGGAAAGATCAGAGAATAAGAGAATCTGAAGGCACTGGCAAGAAGACAATGATTCTTACTTCAGTTTCTAATGTTGTTGTTGTTCAAAATGTTAGTAGCTAAAGATTGCTTGTGTGGTCACAATTTATCATGTAGGAATTTTTGTTCCTCCAAAATCATAGATTAGGAGCAACAGCTGCAATAAGGGAAGCAGCTTTTCCCCCTCAGCAAAACCCTCCCCTCCCCTGCCTTTGTGTCTGAACCTTTTTATCACTAGATGAGGACTCCTGGATTACGAAATGCAGCTAAAAAGCTACTCTTGTTCCTTCAGAGATCATTGTCTAAGCAAAGTTGAAACCAGGGTTACTAACATTTCCACAGCAACAGCCAAAAGCCAAATTTCAGATTCACAAGGTTGCATGAACTGGTCATTAATGCTATGCAGACTGGTGTCTTAGTTTTGGTGCAGTGAGAGCAAAGTCAGCCACCAAAAGGATCATTGTTCATAAAGTCTGAGATGACATCTATGACATATCATCTGATGAAAAAGGTGCAGAAAGAAGAAATAGAAAGAAAGAAACATTTGATGCAGGGTTTTAGATACTCCTAAATACAGTCAAATCTCCTAGAATTCCTCAGTTTCTAGATTAGGACAATAACTATATTATGTTAGTTATGCAGGTAGAGTAACTGCAATTTTCAAAATAGAACTGCTCTCCTTCCCTTTTACTAATTACCTCTTGCATACACAGAAACCGTCATATATGACATTTCGAAACATCCTTCTGTCTATATTCTCCATGTAGGTGCTGTATGGTTCTGCTGCAGTTTCAATGGTTGAGAATCAAGCAATTTCTGTCTATCAGGGGGAACCAAATGGAGTCCATCAGTACAGGGGAATACTCCAGTTACTTCTGCATTTCAAGTGGACATGGATTGGATTCATTGCTGCAGATGACATCAATCTACAAGGGTTCTTTGATGTCCTACTCCAGGAATTTTCTATGTATGGCATCTGTTTTGCCTTCCTGGAATCGTTCAGCTGTTCAGCTAATGAAAAATCTGCACTGAAAGTTTATGATAAAATAATGAATCATCATACCAATGTTTCAGTCTTCTATGGAGACATTCGTTCCATGCTGTTTTTGAGATGGCTATTAAGTATAGGGAAAAATCACAAATCAGAAGGCACAAATAAGAAGCCAAAAGGTAAAGTCTGGATTCTGACAGTACAGATGGCGATAAAATATTCTGCCAGCTACGACGATTGGGATATTCAAGACTTTCACGGTTCTTTATTATTTGCAACTCACTCCAATGAACTTCCAGGGTTCCAAGGTTTTCTTCAAAGCAGATACCTTTCCAGCTGTAAGGAAGATGGCTTTTACAAGGACTTCTGGGAAAATGGAAAGAAAGTAGTCATTCATAGGCTGGGGCTCTGAGTCTGCAATCCTCTCCACACTTACCTGGGAGTAAGCCCCATTGATTTTAACAAGACTTCCTTTTGGTAGACAAGCATAGGCTTGGGCTCTCAGTCCTAAATAAATCATAATTTACATCACATGAGATTTTCCAAGAATCCTTCAAGCTTCACACATTGGTGAGGTCCCACAGAAACATCAATTATCTCTAAGAAACATTTAGGAAGCTGAGCTGCATTGTCCACACTCATGAGATGTGCACAGAGGCAAATGAGCTATTCTACATGGTACTTCAAGGGACTAGTGATCCCCAGATTAGATCACACAGTATGCACACAAAAAGCTTCAGGCTGAACACAGCGAGGTACGTGAAAGCATCTTCAAATTCATTCCCTTAGGAGGTGATGGGGACTGGTGGCTTGAAAAGGAGATTAGATCAGTGGTTCCCAAACCTTTTAGCACTGGGACCCACATTTTCAAACAACACTCTATCAGGTCCAACCTAGGCTTACCAGACTTTTTAAAAAGAATCTCTAGTAAGAAATAATAGTAGTAGTTAGCTTGCAAACTGCAGGAGCTGAGCTCTTTGCAGGGTAATTAGCAGCTACAGAATCCAATTTTTGAATAGCTTGAGACAATTAGTTATCTGATCTTTCCATCATGCTTTGGGTGTCCCACCCAAAATCAATCTCCACCAGTGGGTCCCAACCCACAGTTTGGGAACCACTGGATTAGATTAAACTCATGAAGGGTTTGTTTCTTAAAGGTTATTGGTCAGGATGGATAAATGAAACCTCCACCTTTGGCCTGGCCTCTGTGGCCAAGGTTTGGTGGGCGGTTCCCTCCTGGACTTGGAGCCCAGATCTACTGACTGGATTGACTTTGGCTTCCATTCCAGCCAATGGCTCAAAGTTCAGGCAGGAGCCTAGGTCTACCAGCTGGGTAGACCTGGGCTCCCCCCTGGACTTGGAACCCAGATCTACCAGCCGGTTAGACCTGGACTCTCGATTTAACTTGCAGCCTCTGTGGCCAGGGTTTGTTGGGTGGGTAGACTTCGGTTCCTGCCTGGACTTAGAGCCAGATCTACTAGCTGGGTAGACTGGGCTCCATTCCAGCCAAAGTCCAGGTGGAAGCCCGGGTCAATCCAGCTGGTAAATCTGGGATCCAAGCTGATGTGGGAGCCCAGGTCTACCTGCCTGGTTGACCAGGGCTCTGAAGTTCATAGTTATCATGCACCCCCAAACACAAACACTGGATCCGCCTCTGGTGTGAGGGCGAATGGGTGATCCTGTGGTATTGGTCATAATGACTGAAACAAGAGGATCCAATGGCAGTGAACAGTGTGTGGTTGCATTCATATCAGTGATAGTGGTTAGAGAGGGGGGAGGATAGAATTGGGCTGTAAGTTACCCAAAGAGTTTCCATCAAATTTATGTTATGGGATGCTTAATGAAAGAGGTGGAAGGGGATAAAAAGGCTATTATTAAATATATATATTTATTTACTGGTTGGCAACCTTCAGTCTCGAAAGACTATGGTATAAGCCTACAGCACCCGGTATTCCCAAGCGGTCTCCCATCCAAGTACTAACCAGGCCTGACCCTGCTTGGATTCCGAGATCAGACGAGATTCAACAAAATAAGTTCATAAAGTGGCTTACAAAGAAAAATCATCTAATTAGATGTATTCAGGATTGAATGAATATAATATCTATCAATGGTACATTTTCTATCTGAGTGGGAAAGATTCAAATCTGCGTGGACTTGTGGGTTGCTCTAGAAGCCAAGGGTATGGCAGCAATGGGCTTCTCCATTGTGGTACACGTCCTCTGGAATCAACTACCATTGGACTTGCTCAGGTTTTGCTCAACAGGTAGAGGTTCTGCACATGGTTTTCATGCGCTTGGAAAGGCCCGTCTGCCCTGAGTATCTTACCAGCCATTTCCATCATTCTGCAACGTCTCTGAACCTGGGAGCAGCTCTCAATGACAATGATGGGACATTGTGGTCCACCATAGATTGAGAAGCTCTGAACTGTTTGTTTTGGCTGACTTTTGACAGGGGAGGAGACCCTTTTGATCTGCTTTCACTGCTTTACATTATTTAGAGCTGTTTAACACATTAATCTGCTCCATATAGATTTGTAATTGTTTTAATTGGTTTTTCATGTTTTATTTAGAGGTCATGCATATTTATTTTTTTTTTTTAATTTCTAGTTGTATCCCACTTTGTGTATTGGAAAAAAGCAGTATACCAATCTTTTTAAACAGAGTCCGTGCATCTTCTTTGTTCAAAGGTTTCTTTTCCTTTTTAATGTAGCTCCACCACTTCTTGAAAAAGGTGTCCTTTAACAACAGTGCTGGTGATCAGATTTCCTTTGACCAGAATGGGGAATTAATTGCTGGATTTGACATCATAAACCAGGTCACATTCCCAAACCAAAGTGTTGTTAAAGTCAAAGTGGGAAGGCTGGATCCCCAGGCTCCTCCATCTGAAGCCATCTCCATTAATGAGGATGCCTTTGAATGGCCCAGCTGGTTCAACCAGGTAGGACAGAGGTTCACACACCATAGGTTGGGACTCATCACTGGGTCAAGTTCTAGTTATTGGTGGGTCCTGCAACTGAATTGCTTGATAGCTGACAAGGAAAATGTATTCAGGCCTATGGAAACCAAAACAGAGCTGTAGGCACACTTTTACTCACAAGTAGGCAGCCGTGCCTTGGTTCATTTGGAAGGGTAGCCCCAAAAAACATTTGAGATGAAGTACCTTCAAAGCTGAGAAGGAGAATGTATTCAGCCCTATGGAAAGCAAAACCAAACCACACGTGTGGATTTACTTGCTAGTAGGTGAACATGCCTTGGCTATTATCGAAGGTCAGGTGAAGGGGAATGCAAGGCCATCAGAACTTTCCTGCTTTGATGGACATAGAGCTCAAGAAAACGTTCCAGAAGGTGCCCCCCCCATAATAAAAAAGATAAAAACAGAGGCTTGAGTGTCTCATAAAACAGGTTGGCACCCATAGAGAGTCATATTATAAAGTGGATCCCAGTGCTAAAAAGATTGGGAAGCAGTGAGGTAGGACATAGATGTATGCAATAGTTTGGGGGAGAATCCCCTATGCAGTTTGTAGGGTTGCTACACTTTGAGGATTAGCCTGAAGTCTCTCGCAATCAGCCTCAAAAATCAAGTGAATCCCAGAAGCAACTCTGGAGACTTTGAAGAACTAGAACAGCTGAAGGAGGGGGAAATGGAAAGAAACGCAGGCGCCGCAGTGTGCTGTGTGCTGTGGGCTTCTCCCACTTGCCTTTGGAGCCTTTCCATGCAGCGATGGCAACACACTGGTGCTCGCTGAACCTCATGGAGTCATCTCTGTCTGGAATGGCTCTGATGGCAAGTTGTGGTGCCTACAGCACTTACCATTTTGCCCCCCAGCTACTTTACTGTTTCTGTAGTTCATACTGGTAACACTCCCCTTCCTGTCAATGAACGACATTACAGTTATACTCATACACTTATTTAGAGCCCCGTCTCATTCACAGATTTGCTAATACTTGTGGATAGCTTTGTAATCCTTCATGTAATCCTTACACCATCAAGTTAGCTGGTGTCTTAGTCAACATATTAATCACAAAGCGCAATGAAAATTTACCAGGAATTGGCGCAGGCCTTCTGTGCTTGCCAAGAAGTGCCTTCAAGCACATCTGCAGCTATGCAAAATCTGGTTAGGCTGGTGCAAGATCATGCACTGGCCTACCGGCACTAGATGCCCTGGAAGGGGCAAGTTTGCAGTTGGCATGGCAGGCCAGCGCAGGGGTGGGTGAGGGTGGTGGGAGGACATAACAAGGGTTGGGAGAGGACATTTCTGGGCAGGGGGAGGATAGGACAGGACAGGAGGCAGATCAGGACTGAGAGGGAGGTGGGACTGGCTGTGGTAGTGCAGGCTGAATCCTAACCCCCATTCCCAGGTGGTGTAGAATTACACGGGCTGCTCAGATTTGCACCTGCAATTTTGCTGTTGCAGTTCCAAATAGCCCTATAGGTGTAACTGGAGTTCTACACGCAGTAAGGGGGAAAATATCCTCTTTCCCTGAGTTACCCTCCAGCCACCTCCTAACTTGCACTGGATACAGCACAGGGCAATCGACCTGCCTGTTCCAGTGCAGGTTAGGATTGGGCTTCCTGTGCAATGGCCATCTTTGCTTCAAGCTTCATCACACTCAGGAATGTGTACACCATGCTTAGAAAACCATCAGCATCTTATTGCAAACCAGTTTGTCTCCTGCATCTTCAAAAGTCCAATTTTAGTTTTCTAAAACTTAACGTTCTTCTCTTTCTTTGGTGGATTAGACACGGCCCCTTTCTGTGTGTAATGACAAATGCCGCCCTGGATATAATAAGAAAAAGAAGGAAGGGGAGTCATTCTGTTGCTATGATTGCGTCCCATGTCCAGAAGGGAAGGTATCAGACAAGAAAGGTGAGCGTTGTAGTGTACAGAGTTATTGAAAAGTTTGGTTGTAATCCAGAAGTATTGGAATGATCTCTGAATAGATTGAGATTCTTGGGACATTTCTCTAATCTAACCATTATTTGAAGTGTGGTTTTGGATTTTGTCAGTTTAGTGTGTTTGACTCATCCCTTTCCTCTGCTGGCAAACAGGGGCAAAGATATATATTTAGTGTTTTTTATATTATATTCTATTTTGATTTAACATTTTGAATTATAATTTACGTATTTTATACACAGCTTTGACCTTTGGAAAAGAGAGAAAAAACCTTTTAAATAAATATGCACATAGATCCATATGTTATTTGTCTGGATAGATGGTGTCTCAATAATGTACGGACAATTTATAGCATCAAATTTATCACGTTATAATTCTCTGATATAATACATTACTATAATTTACACATGTACTGCTTATGGTTGTACAAGGAAGCAGTTGCTTGAGAAACTCAATTACGTAATAAATTAGTTCATTAATAACATGAAGTGCCCAATAATTTCCCTGTTGGTAAATGGAGGCAATAGCGGTGGGCCCTCTGCCACAGCCAGCGACCCCCACTGGAACATATAATCCAGGGCTGGGGGCAGACTGTGGGCAGGAAGTGGGTGGAACGTGGTGCAGTGGAAGAGGAACTGAGGGAGAGGAAGGGCTTGAGGGGGTAGATCCAGCTGCAATGGTGCACATCTGATCCTATCCCATCTTATGAAAACCTCCACAGCCCTTATCCACTCTTGGATGTTCGCCACCAAAATAGCTGGTGTATGTTTGCAGACACTGATGGAAAGCCCCAGGGCTTACATGTAGGAAAGTTTTTTTAAAAAGTTTTTACTGATGTCCTATTTACCTTTGGGGTTGCCCCCACCTCCATGCAATGCCTTAGTGTTCCTGGTGGCAGGGGATAGGACTGACAACTGCAGACATCCACTGAGATGGCTTCACCCTTGTCTGTTATTACTTCCTTTAGATGTTTGTGTGTTCCGTGAAGTCTTCTGAGCATGCAAAGGCTGTGCCTGCACCCTCACCTGCATGATGGTCTGTTCAGTTGACTGCCTGGGAACCAGGCTGTGAGGGACATGTGCTCCACACCATCATGCCTGCACCTGCGCTAGTTTACATGGTGATCATAAGGACAGCTCATCTAAGTCACCGGCTCAGTGCTTGGAATACCTGATAATTGTGTTGGATGTGGCCAAATTAAAATGTTGGTCCATTTTTTTAGATGCTTTGGGTGTGTACAGGAGCACTCATTCATTGGCTACCTATGGTATTTATCAGGGGCAGTCCTGGTGCTTTGCCCACCAGGTGCCACCTCCCATTTGCTGCCCCTGACCCCGAAGTGATTGCGGTGACATCGTCACCACTGTGGCCTTCTCCTTTCTGTCTTTGAAAAAAATGAGGGAGGAAGGAGGCAAACCAGGCTCCATTGGAGCTTTTTCACACAGCTTGAAGTGGCACCCAGGAGGCGAGCACCACCCGTCTACCGGGAGCAGCGCTCGTCTCCTGGGTGCTTAGCAATGGCTCCATTGGAGCTACAAGCGGAAGGTGCCTGCTCTGAAATCAGAGGCGGCATGCAGCCCTTCAAACCGGCTATCTGGCTACCCCTTTCTTTTAAGGGGAGGAGTTAGATGCAGTCGGAAACTGCACCAAAGGTGTGCAAGAGCACAACCATTCTAGGCTGTTCCCCGCTGATCTGAGGGCCACCCCCCTCTCCTCCCCTTTAAAGAATGGTATTTACAGTAATTTATCTTTATCTATCAAGCCCTAAGGTGCTTTGGATATATTAAAAACAATAGGAACTTTGGTCTTCAAGGGATGCAGCACTGCTGATAAATCTCAAAGTCCTGTATGTTCTTCCCCCAACCATCATTTGCATTCGATTGCTTCTGACGGCAATGGAAAAGTCAACAGTGCCCCCCTGACTATAACTGGAGACAGGGGACTCATATGGAGAAGGGTGGTCCTGCCCCCAAACCATTAGAGCTCAAGAGCAATCCCCTGCACTTTGCATCAGGCTCAGAAACAAACTGGAATCCAAAATAACGGATCTGAAAGGATTAAAAAATAACTAGCCTCTGCCAGAACCTCACACTTGCTACTGACTTTTCTAAAGGGTCTACCAGAATGGCTCCACATAGAGCATTTTGCATTAACCTAAATGTTGATTACTACAGTTTCTGTATCTTCTATCTTCTATCATGACAATATGAAATTCTCTCCAGCTAGTGCACCTAATCACAATTTCTGGGGGACACTGGCAAATTCCGAATGTTCTCATGTCAGAACACAGAGTACCTTGTGCAAGAGATGGGAAAGAAGGGGGACTGCTGTTTTCTCTGGAGCTATCTTACAGACCAAAATGGCAACTGCTATAGCCTGTGGGAGCCAGGACGCCACCAGAGATCTCCTGGGGGAGGAATGTTCGTCCCCTTCTTCCGCAAGGAAGGGCAGAGGACGCGTAATGGAGCTTCTCAAATCTATGTCTGCTATTCTGCTGAGAACCTTTTCAACCCAATATGGAGCATAGAATTCAGCAGAGGAGGCTTCCATTGGTTCCACACTCCTTGCAGATCCGTTCCTCCCCCCCTCCACCCTGAAAGCCCACATCTCCAGCTGGCAGTGCTACTCACCTACATGCATCCACCACCCTGGGCAAATATGGGTAGGGTGCCCCCTACTGAGCCCAAGGCCACCCCTGCACCCCCAGGGCAGCAGAAGACACCGCGAGGCCCTCCCTTTCATTCCAAACTGATCCAATACTGCTTCCCACATCCATCATTGCCTCACCTGCAGCACTTGGCGCTGGCTGCGTGCCCTTCTGCGCTGCCTGCATGGCACCTGTGATCTCAACATCAAGGGCGAGGACCCTCTGGGCAGAAGGTTCTGGAACATCTACACCCCCTTGTCCCCTCAAAAACGTCCGGCCCCACAAAGGGCTTTCTCCTTCTCTCTGGCCTCAAAACACGCCAGCAGCGCCCTTAACTCACTATACTCTTCCTCATCCCCAGATGAAGGCATGTGAGGGGGGCAGGAAGAGGTGGTCTCTTGAGGGCCTTTCCACCCCTATTTTGGCTTTTCTTACCCATAATGAGCCTGAAAGAAAATGTCCCCCCTCCCAGGTGCTTAAATTCACTGGAGGATACAAGTGCCAGAGGCACTAAAGTAGGGGAGGAGGCAGAAGCCCCCGTTCCCAAACACTCCCACGTCGCCTTCTCCACTCCTCAGGTGCCCTTGGGTGGACGCAGGGGAACCCTTCCGACAACGAGGCACCCTCCGCGCTGCTTGCTGCCTGTGCCAATGCCTCCTTCCGCAGGGCTCCCTCCTGCCTGCCTGCCTTCGCCACGCGATCCAGCCACCTGCAGCGCTCCACTGCCGCCCTCCAACGAGGGGCTGGAGGCTCTGTTGCCTCTCGCCTGCTCACTCTGGCTCACCCTCACCATGCTGCAAGGCGCGCCGAAGCCGCTGGCGGGGCTGCGAGTCTGCCCAGTTCTCTCCTGCTGAGGACGCATCTGTCCTCGCTGCTGGCTGGGAGAGAACTGAGCTCTGCCACAGCGCGCGCTCCAGGCGGGCGCTCTGGCCCCGCCTACCACAGCCGCGATGACCAATCGTGGCAAAGCCTCAGCCTGACAGCACGAGGTGAAGAGGGGGGCAATCGGCTGGTGGTGCCGAGCTGGCACCAAAAGCTTTTCTAGTGGTGGGAGCAATTGTGTTCTTCACTTTTTATGTGTGCATGTGTGAATTTATTATTTATTATTCTTTTGTTACTTAATGTCATGGCTCTGCAGCAGTTACAGCTGAGTTGAGGATGTCAACAACTTTTCTGGTGGCAACCTACTCCTGGTAGTCATTTTTCCCCAAATCAATGAGTTGGGAAACAACAGGAAAAGATGACTTCCCTGACTTCAAAGCAGTGAATCCCTGTACACTTCCCAGGGACGTGGAAGCAATGAGAAAGTACTCAGATTTAAAAAAAAAATAAAGAAAGGAAAAAAGACAACTTCATTTTCCAGATACATCCACAGTTTTTTAAATCATAGTCTCAAGCCTGCCAATCAAATGACCCAAGAGTTTTCTTTCCTTCTTAGCTCCAGATTCCATATCTTTAATTTCTGGTCTTGCTGTGGAACAAACTGCAATCAAACATGGAGGGAGATGTTGCCACCGTTCAGAACATTGATTTCACTCTCCTGTAATTATCAAAGGGACTGTAATTAACTTTGCTGCTTACTCCGTTCCCCGTGGTCTTCCAATGACCAATAACAGAGTGAAGATGGCATAAATATACTCCTTACCACCTGGGGACAAGGGACTAAGGAGACTCCTGCAGACGGATTTCTGCTACTTTGCATGTTAAATTCTTGGCTTCACTAATCCTGCATCAGTCAATGGAGCTACCACGAAAGCCAGGTTGTTGTCATTGTGGAGATTCCGATGATACTGCAATAGATGCAGATAGGAGAATTTGTGTTCAGAGACCTGGTTGGCACTCAAGATGGTGATATTCCTCATGCTCATTATGGTGCTGTTGCCACAGGCAGTTAGTGATGCCCAGATGGTTAATTGTCGGTTGTGGCATCCCCAGATTGTTCATCACCAGTATTATCAGCCCGGAGATCTCATCATTGGAGGCATCGTCTTTCAGAACATGTTTGAGATCAGCAGAAGCACATTCAACCAAACTCCTCCTCAGCCTCAACTCAGCAGGTTTGAATAGTGATCCCCCATCTCCTGAAATGTCTTTCCCCAGAATAATTTATCTAGAAACGAATCACGTTGAAAGTTGTGGTTTGAGCTCCATTGATAGTAATCTCTGTGCTACGATTTTGACCAGATTCAAGTTTGGCAGCTCCATTCCCATCTGCTAGGTGTTTATGAAACAGAAGTGTGTACTTTTCCACCCCAGCTCAGTAGCAACATACCACAGGCACTCGCCTATAAGTTGATCTCACAGATAGTTGAGGGCAGGTTTTGAGCCAAAAATCGTGGAATTTTCTATGACCCTTGGATAAGTTGGGGGTAAGCTTAAGGGGGTTTCTGACTATAGTTTTTTCTGATTTTACCAGAGGCCAGATCCTGAAAATAACCTACCAGTAATTGTTACCCAAGAACTGTACAGTTTCCATTAAAAACATAATAAAAGATCATAAGATACATTTGTATTCTTTTTAAATTCTGGTCTCCACCACCTTTATGTAAACACTATCAAAGTAAGTGCACTGTAACAAATCATACCAGTAAACAGTGGATTGCAACATGGAGTTTATGTAGCCCCAGGGGCACTGAACCGGACCTGTAGGGGTACTTGAAAAAGAATGGCATAATGGCAGAAAAAGGCAGTTCCTGCTCCAGAATGCCTTGCAGGGCCAGCAAGGCAGGAAGGGAGGTAGATAGTTGGCTGTGAAAGCCCCACCAATAGCTAGTTTTTGGCCATCAATTCATGTATGAACCAGTGATTGAAAACCAGCACAGTAAAAAAGCTGAAATATAATATAAAAAGTAATCTTTCACCAAGAATTTCTCAGGACATTTCTGGTGCAAAACAGTACAAAGGCAGAGCCTTCTGTTCTTCAAACAGATAGAAAAAGAAAACACTGTGATGAATACATGAAGTTTGAGCTTTCATATGGAGGAAATGAGGGCTTGTATGATTAATTACAAACATTTTGCTAATATGAAGGGTAGAATTTATGGAAATGGGCTGCCAAGGGATATGCAAGTGAAAAAGTTTGGGAACCACTGCAGGAGAACCATGAATCAAATCCACCTTTAAGGTGTCTGGTGTGTCAAGCCCAAAGCTTCACATATAACATACAACTCATAACTGGGAGTGTGCAAGTCAATTCACAGCAGAGAGATGAGCTGCATATATCTGCAACCCTTTTTACTCAGAAGCAGACCCACTGCTTTCCATGGGTGTTATTCTTTGGTAATGATGCATGGAATTGTAGCCTGGGACTTTGCTTCAAATGGAAAGGAGGATCCCATCCTGGTGTGGAAAAAACCAGACCTCTGCCAAATGCAAGCCTTTGCAAAACAGAACCAGGCTGCAGCAGCACTTGCAAAATTCTCTGGAGGAGAATAAAAGGTTGAGTGGTTAACTTTGGCTGGAATTTCCCAGGGAGATTCCCATAGAAATGAATGAATGTGCCTCCCTGCTGCTTGAGCAAGAGAGGAAACTTTTCAGAGTTGAAAAACTCTGCCCTCTGATTGATCCGGAGATCAGGAGATGTGATGATTTGAGCTTGATCACTTGGCAAAAATTTGACTACTATAGATGAGTATCTACGGTAATAACACTTGAACACACTAACTAGAATGTCAACGGAGGAGTTGAATGTGGGAGGGCACAAATGGAAACTTCAAGAAATGAACTGTTTTTCCTAAATAAAATGCCACTCAGAATGCATTGAAGCTGTGAAATATTTTCAAGCATTTGAGTGAATTATTTGGACTCGAATAAGAAGAGTCAACTTTGTCTCCATTGATCAAATGGGCAACAAGGCTCCAAAAATGCAACTATGAAAAAATGAAAACAAAAATAATTTGATGCATTCGAATACCCCCAAAAATCCCCTGCTGTGGTTTCATGAGTGGCATCATTTGGCAGTCAGTGGCATTCCCCCACCAACTCTCTCACTCTTGTTTCTGTGTTATGCTAATATAGAATAACTCCGTGTGTGTTTGTGTGCGTGTGTGTGATATCATGTAAACCATTGCTACATATAGCAGGGGGGTGATCTTCAGGAAAATGGGAATCCCTTTTATCCATTTGCATTGCTCAGAACAGGAACTATATCAATGCTATTCTAAGTGCATCCCTATATTGAGATGGAGGTCAGGTTCACGTATGCTGATATGGTTTAGTAGTCCAATTCCTGTGTAACCCACCCGGATATACAGATTGCCTTAGAAAACAGAGTACATGAATATATCCTAAATAACCATAAAATAATTGTATTAGATTCATCATGTAGTGGCAATGATTTCAGAAAGTCCTGGTGAATTCAAATGCAAAACTCTATGTAGTATGTTTGTTCAGAACTACCAGGAGGTCCTGGCTTTGGAATTTGCTGTAAAGGAGATCAATGAGCATCACCAGTTGTTGCCCAATCTGACTCTGGGATTCAGCATCTATGACAGTTATGTGGAGGCAAGATGGACCTATCATGCCACCTTGCAACTTATTTCCCCAAAGGACAGATTTGTTCCCAACTACCAGTGTGATGTCCAGGGCAACCTAATGGCTGTCACTGAAGAACTGACCTCTGACATCTCCCATCAAGTACCAGAAGTTTTGGGCCGCTACATGATTCCACAGGTTGGATGCATTTGCATGAACATTTTGCTTTGCCTGTACCCTGTGCCAACTGAATACAATCTCTGGCACCTCCTCAGTTCTGATTAACACAAAATGGGAAAGATCAGAGAATAAGAGAATCTGAAGGCACTGGCAAGAAGACAATGATTCTTACTTCAGTTTCTAATGTTGTTGTTGTTCAAAATGTTAGTAGCTAAAGATTGCTTGTGTGGTCACAACTTATCATGTAGGAATTTTTGTTCCTCCAAAATCATAGATTAGGAGCAACAGCTGCAATAAGGGAAGCAGCTTTTCCCCCTCAGCAAAACCCTCCCCTCCCCTGCCTTTGTGTCTGAACCTTTTCATCACTAGATGAGGACTCCTGGATTACGAAATGCAGCTAAAAAGCTACTCTTGTTCCTTCAGAGATCATTGTCTAAGCAAAGTTGAAACCAGGGTTACTAACATTTCCACAGCAACAGCCAAAAGCCAAATTTCAGATTCACAAGGTTGCATGAACTGGTCATTAATGCTATGCAGACTGGTGTCTTAGTTTTGGTGCAGTGAGAGCAAAGTCAGCCACCAAAAGGATCATTGTTCATAAAGTCTGAGATGACATATCATCTGATGAAAAAGGTGCAGAAAGAAGAAATAGAAAGAAAGAAATATTTGATGCAGGGTTTTAGATACTCCTAAATACAGTCAAATCTCCTAGAATTCCTCAGTTTCTAGATTAGGACAATAACTATATTATGTTAGTTATGCAGGTAGAGTAACTGCAATTTTCAAAATAGAACTGCTCTCCTTCCCTTTTACTAATTACCTCTTGCATACACAGAAACCGTCATATATGACATTTTGAAACATCCTTCTGTCTATATTCTCCATGTAGGTGCTGTATGGTTCTGCTGCAGTTTCAATGGTTGAGAATCAAGCAATTTCTGTCTATCAGGGGGAACCAAATGGAGTCCATCAGTACAGGGGAATACTCCAGTTACTTCTGCATTTCAAGTGGACATGGATTGGATTCATTGCTGCAGATGACATCAATCTACAAGGGTTCTTTGATGTCGTATTCCAGGAATTTTCTAAGTATGGCATCTGTTTTGCCTTCCTGGAATCGTTCAGCTGTTTAGCTGATGAAAAATCTGCACTGAAAGTTTATGATAAAATAATGAATCATCATACCAATGTTTCAGTCTTCTATGGAGACATTCGTTCCATGCTCTTTTTGAGAATGCTATTAAGTATAGGGAAAAAAGGCACAAACCAGAAGCCAAGAGGTAAAGTCTGGATTCTGACAGCACAGATGGCGATAAAACATTCTGCCAGCTACGACGATTGGGATATTCAAGACTTTCACGGTTCTTTATTATTTGCAACTCACTCCAATGAACTTCCAGGGTTCCAAGGTTTTCTTCAAAGCAGATACCTTTCCAGCTGTAAGGAAGATGGCTTTTACAAGGACTTCTGGGAAAATGCATTTCGCTGCACATTCTCCAGTTCTCCTCTGGGTCACACTGAAAGGGCTGCCTGCACTGGAGAGAAGAGACTGGAGAGCGTTCGGAATTTCTTCCCAATCAGCATAACAAGCCAAAGCTACACCCTCTACAATGCTGTCTATGCTGTGGCGCATGGTCTCCATGCCATGTATGTGTCCAAATCCAACAGGGCAAAGATGGAGGTAGAAACAAGGAGGTTTCAAAATCAGCAATCATGGCAGGTACCGTTTGTGCAGGTGAATGTGCATGCATTACCTCCAGCAGTGAGGCGGTTTTGGATCCAGGGGGGCATAGATGCAGGCCCCCCCCCAAACCGCCCTGCAGCAGCTGAAGTTTTCCAGCTGCCACACACAGATTCCTATGTGGGATTTTCCAGCTGCCACCCACAGATTCCTATGTGGGGTTGTGCTGGCCGCGTTCTGCTTCTCCATGGGGACGTTCCCTGGCCAGGTAGTCCCTCCGCAATCCATTCCTCCTCCCACACCCCCCCCCCCGCACCGTGTTGTGCAACTCCCTGGCAGGAAGATTCCTCTCAGGGCTGCAGCAATAGCAAAAGAGCGTGAGAGCTGCTTCCCTGTCCCTTGTGTGTTTGTGCCAGGCTGGTACACATGGATGAAGTATGAGGCCAGCCACTGAGGAGAAAGGGTGCTGGGTGCTCCAAGGAGGGTAGGCAAATTGGCCGATTTGCTGCTTCAGGTGGGCAAGCCCAGCTGTTCAGGAGGGAGGTTGCTGGAAGCTCCAAGGGGGTGAATTGGGAGGGGAGGCTGCCCTGGGCCTCTGTTCTCTGAAACTGCATCTGAATTCAGGCTACGATCCTCTCCTCACCTTTCTGAGAGTAAGCCCCATTGACTCTAATGGGGCTTACTTTTGAATATACAAGCACAGAGGCTGCAAGCCACACTTTCCTGGTAGTAAGCCCCATTGACTATAATAGGACTCCATTCTGAGTAGTCATTCATAGGCTGGGGCTCTGAGTCTGCAATCCTCTCCACACTTACCTGGGAGTAAGCCCCATTGATTTTAACAAGACTTCCTCTTGGTAGACAAGCATAGGCTTGGGCTCTCAGTCCTAAATAAGTCATAAGTTACATCACATGAGATTTTCCAAGAATCCTTCAAGCTTCACACATTGGTGAGGTCCCACGGAAACATCAGTTATCTCTCAGAAACATTTAGGAAGCTGAGCTGCATTGTCCACACTCATGAGACGTGCACAGAGGCAAATGAGCTATTCTACATGGTACTTCGAGGGACTAGTGATCCCCAGATTAGATCACACAGTATGCACACAAAAAGCTTCAGGCTGAACACAGCGAGGTACGTGAAAGCATTTTTGCTCAACAGGCAGAGGTTCTGCACATGGTTTTCATGCGCTTGGAAAGGCCCGTCTGCCCTGAGTATCTTACCAGCCGTTTCCATCATTCTGCAACGTCTCTGAACCTGGGAGCAGCTCTCAATGACAATGATGGGACATTGTGGTCCACCATAGATTGAGAAGCTCTGAACTGTTTGTTTTGGCTGACTTTTGACAGGGGAGGAACTAGCTAGAGACCCTTTTGATCTGCTTTTGCTGCTTTACATTATTTAGAGCTGTTTAACACATTAATCTGCTCCATATAGATTTGTAATTGTTTTAATTGGTTTTTCATGTTTTATTTAGAGGTCTTGCATATTTATGTTTGTTTTATTTCTAGTTGTATCCCACTTTGTGTATTGGAAAAAAGCAGAATACCAATCTTTTTAAACAGAGTCTGCGCATCTTCTTTGTTCAAAGATTTCTTTCCCTTTTTAATGTAGCTCCACCACTTCTTGAAAAAGGTGTCCTTTAACAACAGTGCTGGTGATCATATTTCCTTTGACCAGAATGGGGAATTAATTGGTGGATTTGACATTATAAACCAGGTCACATTCCCAAACCAAAGTGTTGTTAAAGTCAAAGTGGGAAGGCTGGATCCCCAGGCTCCTCCATCTGAAGCCATCTCCATTAATGAGGATGCCATTGTGTGGCACAGCTGGTTCAACCAGGTAGGACAGAGCTTCACACACCATAGGTTGGGACCGATCACTGGGTCAAGTTCTAGTTGTTGGTGGGTCCTGCAACTGAATTGCTTGATAGCTGACAAGGAAAATGTATTCAGGCCTATGGAAACCAAAACAGAGCTGTAGGCACACTTTTACTCACAAGTAGGCAGCCGTGCCTTGGTTCATTTGGAAGGGTAGCCCCAAAAAACATTTGAGATGAAGTACCTTCAAAGCTGAGAAGGAGAATGTATGCAGCCCTATGGAAAGCAAAACCAAACCACACATGCAGATTTACTTGCTAGCAGGTGAACATGCCTTGGCTATTATCGAAGGTCAGGTGAAGGGGAATGCAAGGCCATCAGAACTGTCCTGCTTTGATGGACATAGAGCTCAACAAAACGTTCCAGAAGGTGCCCCCCCATAATAAAAAAGATAAAAACAGAGGCTTGAGTGTCTCCTAAAACAGGTTGGCCCCCATATAGTGTCATTTTATAAAGTGGATCCCAGTGCTAAAAAGATTGGGAAGCAGTGAGATAGGACATAGATGTATGCAATAGTTTGGGGGAGAATCCCCTATGCAGTGTGTAGGGTTGCTACACTTTGAGGATTAGCCTGAAGTCTCTCGCAATCAGCCTCAAAAATCAAGTGAATCCCAGAAGCAACTCTGGAGACTTTGAAGAACTAGAACAGCTGAAGGAAGGGGGAATGGGAAGAAATGCAGGCGCGGCAGTGCGCTGTGTAAGTGTCTTCTCCCACTTGCCTTCGGAGCCTTTCCATGCAGCGATGGCAACACACTGGTGCTCGCTGAACCTCATGGAGTCATCTCTGTCTGGAATGGCTCTGATGGCAAGTTGTGGTGCCTACAGCACTTACCATTTTGCCCCCCAGCTACTTTACTGTTTCTGTAGTTCATACTGGTAACACTCCCCTTCCTGTCAATGAACGACATTACAGTTATACTCATACACTTATTTAGAGCCCCGTCTCATTCACTGATTTGCTAATACTTGTGGATAGCTTTGTAATCCTTCATGTAATCCTTACACCATCAAGTTAGCTGGTGTCTTAGTCAACATATTAATCACAAAGTGCAATGAAAATTTACCAGGAGTTGGCGCAGGCCTTCTGTGCTTGCCAAGAAGTGCCTTCAAGCACATCTGCAGCTATGCAGAATCTGGTTAGGCTGGTGCAAGATCATGCACTGGCCTACCGGCACTAGATGCCCTGGAAGGGGCAGGTTTGCAGTTGGCATGACAGGCCAGCGCAGGGGTGGGTGAGGGTGGTGGGAGGACATAACAAGGGTTGGGAGAGGACATTTCTGGGCAGGGGGAGGATAGGACAGGACAGGAGGCAGATCAGGACTGAGAGGGAGGTGGGACTGGCTGTGGTAGTGCAGGCTGAATCCTAACCCCCATTCCCAGGTGGTGTAGAATTACATGGGCTGCTCAGATTTGCACCTGCAATTTTGCTGTTGCAGATCCAAATACTCCTATAGGGGTAATTGAAGTGCTACATGCAGTAAGGGGGAAAATATTCTCTTTCCCTGAGTTACCCTCCAGCCACCTCCTAACTTGCACTGCATACAGCACAGGGTAATCGACCTGCCTGTTCCAGTGCAGGTTAGAATTGGGCTTCCTGTGCGATGGCCATCTTTGCTTCAAGTTTAATCGCACTCAGGAATGTGTACACCATGCTTAGAAAACCATCAGCATCTTATTGCAAACTAGTTTGTCTCCTGCATCTTCAAAAGTCCAAGTTTAGTTTTCTAAAACTTAACGTTCTTCTCTTTCTTTGGTGAATTAGACACGGCCCCTTTCTGTGTGTAATGACAAATGCCGCCCTGGATATAATAAGAAAAAGAAGGAAGGGGAGCCATTCTGTTGCTATGAGTGCATCCCATGTCCAGAAGGGAAGGTATCGGACAAGAAAGGTGAGTGTTGTAGTGTACAGAGGTATTGAAAAGATTGCTTGTAATCCAGAAAAATTGGAATGATCTATGAATACATTGAGATTCTTGGGACATTTCTCTAATCTAACCATTATTTGAAGTGTGGTTTTGGATTTTGTCAGTTTAGTGTGTTTGACTCATCCCTTTCCTCTGCTGGCAAACAGGGGTAAAGATATATATTATATTTAGTGTTTTTTATATAATATTTTATATTCTATTTTGATTTAACATTTTGAATTATAATTTATGTATTTTATACACAGCTTTGAGCTTTGGAAAAGAGAGAAAAAACCTTTTAAATAAATATGCACATAGATTCATATGTTGTTTGTCTAGATCTGGGGTCGGCAACCTGCGGCTCTAGAGCCGCAAGCGCCTCTTTCAGCCATCTGCTGCGGCTCTAGAGTCCGGGTGAATGTGGCGCCACTCTCGCTGTTCCTGGAGCTCGGCCATTTGGTGGAGGCAGAGAGCCCGTGCAGCGAAGGAGAAGGTGCCTCCCAACGGAAGAGACTGCAGGTGGGGAGGGACGGGTGGAGAGCCCAGCTGAAGGGTGGCTCATCACTCCCTGCCCCAGCCACGGCAGCCCCCCTTCCTCCGCTGATTGCCACGGAGCCTCGAGGACTTGCCCAGCCCAGCAGAACTCCTCTCTCAGGAGAAGGAGGACACAGCCTGTGCGGGTCTACTCAGAAGGAAGTCCCACTGTGTTCCAAAGGGCCTACTCCCAGGAAAGTGTGCAGGATCGCAGCCTGAGGCGGAGAGGCTGGCTGCGATCCGGGCTGCTGGGGTTGCAATCCTATCTGCATTTTCCTGGGAGTAAGTTCCATTGATTACAATGGGACATTCTTCTGACTCCCAGTCCCATGCCTGTCTACTCAGAAGTAAGTCCCATTGTAATCAATGGAACTTACTCCCAGGAAAATGCAGATAGGATTGCAACCCCAGCAGCCTGGATCGCGTCCAGCCTCTCCTCCCCAGGCGGATCGCTGTGGCGGAGGATTGGGGGGGCAGCAGGTTGGAGCTGTGTGGGGCAGCCTAAAGGGGGGGCTTGGGCGGGCGCTGTGGGTCCTTCCTCGGATCATCCCCCCGCACATGCAAGGGTGTGGGGGCAGGGGAGCCCCTTCTGCAGGGTGGGGGGGCTGCGGGGTGGGGGGGTCGCTGTCCCCTGCTGGCAGGTTTGCTAGCAACCGAGCACCCAGCCCCATGCCTGTCGATACACAGAAGTAAGTTCCATTGGAGTCAATGGGGCTTACTCCCAGGAAAGTGCGTATAGGATTGGGCTGTGAGAGCCCAGTCCCGTTCCTGTCTACTCAGAAGTAAGTCCCATTGTAATCAATGGATCTTACATCACCTGTGACGGGGGCAACGCCAGGCAGTGCGAGGAGCACCAGGAGGCAGAGGGGCAGCGGCAGGACTCCCTCCGGGACACCCATCTTCCGCTCCACCGGGCTGCAGACCAGAGATGCGTGTCCAGCAGAGCTGCCCCCTTCAATGGCCAAGGGATGCTGCCCCACCCGGGTTGCAGCCAGAGGCAGCAGGAGAGAGGCAGAGAGCTGCGGGGACAAGGGCAAGAAGAGCCTCTCCTCTCCTTCCAGCCCGGCACCCGCTGAGCGCTCAAGCCCCTTCGAGAGGGATCCTCGAAGGGACGTTCGAGGTCTGCCTGCAACAGCTCGCCCACCTCCCCTCCAGGCTGAGTGCTGCGCCCTCCTCCAGCTACGCCACTGCATGTGAGTGCCCTTGGCAGGGGTGTCGGTGTGCCTGGGTGGCCCAAAGGCTATGCTTTCTGAGGCACCAAGTCGTGATCAGCACATGCAGCCTTCCTGGGTTTCTCCACCAGTATACCCAGTGGTACCACCAGTGGTGCTTGAGGGATGTTTGGTGGGATTAAAAAAATGCAACACACTATAGTTTTTTTATATATATATAGATAGCATAAAGGTAAAAAAAAAAAACACTATATATGTAGTGTTATCTTCATTTTAGATGTCAAAAGGGTTTTGTGGCTCCCAAGGTTTTCTTTTCTCTGGAAAATGGTCCAAATGGCTCTTTGAATGTTTAAGGTTGCCAACCCCTGGTCTAGATAGCTGGCATTTCAATAATGTACGGACAATCTATAGCATCAAATTTATCACATTATAATTCTCTGATATAATACAATACTATAATTTACACATGTACTGCTTATGGTTGTACAAGGAAGCAATTGCTTGAGAAACTCAATTACGTAATAAATTAGTTCAATAATAACATGAAGTGCCCAAAAATTTCCCTGTTGGTAAATGGAGGCAATAGCGGTGGGCCCTCTGCCACAGCCAGCGACCCCCACTGGAACATATAATCCAGGGCTGGGGGCAGACTGTGGGCAGGAAGTGGGTGGAACGTGGTGCAGTGGAGGAGGAACTGAGGGAGAGGAAGGGCTTGAGGGGGTAGATCCAGCTGCAATGGTGCACATCTGATCCTATCCCATCTTATGAAAACCTCCACAGCCCTTATCCACTCTTGGATGTTCGCCACCAAAATAGCTGGTGTATGTTTGCAGACACTGATGGAAAGCCCCAGGGCTTACATGTAGGAAAGTTTTTTTAAAAAGTTTTTACTGATGTCCTATTTTTCTTTGGGGTTGCCCCCACCTCCATGCAATGCCTTAGTGTTCCTGGTGGCAGGGGATAGGACTGACAACTGCAGACATCCACTGAGATGGCTTCACCCTTGTCTGTTATTACTTCCTTTAGATGTTTGTGTGTTCCGTGAAGTCTTCTGAGCATGCAAAGGCTGTGCCTGCACCCTCACCTGCATGATGGTCTGTTCAGTTGACTGCCTGGGAACCAGGCTGTGAGGGACATGTGCTCCACACCATCATGCCTGCACCTGCGCTAGTTTACATGGTGATCATAAGGACAGCTCATCTAAGTCACCGGCTCAGTGCTTGGAATACCTGATAATTGTGTTGGATGTGGCCAAATTAAAATGTTGGTCCATTTTTTTAGATGCTTTGGGTGTGTACAGGAGCACTCATTCATTGGCTACCTATGGTATTTATCAGGGGCAGTCCTGGTGCTTTGCCCACCAGGTGCCACCTCCCATTTGCTGCCCCGACCCCGAAGTGATTGCGGTGACATCGTCACCACTGTGACCTTCTCCTTTCTGTCTTTGAAAAAAATGGGGGAGGAAGAAAGCAAACCAGGCTCCATTGGAGCTTTTTCACACAGCTTGAAGTGGCACCCAGGAGGCGAGCACCACCCGTCTACCGGGAGCAGCGCTCGTCTCCTGGGTGCTTAGCAATGGCTCCATTGGAGCTACAAGCGGAAGGTGCCTGCTCTGAAATCAGAGGCGGCATGCAGCCCTTCAAACCGGCTATCTGGCTACCCCTTTCTTCTAAGGGGAGGAGTTAGATGCAGTCGGAATCTGCACCAAAGGTGTGCAAGAGCACAACCATTCTAGGCTGTTCCCCGCTGATCTGAGGGCCACCCCCCTCTCCTCCCCTTTAAAGAATGGTATTTACAGTAATTTATCTTTATCTATCAAGCCCTAAGGTGCTTTGGATATATTAAAAACAATAGGAACTTTGGTCTTCAAGGGATGCAGCACTGCTGATAAATCTCAAAGTCCTGTATGTTCTTCCCCCAACCATCATTTGCATTCGATTGCTTCTGACGGCAATGGAAAAGTCAACAGTGCCCCCCTGACTATAACTGGAGACAGGGGACTCATATGGAGAAGGGTGGTCCTGCCCCCAAACCATTAGAGCTCAGGAGCAATCCCCTGCACCTTGCATCAGGCTCAGAAACAAACTGGAAACCAAAATAGCTGATCTGAAAGGATTAAAAAATTAAAAAAATAACTAGCCTCTGCCAGAACCTCACACTTGCTACTGACTTTTCTAAAGGGTCTACCAGAATGGGTAGGAATTATTAATTATGATAGTTATTCCTTTCCTCATCCCCCAGAAAGCAAGTCTTCAAAGGGGGAATACAACAAGGCAGGTGGTGTTTATTAGTTCCATGGTCTTCTTTTTCAGACATGGTTGACTGTTTCTCCTGCCCCAGAGATCACTATTCAAACAAGGACCAGACTTCCTGCATTCCCAAAGTTGTCATCTTTTTGTCTTATGAAGAACCTCTGGGTATGGGATTAGCCATTTGTGCTGTTTTGTTGTCGCTGGTCACAGCTCTGGTGCTAAGGCTGTTTGTGAAGCATCGTGACAGTCCCATAGTCAAAGTCAACAACCAGAGCCTCACCTATACACTTTTAGTTTCTCTCTCACTGTGCTTCCTTTGTGCTTTGCTACATATTGGCCGACCTAACAAGGTGATCTGTATTCTCCGTGAAACTGTCTTCAGCATCATTTTCACAATGACAATATCTTCTGTGTTGGCCAAAACAGTCACAGTGGTGCTTGCATTCAGGGCCACACAACCAGGGTCCACTCTGAAGAACTGGGTGGGGAAAAGATTGGCCTGCTCCATTTTTCTTCCTTGCATTATGATTGAAGTAGCCATTTGTACTGTAAGAATGACAATCTCTCCTAAATTTCCATATGCTGACATGCATTCCAGTAATGAGGAAATCATTTTGGAATGTAAGGAGTTGTCGTCGACCATGTTACTCAGTGAAATGATCTACCTCTGGTTTCTAGCCATTGTCAGCACCACTGTGGCTTTCCTTGCTCAGAAGTTGCCAGATGCCTTTAATGAAGCCAAATTTATCACTTTCAGCATGGTGGTGTTTTCCTGTGTTTGGATGGCTTACTTTCTGAGCTCCTTGACCACCACTGGGAAACTCTTAGAAGTCATGGATATCTTTGGTGTCTTAGCCTCCAGTGCAGCATTGCTGGGCTTTATGTTTTTCCCCAAATGCTACATTATTTTGTGGAAGCCTCAGCTGAACAGCAGGGAACAGTTTAGAAAGTGGAAACGCTGAAGACAGGTGTGACAGGGAGGCGGGAGGTGGGGAGAGGGAGGGGGAGGTTTGCCAGGGGGAGGGAGCAGGGAGGGAGGGAGGGAGGCAGGACAGGTGGAGCAATGCTCCACCAAATCCTGAGCCTTCGCATCAGGCTCAGCACCTGACACAAAGGTTCTTACCTCAACACCGACCTCTTGGTCAGCAGTGAATCAAGTAGCCACATTGCGGGGCTACTCCCTTTACCCGAGGAAGTGAACAAAAGTCCACTTCTCCCAAGGGGCCGCCTGCGACTGCCATGGGCATGCAAGATGCGGCCACAGCCATTTTCAGTGCTGCCGCAGCTGCGCACCCCAGAAGTTCAGGATTGGGCTCTTAATCCTTAAGCAGGAAGTGACATCTTTAAGCAGATGATGGCCAGAAATAAGCCATTGATCTCACACAGAAACTCATTAGATGCAAATGACAGAAGAGAAAATGTGTAATCTTGTTCATAAGTTCAAAATGTAAGAGAGCCCAATTACCATGCCTAGAGAGCCCCCTTATAACAGGGGCTGGAAAAAATGCTTCTGAGGGCAACATCCAGCTTGCAGGCCCTGTATTTTACACTCCTGCTCTAGAGCATGTCTGCCTTTCCAAGAAAAAATGCAGCTGGTGCTCTAGTCTAAACTTGTCCAAGGTGTTCCAATCCATAGTCATCACAAAGACACCCAGATTCAAATTTATGTCTATTACACCCCTGCTGAATGAACCAGATCCTTCCTGGGGAGTGCAATCAGTTCCAGAGTGTCTTCTGGGGCTGGCACTATCTCCTGACCCAATCCTGTTGCACTCTGTTACTCCTGTCTCACCTGCAGCAGCCCTCTCTCAGAGGCTGATGGATGCCTCCCTCACCACAGTGTCCGACATGCGCTGAAGAGCAGTGCCCTTGCTGTATACTCACTGTCAATAAGCCTGTGAAGTGAAGTCAAGGGAAGACTGTTGTTCTTGTGTTTAGGCTGGGAGCATGTGTTTTATACAGTGCTTTAAGAAGAACTTGAGTGTTGCACATGGATGCTGTGAGTTCTTTTCAAGTCCATCAAATGCCTTCCCTCTTCCCTCCTATTCGTACCTTCTTATTGACTTTCCCCCTCTATCAGTAAAGCAAGAGCACATTAGGAGTGAGAACTTCCACCACATCATAGATGCAGACCATGTTCAACCTATCACATTGGGACATGTTATATTAGGGATGGGGGAACTGCTACCCTTTCACAGCTGTACTACTATCATGTCACGTTATTCCCCAGTCTTATTATTTCTAGGTGGGAAACCCAAGCTGCAGAGAATGAATATATCCACTATACCACTTCTGCTCTCCTCTCAGCCTTCATCTTCACGCTACCTGGCCGGCTTTCCTGAGGACAGTAATCTCTCATTCTCTGTCTCTACCAACATGTTCCCAGTGTATAGTTTCAGTGTCGCCATAGAACAGAGATTAAAAAAACAATGAACTGACCAAGTTTAGCTACCTTCTCTCATATTTTTAGCAGGTTCATGACACAGTCACTCTCTCTCTCTCTCTCTCTCTCTCTCTCTCTCTCTCTCTCTCTCTCTCTCTCTCTCTCTCTCTGGTCAAGGACCAGAGCAAGCACATAAAAGAAAAGATTTATATTAAGTTCACAAGAAACTTAACTCACTTAGCCCCGCGCAATCCTGAGCTCTACGTGCTGGCTTACTACCGGCACACACTGCTGCAAATGTGCCACAAGGTACATTTGTGAGGCTTAGTGCCGGCCCAGTGCCAGAGTTAGCACAGTGCCAGCCGGTGCTGGGTTAGCATCGGTGGAAAGCTGATGCTCTGTCGCTCAGTGGTTGCCCAAACCACCAGGTAGCAAAGAGGTAGGTGGGGGCATGTGGGAAGACAGGGAGGAGGCATTCTGGGGTAGGGGGAGGTGCAGGGGGCAGGGAGAGGGTGGGGAGGAGGTGTTCTGGGGGAGGGAGCAGGGCTAGAGGAGGGCAGGACAGGTGAAACTCAGCTGTACCAGATCCTGAGTTCCGAGTTGGGCAGCGTGGCCTGACACAGAACTCTTTGATTCTGTGGCAGCTCCAGAGCTGCTGTAGAATCGAGTAATCCCATTGTGGGGCTACTTCCTTTACTCGGGGGAAGGGAACAAAAGTCCCCATCTGCTGAGAAGGCAGCAGCAGCTGCCTGGGGCATGCTGGATGCTGCAGTAGCCATTTTCAGAGCTGCGGCAGCCCTGCATTCTGGGCAGCTCAGGATTAGGCTGTTGGAAGCCTATCCACCTTGCACCCTAGAGCAGTGGTTCCCAAACTGGTAGGTCGCGACCCACCAGCTTGTGTAAAGATGGCCTGTTTCCTTTAAGGGACGGGGGCCGGGGGAAAGTGGAATTTCCGGTTTCGTCACACTTGGAACTTTCACTGTTTTAAAGCCGCGGAAAGCCCTGCAAGCACTGCGCTGAGTTCCCCTCACCCCTGGACCCGGGGAGCACGTATGGTTTGTGAAAAAATAGCCCCCCTCCCCCTGCAGGGGCGCGATCCTGGGGGTTGCTTTGCTGCCCCGCCCCCTCCCCCACAAAGACTATGGAAGTTTGAGAACCAGTTCCCTAGAGGAATGCCAGTGAATGGAAAAGGCTTCAAAAGTAAATTAAGTTACAAAAAAAGAGCCATATGTAGGACATGACAAAAGTCTAGGTTAATGCTAACTTACAGACTGAGAAGCTGCCCTGAAGGGTCCAAAGTCACCTCAAGATTGACCACCCAAAGAGGAGCAGCAGGCCAGGTACGCCCCAGGTTCTGCCTCTCCCTTCACGTCATTAATGGTAAAGGCTGCTATGTCCTGCGTCAGGAGAGGTCAGCCAAATGCGAACCCCTCATGAGGGGTGGGGTATTTGGGATACCCCAATTTATAGCTCTGAAGCTGGACTCTTTGGGTTAGTTCCACCAACAGAACACTTCCCCAAACCTGCTGAGTCATGATTACCCACTCAGCTCTCTAGTTAATTACAGCTGTAAGGAAGGATTGGAATAGGATCAATAAAATAGTCCTTTCCCTTGTAGAGAAGGACTGATTAATTACCACAAGTCTTTCCTCTCCATTACATAGCTTCGGTTTTTGCACTTTAAGCTTCACAGAGGGTTCCTGCTTCAGTGCCACAACAATATCCATACCCAAACACAAGATTATTTCTAGAAATCCCCTTTTTACAAAGATGTAACATTCAAACACTCTCAGATTCCCCACTCTCACCCTCCAAAATTAGAGCTCCCCCACCCTGTAATAAGAGGACAAACAGGGTAATTCTCCCCCCACTTTGATAGTTAAGAGGAAGGGGGAAGAACAGGAAGCAGGTGTCTGTGGCTGGTGGTGGAGACTGCTGAAATGCCAGTGATCGATAAGGACAAATGTGAATCCCACATTCCTTGTACTTCCTGTAGCTATATTAGAAGTCCTGAGAAGCTGAAAAGTTTGCTGTACCATCAAGTTTAGACAGGCTGAACCCTGAAGGCAGTGGCGCCTCTCCCTTTGCTTTCCCTTGGGTGACACACACCCACTGCAGAGTTTGTCATAGCTTTGTTAATGGCATTGATTACAATAGATGTGGCACAGTTGAAACACAAACCTTGCCTAGGATGTTTGATGTGGGGTCATGGGCAAAGAAAATAAAAATTGTGCAGGAAGTGAGTTTGTTCTTTACATATTGGGGGTGTTCACAGGGGCTGGAGTGAATGGTTGAAGAGGGTGACTGACTCCTGGTAAATTTCCAAGCATGGGAGGCTTATGGCACCTTTACCCCCATACCTGCAAATAACGAGACCAGACTTCGGCTTGGATGCAAATGGGCCACTTTATTAAAACTTAACTGCAGCAGGGCAATAAACAATAACTATAGATGTGATAGGCCATATGGGGGAAACGGTCCTAGCCGTCTGCCTCCCCCTGCGAACTCATTGGGTGTACCACCTGGCTTGAGGCCCCAGCTGTCAATTGCCAGCCTAGGTCTTTCAACGCCAACCCCAAAGGGGGCAAGGCAGCCGGACTTCAGACCAGTCACCAAAGCGTCACCAGCCTGACAGTCCAGGCAAGGGGTTCACCTGCCTGCCTCCTGGAGCCAGTCAGGCATCATGGGAGCGGTTCAGGCTCACCCCTCCCCCTGCTGCCTTGGATGAACACCGAGACAGATCCCTACCTACCCTGCCCCGCACGTATCCTGCTACAGGGGAGGACAGCCTGGCGCTTGTCCTCACCGCTTCCCCACAAGGAGAAAATCTCTCAAGTCCTGCTGCAGGTCAGCTAAAAACAAGTCATTGCCAACTGGTGACAGGTGCACCCCGTCGCTGTGGAACAGGGCAGGCTGCCTGTACCCACTAGCCTGGTGCTGGATCACGGCCCCGCCCTGCTCAACTACTACCCCCCAGGTAAGCATTCACCTTCTTCCTAGTAACGTCAATTCTTCCAACGCTCCTTGCCCCGCGCCAAACGCGACGGGGGAGGAGATTGGACCAGAGGATAGCAATCCCCGGGAACCAATTTCTAAGTAATGAGAACTCCCTACGGGCCTGGAGCTTCAATGACATCAAAGTCCTCTGGCCCAGGTTGTTCTCTCCTAAATGTACCACGATTACCTGGGGCGGGGGGGTGCCACCTAAAGTAGTCAAACAAGATGGGCAAAAATTGTCCCCAGCGCATGCCCCTTCTGGCAGCCCAGGTGACACTGGTGAGGCCACCCAGTCCCAACTGGGAGCCGAAGCTGCCTGCCAATGCTCTTTTCCTGGCCCAAAAGATAACTGAATGACCGCAGATCAGGACCCTCACCGGAGTCAACCGGGGCAGACCTGCAATAGAAAAGGTACAGTAAGCCACAGGTTCTAACTATAACAAGATGCCTATCAGGCAACAAAACAGGGGCGCCTACTGGACCATCCCTCCGAACTGAACACCAAGGCTGGCGATGCCAGTCAACACGCCCCTCCAACCACTGGGGGAGCCCAATAACCTGCGCTCCAGCCCCGCAACCGGCGGGCCTCAACAAACATAATATTTAAAGGTAGCAGAGCGCCACCGCCCAATCCTCTGAATAGCTCCTGCATGGAAGCCCAGCCTGGCTGCCATAGATGCGGCACCGATGCTAAAAGAATGCAGGCCGAACTGCCCGGTCGCCACTCCAAGATTTCGCAAGGCAGCGTTAAAGACGGCCCTGAACTGATACAACGTCAGGGGGGAAGCATCCTGATGACGGAAAAAAGGCCCCTCTTCCCGGGGCGCCACACTGCCTGGACTGGACAGATATCCTCACAGTCCACTCTTTTCAGATGGACCCACTGGCCCTGACCTCTCTGGTCAGTTTTAGAACACCTTAAAAACAGAGAGACACGGTTAACACCCAACTAACAATCGCCCCATCATAAGGCCCTGTCCCCGGGGGAGACTTTAGAGACAGACAGTACCTTGCTGGGGCAGAACGCCCCAAAAAACAAGACCAGGCAACAAGCCTTGAACAACACAGCCTTGTATCACGAGGCACAATGCAAATCAAAGTCGGCACATAAGCCTTGCAATAGGTCCGGGTTGACCAGCCTCTGGGCATCCCAAGGAATGGGGATACTCCATCTCATCCCTTCCAGCATCCGCCGGACCCGGAAATCAGAGGTGTTATCAGCCCATCCCAGGGCCTTGAACTGAAAAGAAAGTGCGGCCAAATAAACTGAGATCTAGCGTGCTGACAGCTCCCTGTTCCTGAGGGCAATCACAAACCACATCAGATGGTGCACTGGCACAGGCCACGCGTCCTCCAGACGCTGCCACCTGCAAAAGACCAAAAACTCATGCACCTTCCTCCTGTAACTAACCCTGGTAGTGGATGCTAGGGAAGCCCAGATCATACTTTGGGCGGTGTTGACCCAAGGCTCCACAGCCATAGGGGCATAGGTTCTGGGTCCAAGCGAGCCTCCGGAGCCAGCTGCTGGAAACGCTCCTCCTGAAAACAAGAGAGAGTGTCAGCAATGCTGTTCTGAACCCCGGGCACGTGCCTCGCCGAAAAGAGGACATTAATTGACAGGCACTGGAGAACCAACGCTCTCACTAAGCGCATAACCCTAGGTGACTTAGACATCTGCTTATTAATAATCGTAACCACTGCCTGGTTGTCACACCAGAAGCGTATGGAAGAGTTGGCAAACCCGTGAGCCCATACGTGCATGGCCACCAGGATAGGGAAGAACTCCAGAAACATGAGGTCTCTGGTGATGCCTTCTCGTACCCATTCTTCTGGCCAGCGTGCAGCGCACCAGAGTTCTCCAAAATAAATTCCAAACCAATGGCCACCGGCCGCATTAGATTGCACCTGCAGCTCAGTCTCGACCAGTTTCTGTGTCCTCCAAAAGGAGATACCATTAAACTGGTCAAGAAACTGAAGCCACGCAGCCACGTCACCCCGCAGGGTGGACATGACTCAAGTGCGGTGGGAAGCCCTGCGCAGCCCAGCCATTGTCTCACACATGCGCCTTAAAAAGGCCCGTCCCGGTGCCACGACTCGGCAGGCAAAATTGAGGTGCCCAACCAGCACCTGCAGCTCCCTCAGAGTAACCTTCTTGGCGACCAGGGCCAGCCTGAGCAAGCCCTCCAGCTTGCGCAGCTTGGCCTCTGGGAGCCTGCTACACTGATTGACCGTGTCTAGCTCGATGCAAAAATACGTAAGCAGAGTGGCGGGGCCCTCGGTCTTGTCGTGTGCCAGGGGAACTCCCAACTGCTCGCACAACTAGACAAAACTGGCAAGCAGCCTCTCGCATGTTCCAGTACACGCCAGGCCCATAAATAAGAAATCATCAAGATAGTGAGCCATAGAAAACATCCCAGTCCAAAACTGGACTGCCCACTCCAGGAAGGTCCTGAAAGACTCAAAATGAGCACACAAGATGGCAGACCCCGTTGGCATCGCTCTATCAACATAATAGGCGCCCTCAAAACGGAACCCCAAGTGGCAAAAATCATTGGGATGGACACGGGGAGCAGGCGAAAGGCTGACTCTATGGTCCTTGGCCATAAGCGCCCCCCTGCCGCAGGACCATAACTGTCCTACCACTTGATCCAGTGAACTGTACCTAACTGAGCACAGGTCACCCGGGATACCATCGTTCACGGAGCTACCCTCCGGAAATGAAAGATGGTGAATCATCCTAAACTCCCCCGGGGCCTTCTTAGGAACTACCCCAAAGGAGAGACCCTTAAGTTGTGAATAGGAGGGGAGGAAAAAAGGCTGACCACCCTGCCAGCCTCCACTTCCTTTGCAATCTTTTTCCTGACAATGTGCTCCAATCCCTTAACTGAACGTAAATTCTCGGACAGCACAGGCTCAACAGGCTTTGCTGCCGGAATTCGGAAACCCTAAGAGAACCCTTCCACCAAACGAACAGCTGCAACTTTATCAGGGTAAAAACACAACCACAAACGTAACAGAGGCAACTTAATCGGTGTTGGCCCCTTTGCTATTGGGAGGGGGGAAGGTGGGGGTGCCTCCTCTACGGCCGTGCCCGGGCTGCTGCCCGGTGCTCTGCCTGGCCCCCCCAACTTGGGGCAGGAAGACACCAGGTGCTTGGCCCCGCACAAGCCACACGTGTGCAGGAAAGTGCAGTTATTTCACCCACACTTCCCTGAGGCTTTGAACTCAAAGCAGGTTTGCGGGTTTTGAACCCGCATGGCTCCATTGGGTGCCTTGTTGGGTTCAGACCTATTTCTGGCTATGAGGTGCCCACTATCGGAGCGGTCATCCCAAGCTGGCCTGGAAGGGATGACCAGCTGAGTCCACAGTTCCCATTGTGGAACACGCCAGTCCAGCACAGGATCGTGTGTTGCACGCAACCTGAAATGGTGGTCATAAGCCATCCAGGCTGAGCCAGTGTAGTCCCTGAACGCCCTGTGCACAATATCCAGGTACTTAAAAAGGGCGGGGGCTCGATTGGGGTACATTTGCAAAAGCACGGAAGCATAAATGACAAAACCGTTCAGCCAATTCACCCAGTTCTTGTCAATCTTCCACTTCCTTACCATCTCCTGATCCTGCACCGGCTCTCCGACCTTCGGGACCTGCTCAGGCTCGATCTGCAGGAGGCTGAACATGTCCACATATTTGCCTCTCCAGATCTTTTCTTTGACCGCTAGGGCTAAGTGACCCCCCAAAGGAAGGGCCACATCCCCATACGATACTCGAGGGTGCTCCACCTGCTCCAAGTAGCCTCCCAGAGGTACACCAGGAGCGGCCAGATGTGCCATGTTCCCCATGGGGGGAAGGAAGCCGTGCCCAACAAACTTCAGGCGGGGGAGCAGCCGTTCCACCTGGCGTTCCCGCCGCCTGGGCGAACCCACCCATGGCTCCTTGCTGATAGAAGCCCCCGGGCAAATATGGGAAGGGTGCCCCCCACTGAGCCCAAGGCCACCCCTGTGCCCCCAGGGTGGCAGAAGGCACTGCGAGGCCCTCCCTTTCATTCCAAACTGATCCAATACTGCTTCCCACATCCATCATTGCCTCACCTGCAGCACTTGGCGCCGGCTGCACGCCAATTCTGCGCTGCCTGCGTGGCACTTGTGATCTCAACATCAGTGGTGAGGTCCCTCTGGGCAGAAGGTTCTGGAACATCTGCACCCCCTTGTCCCCTCAAACGCTTCTGGCCCCACGAAGGGCTTTCTCCTTCTCTCTGGCCTCAAAACACGCCAGCAGTGCCCTTAACTCACTATACTCTTCCTCATCCCCAGATGAAGACATGTGAGGGGGGCAGGAGGAGGTGGTCTCTTGGGGGTCTTTCCACCCCTCTTTTGGCTTTTCTTACCCATAATGAGCCTGAAAGAAAATGTCCCCCCTCCCAGGTGCTAAAATTCACTGGAGGATACAAGTGTCAGGGGCACTAAAGTAGGGTAGGAAGCAGAAGCCCCTGCTCCCAAACACTCCTGCGCCGCCTTCTCTGCTCCTCAGGTGCCCTTGGGTGGACGCAGGAGAACCCTTCCAACAACGAGGCACCCTCCGCGCTGCTCACTGCCCACGCCGACGCCTCCTTCCGCGGGGCTTCTGCCCGTCTGCCCACCTTTGCCACGTGGTCCAGCCACCTGCAGCGCACTGCTGCCACCCTCCAACAAGGGGCTGGAGGCTCTGTTGCCTCCCGCCTGCTCACGCTGGCTCACCCTTGCCACGCTGCAAGGCGCGCCGAAGCCACTGGCGGGGCTGCAAGCCTGCCCAGTTCTCTCCCGCTGAGGACGCATCTGTCCTCGTTGCTGGCTGGGAGCGAACTGAGCTCTGCCGGAGTGCCCGCTCCAGGTGGGCGCTCTGGCCCCGCCTACCCCAGCCGTGATGACCAATTGCGGCAAAGCCTCAGCCTCAAAGCATGAGGTGGGGAGGGGGGCAATCGGCTGCTGGCACTGAGATGGCACCAAAAGCTTTTCTAGTGGTGGGAGCAATTGTGTTCTTCACTTTTTATGTGTGCATGTGTGAATTTATTATTTATTATTCTTTTGTTACTTAATGCCATGTCTCTGCAGCAGTTGCAGCTGAGTTGAGGATGCCAAAATCTTTTCTGGTGGCAACCTACTCCTGGTAGTCATTTTTCCCCAAATCAATGAGTTGGGAAACAACAAGAAAAGATGACTTCCCTGACTTCAAAGCAGTGAATCCCTGTGCTCTTCCCAGGGACGTGGAAGCAATGAGAAAGTACTCAGATTTAAAAAAAAAATAAAGGAAAAAAGGCGACTTCATTTTCCAGATACATCCACAGTTTTTTAAATCATAGTCTCAAACCTGCCAATCAAATGACCCAAGAGTTTTCTTTCCTTCTTAGCTCCAGATTCCATATCTTTAATTTCTGGTCTTGCTGTGGAACAAACTGCAATCAAACATGGAGGGAGATGTTGCCACCGTTCAGAACATTGATTTCACTCTCCTGTAATTATCAAAGGGACTGTAATTAATTTTGCTGCTTACTCCGTTCCCCGTGGTCTTCCAACGACTAATAACAGAGTGAAGATGGCATAAATCTACCCCTTACCTTCTGGGGACAAGAGACTAAGGAGACTCCTGCAGATGGATTTCTGTTACTTTGCATGTTAAATTCTTGGCTTCACTAATCCTACATCAGTCAATGGAGCTACCACGAAAGCCAGGCTGTTGTCATTGTGGAGATTCCGATGATACTGCAATAGATGCAGATAGGAGAATTTGTGTTCAGATACCTGGTTGGCACTCAAGATGGTGATATTCCTCATGCTCATTATGGTGCTGTTGCCACAGGCAGTTAGTGATGCCCAGATGGTTAATTGTCGGTTGTGGCGTCCCCAGATTGTTCATCACCAGTATCATCAGCCCGGAGATCTCATCATTGGAGGCATCGTCTTTCAGAACATGCTTGAGATCAGCAGAAGCACATTCAAACAAAATCCTCCTCAGCCTCAACTCAGCAGGTCTGAATAATGATCCTCCCACCTCCTACTGTTTCTTTATCCAGATTAATTTCTCTGGCAAACCAATCACATACAAAGGTCTGGTCTGAGCTCCATTGATAGTCTTCTTGGTGCTACAATTTTAACCAGATTCAAGTTCTGCAGCTCCACTCCCATCTGCTAAGTGTTTATGAAATAGAAGTGTGTACTTTCCCACCCCAGCACAGCAGTGTAATAACACATTGAACACACTATCTAGAATGTCAAGGGAGGAATAGAATGTGGGAGTAGCACAAATGGAGACTTCAAGAAATGAACTTTTTCCAACATAAAATGCTACTCGGAATGCAGTGAAGCTGTGAAACATTTTCAAGTATTTGGGTGATTTATTTGGGGTTGACTAGGGAGAGCCAACTTTGTCTCCATGGATTCAATGTGCAACTGGGCCCTAAAAATGGAACTATTCCTTGATTCCTCCATCAAGACAAAAATGCAAATAAAAATAATTTGATGTATTCCAAATTTGATGTATTTCAAAACC
Source organism: Tiliqua scincoides (assembly GCF_035046505.1). Classification (NCBI taxonomy): domain Eukaryota; kingdom Metazoa; phylum Chordata; class Lepidosauria; order Squamata; family Scincidae; genus Tiliqua; species Tiliqua scincoides. The sequence goes on from NC_089825.1 coordinate 96,418,950, forward strand.
CAACAATACCACCTACTGTTGTTCCATGAATGATATCATTTGGAGTTCAGTGCTATTCCTCCCCCCAACTATCTCACTCACATTTCTGCATTATGCTAATATAGAATAACTCTGTGTGTATGTGTGTGTATGTGATGTAATACAAATCATTGCTCCAGTGGTAATAATGTCTGGAATTGCAGAATATCCTGATTCCAAATGCAAATCTCTTTATAGGGTGTTTATCCAGAACTACCAGCACATCCTGGCTTTGGAATTTGCTGTAAAGGAGATCAATGAAAATCTGCAGTTGCTGCCCAACATTACACTGGGATTCAGCATCTATGACAGTTATGTGGAGGCAAGATGGACCTATCATGCCATATTGCAACTTATTTCCCCCAAGGACAGGTTTGTTCCCAACTACCAGTGTGACATCCAGGGCAATCTAATGGCCGTCACTGAAGAACTGACTTCTGATGTCTCCCATCAAGTACCAGAAGTTTTGGGCCGCTTCAAGATTCCACAGGTTGGATGTATTTGTATTAGCATTTTGCTTTGTGATTCTTTGATTGTACCTTGTGCCAACTAAAGCAATCTATGGCACCTGTTCAATGCCAATTAACGCAATTCCTTCCACTAAAACCAAGAAAGATAAAGAGGATAACAGAGAGTCTGAAGGCACTGGCAAGAAACCAAGAGTTCACTGCTCCGTCAAGTTTTTCATTGCTCGCATCAGTTTCTAATGTTGTTGTCTTAAATGTTAGTAGCTAATGATTGCTTGTGTGGCCACAATTTATCATGTAGGGATTTTTGTTCCTCCAAAATCACAGATTAGGAGCAAGAGCAGCAATAAGATAAGCAGCTTTTCCCCCTCAGCGCCTTCCCTCCCCTGCCATTTTGTCTGAACAATTGCATGCCTTGATGAAGACTCTTAGATTACGAAATGCAGCTAAAAAGCTACTCTTGTTCCTTCACAGCTGATTGTCTATTAAACTAGAAACCAAGGTTACGAACATTTCCACAGCAACAGCCAAAAGCAAAATTTCAGATTCAAAAGGTTCTTTAACAATGCAGAGACTGGACTCTTAATTCTGGTGCAGTGAGAGCAAAGTCTGCCACCAAAAAGAACATTGTCCATGAAGCAGATATGCTATGATATATAATCTGATGAGAAAGGTGGAGAAAGAAGAAACAGAAAGAAGGAAATGTTTGATGCAGGGTTTAGAAACTCCTAAATATAGTCGAATCTCCAGAAATTCTCAGCTTCTATATTAGGACAATCACTATACAGGTGTGCACTGTTTAACAACAGGGATATGTTCTTCAACCTAACAATGACCATTGTTAGGTCATTAAGTGAACCTATTGCCTTTGTTGTGTAAACATACACTCCCTCCAGACACTAGCTGGCTGCACAGGCTACTGGAGATGGATTGCCTCTTTAAGAGCCTCTCTGTTGTTTAAACAAACATTCTGCTGCAGGCTACGGGAGATTCAATTGCTTCATTAAGAGCATATTTATTGTGCTTTGACAACCGTCATATATGCGGTTCATCGTTAAGCAAATGGTTGTCAAGTGGTGTACGCCTGTACTATGTTAGTTATACAGGGAAAATAACTACAATTTTCCAAATAACACTGCTGTCTCCTTCCCTTTTACTATTTACCTCTTTCTTACACAGAAACCATCATATATGACATTTTGAAACATCTTTCTATCTATATCCTCCATCTGCATTTAGGTGCTGTATGGTTCTGCTGTAGTTACAATGGATAAGAATCAAGCAATTTCTGTCTATAGGGAGGAACCGAATGGAGTCCATCAGTACAGGGGAATACTCCAGTTACTTCTGCATTTCAACTGGACATGGATTGGATTCATTGCTGCAGATGACAAGAATCTTCAAGGGTACTTTAATGTCCTGTTTCAGGAATTTTCCAAGCACGGCATCTGTTTTGCCATCCTGGAATCATTCAGCAGTTTAGCTAATGAAAAATCTGCAATGAACTTTTATGATAAAGTAATAAATCATAATGCCAACGTTTCGGTCTTCTACGGAGACATTCGTTCCATGCTCTTTTTGAGAATGCTATTAAGTATAGGGAAAAAAGGCACAAATCAGAAGCCAAAAGGTAAAGTCTGGATTCTGACAGCACAGATGGCGATAAAATATTCTGTCAGCAATGACGGTTGGGATATTCAAGACTTTCACGGTTCTTTATCATTTGCAACTCACTCCAATGAACTTCCAGGATTCCAAGGTTTTCTTCAAAGCAGATACCTTTCCAGTTGTAAGGAAGATGGCTTTTACAAGGACTTCTGGGAAAATGCATTACAGTGCACATTCTCCAGTTCTCCTCCAGGTCACAGAGAAAGTGCTGCCTGCACTGGAGAGAAGAGACTGGAGAGCCTTCCGAATTTCTTCCCAACAAGCATAACAAGCCAAAGCTACACCCTCTACAATGCTGTCTATGCTGTGGCTCTTGCTCTCCATGCCATGTATGTGTCCAAATCCAACAGGGCAAAGATGGAGGGAGAAACAAGGAGGTTTCAGAATCAGCAACCATGGCAGGTACCATTTGTGCAGGTGCATGTCCACGCATTACCTGCAGTAGTGTGAGGCAGTGGCGGATCCAGGGGGGACCATGGATGCATGGCCTCTCCAAACAGTAGTGCAACAGCTGAAGTTTTCCAGCTGCCAAGCACAGGTTCCTATGTGGGGCTTTGCTGGCCGCCTCCTGCTTCTCTGCAGGGACTTTCCCTGGCCAGGCAGCTCCCCCTCCAACACATTCCTCCTCCTCCCTCACCCCCCCCACCGTGTCGTGCGACTCCCTGGCAGGGAGTTTGTGGTGAGAGCGAAAGAGGGCAAGAGCCTCTCCCCCGTCCCCTGTGTGTTTGTGCCAGGCTGGTCTGGGCGGATGGCGAAGGAGGCCGGCCACTGAGGAGAAAGGGCGCTAGGAGCTCCAAGGAGGGTTGGCAACCTGGCCGACTTGCTGCCCTTAGCTTAAGGCGAGCGAACCATGCTGTTCAGGAGGGAGGTCGCTGGGAGCTCCAAGGAGGCGAGCTGGGAGGGGAGTGGAGGCTGCCGGCTGCCATGGGCCTCTGTTCTCTGAAACTGCATCTGAACTCAGGAGGCCATCCTTTCCACACCTTCCTGGGAGTAAACCCCATTGATTATAATGGGACTTGTTTCTGAGTAGACATGCATAGGGTAGGGCTCTGAGACTGCAATCCCATCCACACCTTCCTGGGGGTAAGCCCCATTGACTATAATGGGACTCACTCCTGAGTAGACAAGCTTAGGCTTGGGCTCTCAGTCATAAATTAGTAATAAGTTATATCACATGCATGATTTTCCAAGAGTCCTTCGAGCTTCGCACATTGGTGAGGTCCCACAGAAACATCAATTATCTCTCAATAATGTTTAGGAAGCTGCGTTGCATCGTCCACACTCATGAGATGTGCACAGAGGCAAGTGAGCTATTCTATATTGTGTTTTGAGGGACTAGTGATCCCCAGATTAGATCACACAACACGCACACAAAAAGATAAAGTTGGACACAAGAAAGGACCTGTAACGCATCTGCAAATTTGCTTCCATGGGACATGATGGGGACTGGTGACTTTAAAAGGAAATTAGATCAGTGGTTCCCAAACCTTTAAGCAGTGGGACCCACATTTTTAAACAACACTGTATCAGGTCCCACCTAGACTTTCCAGACTTTTTAAAAAGAAGATCTAGGAAGCAATAATATTAGTAGTTTCCTTGCAAACTGTAGGAACTGAGCTCTTTACAGGGTAATTAGCAGCTACGGAATCTGATTTTTGAATAGCTTGAGACAATTAGTTATCTGATCCTTCCATCATTTTTTAGTATCCCACCCAAAATCAAGTTACAACACACAAGTGGGTCCCAACCCACAGTTTGGGAACCACTGGATTAGATAAAACTCATGAAGGGTTTGTTTATTAAAGGTTATTGGTCAGGATGAATAAATGAAAACTCCACTTTTGGCCTGGACTCTGTGGCCAAGGTTTGGTGGGGAGGTAGACCTGGGCTCTTACCTCGACTTGGAGCCCAGATCTACTGGCTGGGGAGACTGGGCTCCCACTCCAGCCAAAGTCCAGACATGAGCCCAGGCCAACCCAACTGGTAGATCTGGGCTCCAAATCCATGTGGGAGGCCAGGACTACCCACCCAGAGAACCTTGGCCACAAGGTTAAAGGAGGCCACAAGTTAAAGGAGCCTAGGTCTACCCTCCTGGTTGATCTGGGCTCTGGAGTTGGTAGTTATCATACCCCTCCCAACACTTGATCCACCCCAGGTGTGAGGGCGAGTGAGTGATCCTGTTGTATTGGTAGTAATGACTGAAACAAGAGGATCCAATGGAAGTGAACCATGTGTGGTTGCATTCATATCACTGGTGGTGGTTGGAGGGGGGGAGGATAGAATTGGGCTGTAAATTACCTAAAGTGTTTCAATCAAATTTTTCTTATGGGTTGCTCTAGAATGAAAGAGGTGGAAGGGAATAAAAAGGCTATGTCCATGTGAAACAGCACCATTATTACATTAGATACACAACTGAGAGAGAACAAAATGGATATGAGGACATTGTCCTATGGATGAGGAGGAGGAAGCATCAGCATAGCCACAGGTCATGACGCAGCAGGAATCTGTAATGAAAGGGGGTGCCTGTTTCCTTTCCAATCCCTCAGTAAACCATAAGAACCAGGGCTTCAGCCTCCTAATCCAGTTACCTGCTATACTCCCTCTACTCCAGCCTGAATCTCTAGCCTCCTGCTCTGACTTTGGTTCTCCCCTTGACCCCATAATCCACACACTGAGTTCCAGGCATCCAAGGTCACTTTGGTTGTCAGCCGGAAGTAACAGTTTATTATTATTATTTTTAAAACATTATATTTTAAAATATTTAAAATATTTCTTTACTGCTTTTCAACAAAACAAGTTTACAAAGTGATTTACAATGAAAAATCAGCTAATCAGATTTATTCAGGATTGAATGAATATAATATCTGTCAATGGTTCATTTTCTATCTGAGTGGGAAAGATTCAAATCTGCATGGATTTGGGTTGCTCTAGAAGCCAAGGGTATGGCAGCAATGGACTTCTCCATTGTGCTACCTGTCCTCTGGAATCAACTACCATTAGACTTGCGGACAGACCCCTAATTGAAACCATATAATTTCAGGGGTTCCCAAACTGTACAATGCGATGCCCTGGGTCATTTTGGGGCATTCCCCAGGGAGCTGCTAGCTGTTGGCCAGCTGGCAGCCATACCATTCAGGACGCTGGAAATGGCTGGGAAGAGGATCTGCTCAACAGGCAGAGGTCCTACACATGGTTTTCGGATACTTGCAAAGGCTCATCTGCCCTGAGTCTCTTACCAGCCGTTTCCATCATTCTGCGATGTCTCTGAACTGGGAAATAACTTGTAATGACATTGATGGGACATCGTGGACCACCATAGATTGAGAAGTACTGAACTATTTGTTTTGGCTGACTTTTGATAGGGGAGGAACTAGCTAGCGACCTTTTTTATCTGCTGTCGCCACTTTACATTATTTAAACCTGTTTTACATATTAATCTCCTCCATATTTATTTGTAATTATTGCAATTGGTTTCTTATGTTTTATTTAGAGGTCTTGTCTTTTTATTTATTTTCTTCTTGTTGTACACCGCTTTTTGTATAGGAAAAAGCAGTACATAAATCATTTAAACAAACAAGTACTTTCATCTTCTTTGTTCAAAGGTTTCTTTCCCTTTTTAATGTAGCTTCACCACTTCTTGAAAAATGTGTCATTTAACAACAGTGCTGGCGATCGGATTTCCTTTGACCAGAATGGGGAATTAACTGCTGGATTTGACATCATAAACCAGGTCACATTCCCAAACCAAAGTGTTGTTAAAGTCAAAGTGGGAAGGCTGGATCCCCAGGCTCCTCCATCTGAAGCCATCTCCATTAATGAGGATGCCATTGTATGGCCCAGCTGGTTCAACCAGGTAGGACAGAGGTTCACCCACCATAGGTTGGGACCCATCACTGGGTCAGGAGCCAATTCTTGGTGGGTCCTGCAACTGAAAAACTTGATAGCTATCAAGGAAAATGTATTGAGCCCTATGGAAACCAAAACAGAGCAGTAGGCACACATTTACTCACAAATAGACAGCCATGCTTTGGTTATTTTGAAGGGTAGCTCCACAAAACATTTGAGAATGAATTACCCTCAAAGCTGACCAGGAAAATGTGTTGAGCCCTATGGAAAGCAAACCAAACAACACGTGCACATTTACTTGTGAGTAAGTGAACATGCCTTGGCTATTATCAAAGGCCAAGTCAAGAAGAATGCAAGGCCATCAGAATAGTCCTGATCCAATCAACATGGAGCTCAACAAAACGTTCCAGAAGGCGGCCCCACCCCATAGTAAAAAAGAAACGGAGCTTGAGTGGCTCGTTAAATAGGTTGGTCCCTATAGAGTGCCAGTTTAAAAAGGTGCCATAATGCGCCGTGTAAGTGGTCCCTCCCACTCCCCTTTGGTGCCATTCCATGCAGCAACTGCAGCACATTGGTGCTCGCTGAACGTAATGTTGTCATCTCTGCCTGGAATGGCTCTGATGGCAAGTTGTGGTGCCTACAGTACTTACCATTTTGCACCCCCCCCCATCTACGGTGCTGTTTCTGGCACTAGTTCATACTTGTAACTCTCCCCCTTCCTGTCCATGAAAGACATCACAGTTATACAGGTCCATTACTGTTATCTAGAGCCCACTTCATTTCATTCAGAGAAGACATAATTGCAAATATTTGTGTACAGCTATGTAATCCTTCATGTAATCCTTACACCTTTGTGTTAGCTGGTGTCATAGTTGACATTTTAATTACAATATGTAATGTAAACTTACCAGTAAGCTGGCCCAGGCCTCCTGCGCTTGCCAAAAAGTGCCAGAAGGCACATCCGCAGCCACTCTAGAGCCGACTAGGCTAGCACAAGAATGTGCACCAGTCTACCAGCACTAGATCCTGTCCTGGTGTTGGAAAGTTTTCATCTGCTAGGGCAGGGTGGGAGAGGGTGGTGGGAGGACATAACAAGGGTTAGGGAGGGCATTTCTGGGCAGGGGGAGGATAGGACAGGACAGGAGGCAGATCGGGATCAAGAGGGAGGTGGAACTGGCTGTGGTAGTGCAGGCTGAAACCTAACCCCCATTCCCAGGCCCTGCGAAATTACACAGGCTGCTCAGATTTGCACCTGCAATTTTGCTGTTGCAGATCCAAATAGCCCTATAGGGGTCACTGGAGTTCTACATGCGGTAAGGGGGGAAATATCCTCTTTCCCTGAGTTACCCTCCAGCCACCTCCTAACTTGCACTGCAAACAGCACAGGGCAATCGACCTGCCTGTTCCAGTGCAGGTTAGGATTGGGCTTCCTGTGCAATGGCCATCTTTGCTTCAAGCTTAATCATACTCAGGAATGTGTACACCATGCTTAGAAAACCATCAGCATCTTATTGCAAACCAGTTTGTCTCCTGCATCTTCAAAAGTCCAAGTTTAGTTTTCTAAAACTTAACGTTCTTCTCTTTCATTGGTGGATTAGACACGGCCCCTTTCTTTGTGTAATGACAAATGCCGTCCTGGATATAATAAGAAAAAGAAGGAAGGGGAGCCATTCTGTTGCTATGACTGCATCCCATGTCCAGAAAGGAAGGTATCGGACAAGAAAGGTGAGCGTTGTAGTGTACAGAGGTATTGAAAAGATTGCTTGTAATCCAGAAAAATTGGAATGATCTATGAATACATTGAGATTCATGGGTCATTTCTCTAATGTAACCAATCTTCATTCTTTGAAATGTGTTTTTGAATTTTGTTAGTTTTGTGTGTGTGATGACTCATCCCTTTCTTCAACTGGCGAACAGTGGGCAAGGATATATATTATATTTAGTATATTTCATATAATATTTTATATTTTATTTTGATTTTACATTTTAAATTATGATCTAATTATTTTATGCACAGCTTTGAGTTTTGGAAAAGAGAGAAAAAACCTTTAAAACAAATAAATATGCACATAGATCTATATTTTTGTTTGGATAGATAGATTGCATCTCAATAATGTACAGTTTAAATTTATCATAATTCTCTGATTTACTATATTACTATAATTCACACATGTAGTGCTTATGGTATACACAGAAGCAGTGCTTGACAAACTTAATTAAATAATTAATTAGTTAATTAATTAAACCAAAACAGCTGGACTGAAATGATTAAAGAAATACAAATTAGCCCCTTCCAGAACCTCACACTTGCTACTGACTTTTCTAAAGGGTCCACCAGAATGGTTTCACATAGAGCATTTTGCGTTAACCTCAACATTTATTACTACAGTTTCTATATCTTATGTCATCTACCATGACAATATGAAATTCTCTCCAGCTAGTGCACATAATCCCAATTTCTGGGGGACACAGGAGAATTCCAAATGTTCTCATGTCAGAACATAGACTATCTTGTGCAAGAGATGGGAAAGAAGGGGGACTGCTGCTTCCTGTGGAGATGTGCTACAGACTAAAAAGGCAACTGCTGTAGCCTTTGGGTGCCAGGACGCCACCAGTAGTCTCCTGGGGGAATGGAACGTTCATGCCCTTCCCCCGAGCAAGGGCACAGACCCCGTAATCTGCGCCTGCTATTCTGCTGACAACCTTTTCAGCCCAACAAGGAGGATTAGCAGAGGCCAATTCATCTTTCTTTTTTGGCATCTGACAAAATGTTGATGTACGTAGTAGAGAATACTGCCAACCCTCTAAGTAAATACTTCAGCTCCTTCTTGAGACTTTCCTCCCTTGCCTTTCTCTGCTTTTTTTTATATACTGCATAGGCTATAATCTTTTCCTTCATTACTGATTTAGCAGCTTCATCATCTTCATCATTTAGAAGCGACACATTCAATCGCCAAGACTGCTGAGGTTTAACCTCATCTCATAATTGAAGACTCAATGAAACAGGTGCATGATCAGAGATAGAGATCACAACAATTTCACAGGTAGATACCTTAGACACAAGGGAGTCGATATATGTATATATTTTTTTGAATTATATTCCAACCTTATGGAAACTTTCTGAAGAAGAACAAAGATGGACTCTCTGTGCCCTGACTATTGCAAAAAGACTTATACTTAAATCCTGGAAGGACAGAATGCCCACCCACTATCACCCTATGGAGGGAAGATCTCCTGGCACTATCTATACTTGAATCTGTTGCATATAGAAAACAATCTTGTGTTGATAAATTTTTTGATATTTGGAAACCTTTTTTAGATAATTTTGTAGTTTTTTTTTTACTCTGTCACTTTTCTCATTTTTCTCACTTTTTTCCTTTTCTTATAGACATTATTCTGCTTTAAAATTGTATTTCTTGTATTATGTTATTTATGAATAAAGCGGGGGAAAATCTAGCAGAGGTGGCCTCCACTGGTCACACACCCATCCTGGATCAGTGACTTCTCCACCTCTCTCTACCCTGAAAGCTCGCACCTCCAGCCAGCAGTACTACTCAGCTCTGGGCATCCAGCACCTAGCACTGGGCCCAGCTCAGACTGGCGCAGGCTCGACTCTGGCTCTCCTTCCTCTAAAGGTGCCATAAACGTGCTATGGGGCTTTAGGATTGGGCCCTTCATCTTTGTTAAACCTGAGTGTCCCATAAAGGGTCTGAGTGCCCTCACCATTGTGACTCTAGCACAGGTATGGTATTGGTATTGGCAACCTTCAGTCTCGAAAGACTCTGGTATCGCGCTCTGAAAGGTGGTTCTGGCACAGCGTCTAGTGTGGCTGAAAAGGCCAATCTGGGAGTGACAATCCCTTCCACACCAAGTGCAGTCTGTCCCTGGTCTGTCTCCCTGGCTATGGGCCTTCCTTCTTTGCCTCTTTGCCTCAGACTGTTGGCAAAGTATCTCTTCAAACGGGGAAAGGCCATGCTGCACAGCCTGCCTCCAAGCGGGCCGCTCAGAGGCCAGGGTTTCCCACTTGTTGAGGTCCATCCCTAAGGCCTTCAGATCCCTCTTGCATCGCAGCTGTGGTCTACCTGTAGGGCGCTTTCCTTGCACGAGTTCTCCATAGAGGAGATCCTTTGGGATCCGGCCATCATCCATTCTCACGACATGACCAAGCCAACGCAGGCGTCTCTGTTTCAGCAGTGAATACATGCTAGGGATTCCAGCACGTTCCAGGACTGTGTTGTTTGGAACTTTGTCCTGCCAGGTGATGCCAAGGATGCGTCGGAGGCAGCGCATGTGGAAAGCGCTCAGTTTCCTCTCCTGTTGTGAGCGAAGAGTCCATGACTCGCTGCAGTACAGAAGTGTACTCAGGACGCAAGCTCTGTAGACCTGGATCTTGGTATGTTCCGTCAGCTTCTTGTTGGACCAGACTCTCTTTGTGAGTCTGGAAAACGTGGTAGCTGCTTTACCGATGCGCTTGTTTAGCTCGGTATCGAGAGAATGAGTGTCGGAGATCGTTGAGCCAAGGTACACAAAGTCATGGACAACCTCCAGTTCATGCTCAGAGATTGTAATGCAGGGAGGTGAGTCCACATCCTGAACCATGACCTGTGTTTTCTTCAGGCTGATTGTCAGTTCAAAATCTTGGCAGGCCTTGCTAAAACGATCCATGAGCTGCTGGAGATCTTTGGCAGAGTGGGTAGTGACAGCTGCATCGTCGGCAAAGAGGAAGTCACGCAGACATTTCAGCTGGACTTTGGATTTTGCTCTCAGTCTGGAGAGGTTGAAGAGCTTTCCGTCTGATCTGGTCCGGAGATAGATGCCTTCTGTTGCAGTTCCAAAGGCCTGCTTCAGCAGGACAGCGAAGAAAATCCCAAACAAGGTTGGCGCAAGAACACAGCCCTGCTTCACTCCGCTTCGGATGTCAAAAGGGTCTGATGTGGAGCCATCGAAGACAACAGTGCCCTTCATGTCCTTGTGGAAAGATCTGATGATGCTGAGGAGCCTGGGTGGACATCCGATCTTGGGGAAAATCTTGAAGAGGCCGTCTCTGCTGACCAGGTCGAAAGCCTTTGTGAGATCTATGAAGGCTATAAAGAGTGGCTGTCGCTGTTCCCTGCATTTCTCCTGCAGTTGTCTAAGGGAGAATACCATATCAGTGGTGGACCTGTTGGCTCGGAATCCACACTGCGATTCTGGATAGACACTCTCTGCAAGTATCTGGAGCCTCTTTAATGCAGCTCGGGCAAACAGCTTTCCTACAACGCTAAGGAGAGAGATGCCGCGGTAGTTGTTGCAGTCACCCCTGTCACCTTTGTTCTTGTACAGCGTGATGATGTTTGCATCCCCCATGTCTTGAGGTACTCCACCTTCTCTCCAGCAGAGACAGAGGATTTCATGCAGCTCAGTGACGATGATCTCTTTGCAGCATTTTAGGACTTCAGCAGGGATGCTGTCTTTTCCAGGTGCCTTGCCAAAGGCAAGGGAGTCCAGGGCCACGTGAAGTTCTTCTAGGATTGGTTCACTGTCAAGCTCTTCCAGCACAGGCAGGCACTCAATGTTGGTATGGTAACTGGGTGGGAATTGTTAATTATGTTACTCATTTCCTCATCCCCCCACAAAACAAGTCTTCAAAGGGAAAATACAACATGGCAGGTTATGTTTATTAATTCAATGGCTCTTCTTTTTCAGATATGGCTGACTGTTTCACGTGCCCCAGTGATCATTACCCAAACAAGGACCAGACTTCCTGCATTCCCAAAGTTGTCGTCTTTTTGTCTTATGAAGAACCTCTGGGTATTGCTTTAGCCATTTGTGCTGTTCTGTTGTCACTGGTCACAGCTCTGGTGCTAAGGCTGTTTGTGAAGCATCGTGACAGTCCCATAGTCAAAATCAACAACCAGAGCCTCACATATACACTTTTAATTTCTCTCTTGATGTGCTTCCTTTGTCTTTTGTTATATATTGGCCAACCTAACAAGGTGATCTGTATTCTCCGTCAAAATGTCTCCAGCATCATTTTCACAATGACAATGTCTTCTGTGTTGGCCAAAACAGTCATAGTGGTGCTTGCATTCAAGGCCACACAATCAGGGTCCACTCTGAAGAACTGGTTGGGGAAAAGATTGGCCTGCTCCATTATTCTTCCTTGCATTATGATTGAAGTAGTCTTTTGTGTTGTGCGGATAACTATCTTTCGTACATTCCCAGAGGTTGACATGCATTCAAGCAATGAAGAAATCATTTTGGAATGTAAGAACTCATCATCAACCATATTATTCAGCGAAACTATCTACTTCAGGTTTCTGTCCATTGTCAGCTTCATTATGGCTTTCCTTGCTCGGAAGTTGCCAGATGCTTTCAATGAAGCCAAATTAATTTCTTCCAGCATGGTGGTGTTTTCCTGTGTTTGGATGGCCTACTTTCTGAACTTCCTGTTCACCAATGGAAAACTCATAGCAGCCATGAATATCTTCTGTGTCTTAACTTCCAGTGCTGCATTGCTGGGCTTTATGTGCTTCCCCAAATGCTACATTATTTTGTGGAGGCCTCAGCTGAACAGCAGGGAACAGTTGAAAAAATGGAAACGCTGAAGAGGTGGAGAAGTTTCCCTCTCAGTGACTGTCTTCTGCTTTCACACCTACTTGAACCTTTTGCAGTTTTAAGTGTACCCCAATATTTTATGTATCAGTTTATTTGAAAGCATTTATATCCCCCTTTTCCAAGCCCAGACATGCCATTTTAGGTAGCTTACAAAACCAGATAACAAAACAGTATCAGAATAAACATTTTTGGCATACATCCAAATAACAACTCTGCAAGAAGTATTGCCTGCCCCAGTGGCCACCAACCACCCGCCCTCCCCCTGCTCAGGAACACCTCCCTCCTGCCTTCTCCCCATCCCCCCACCTACCTCAGAGCCTTGCGTCGACTCAGCAGAGCCGTCACAAGCCTCGGTGCTTTCATCGGTGCGGAGGCTTGTTCCAGCCTCCGCAGGCCGGCACACCTATGTACGCCTGCCTAGCCGACTCCCAAAGAGGTGCAAATGTGCCTTACAGCACATTTGCAACCCTCCTGGGCCAGTACAAGGGATTTGCATCGGCCCATAGGGACTTTAGGATTGCGCCCTAAATAAAACCTAAAATTATCCTTTATATCTACAGAACTTAAAATAAAAGAAAGTTGGTAAATTAGATCGAAAAACCAGAAATATCAACCTTGCTTCAGTTAACAAATTTCCATACCATCAAGGAGCTTAAAACTCTATCTATACCAGGGGTGCCCAAACCCCGGCCCTGGGGCCACATGCGGCCCTCGAGGCTTCTCAATGCGGCCCTCAGGGAGCCCCCAGTCTCCAATGAGCCTCTGGCCCTCCAGAGATTTGTTGGAGCCTGCACTGGCCCAACGTAACTGCTCTCTGTATGAGGGTGACTCTTTGATCTCTTGCATGAGCTGTGGGATGAGGACTCCCTCCACTGCTTGCTGTTTCATGTCTGTGATGCTGCAGAGGGAGAAAAGGGAAGGCCAGCCTTGCTTTGTGCAATTCCTTTTATAGGCCTTGAGTTATTGCAAGACCTTCATTTATTCATATAAGTTCATCTTTATTATATTCATTTATGTAAATTTATGCACATTTATTCAAATTTTAAATGTAAATTAATTCTTCCCCCCCCAAGCCCCCAACACAGTGTCAGAGAAATGATGTGGCCCTCCAGCCAAAAACTTTGGACACTCCTGATCTATACCATAGTTCGTTTAACATCACCATCACAAATTTGGAAACCTCCTTTAATTTCTTAGATGAACAATCATTTAAGGGAAGCTTTATTTTTGCCGTATCTGAGAGGCCATCGCTATCAACCAGGATGGGCATCAAATAGGTGGAGCAGGCACTGTTATGCCATGAACAAGAAAAGAATAAGAGATATAAAAGAGATTGAAACATTACAGGGGCAGAGACAATCCTGTAAGGGAATCTTATACTATCTCCCAGCTCTCACTCTTGAGGGAATATCGTTGAACCTGGACAGAGTTATAGAGTATTTCTCTCCAGGGTTTATCAATGAATAATGGTAACTTGCCATTTTCCCAAACTGGTATGAGATGGAATTATTTAAGGGAGAGCAAACCTTTGTTGCCAGTTCACAAAAACTTTGGAATTCAATATCCCACAATCTAACTGCAATCCTCAGGTAGGCCTCAGAGTACGAACACATGTTCAGGTAACCTAGTGAGATCCCTATTGACTCAGTTTTCTCCCTCATGAAGCTCGACTACGTAGAAAAGTCGAGTTTGCCAGGCATCAAGTAAACCAGACATCTTGGCACAGAATTGTAATGTATGTGCAATCAATATTGAATGGACAGCAGCCAGGCTCTGGTTAGCAGGAGTTTTTGCCTTGTTTCCTAGCATGTGGCAGCATAGGGGACACACCTAAGCAACCCCAAAATTGCCCTAAGAAATTTTGCCTGGACTCGCTCCAAGTCATGGTTTGCGGCTCTAATCCAAATTAGAATCTTCTTCTTCTTCTTCAGCATTTCTCCTGTGTGGTGGCTGGAGCTATTTTGATTTGGAGTCTCCATTTCTTTTGGTCGCGGGCTTGGACTGGGTGTAGGCAGGTGATGTTCATGTCACTATGCAGCATGCAAGCCAGTGCTGCTTTGGTTGGCCCTTTGGTCATTTGCCATTGATGTCCAACTGAAGGATAGTGTATCACTGTCAGTGCACAGAACGTGGCCGTACCAGTGAGGCCGGGCTTCTCTCAACTTGTCAGCGACTGGAGCGACACTGTATTGCTGCCGTACGTCATCATAGTGGATGTGGTCAAAACGAGTTATGTCACTGATTCAATGCAGCATCTTTGTCTCCATGACACTGAGACAACGTTTGGCTTCTCTTGTCGCTGTCAGCATTCAGCTCCATAGAGTGAGACTGGCTGGATGACCGTCTGGTACATCTTCGACTTGAGACGGTCACTGAACTTCTTGTCGCAAAGGACACTGGTCATTGTGCGCCACTTTGTCCAGGCTGTGTATTTCCAATTGGAATACCATATAAATAATTTTATAACTGGCTTACGTTAAAGACTTTAACTGCTGTGGGGATGGAACAATTACCCTTCCTATGGAAAAATCTGAGAATAGCTTGGGAAGTGGCATGGGCTAAGTTAACTGCCAATTTGCGATGAGTATACCAAGAAAAGTTATATTGAAAGTGTACACCCAGATATTTAATACTGTTTAATAATAATAATAATAATAATAATAATAATAATAATAATAATAATAATAATAATAATAATAATAATAATAATAATAATTTAAAACTCTTGACCTGTTAAACTTTATTACCATTAATATGCCAAGTATGTGGACTCCAAGATTTAGATAACTAATATCTTTGTCTTCTGGATATCTTCTGGATATGGTGGAATTACCACCCTTTCAGAGCAATGTCACATTATTCCACCGTGTCACATTATTCCCCAGGCTTATTATTTCTAGTTGGGAAACGAGGTCAAGGAAATGAATAAATCCACTGTACCATTTCTAGCTCTCCCCTCAGCCTTCCTCTTAATGTGGACAGGTAAGCCCCAGGCTCTGCTCCTCCCCCAATGTCACCAATGGTAAAGATTGCTACCTCTTGCATCAGGAGAGGCCAGCCAAATGCCAATCCCTCATGAGGGGTGGGCTATTTGGGATACCTAAATTTATAACTCTGAAGCCAGACTCTTTTGGATAATTCCAGTAATAGACTGCTTCCAAAAACCTGCTGAGCGCAGAGGTAGCAAGTGGGATTTGGTGTTGTTGTTTTTTTTCCTTTTTACAAGGCATTTAAAGGTGGACCTCAGTAACAGTGCTGAGTCAAATCAGTGGATACCAAATCAGTGGATACCAAGGTCCCACCTGTACTTCCAATATCCTGCTGACTTATAATTGCCCACTCAGCTCTCTAATTAATTACAGCAGTAATTAGGGATAGAAGTATGATAAATAAAATAGTCCTTTCCTGTGTAGAGAAGGACTGATTAATGACCACAAGTCACCAGTTCTTTCCTCTCAATTGTACAGCTTCGGTTTATGGTCCACAAAGGGTTCATGCTTCAGAACCACAATGACATCCATTTCCCAAGCACTCTCAGATTCCCAACTTTCACCCTCCAAAATTAGAGCTCCCCCTCCCTGTAATAAGATGACAAACAGGGTAATACTCCCACCTCCTTGATAGTTGAGGTGGAAGAGCAGGAAGCAGGTATCTGTGGAGGTGGTGAGGGAGACTGCTGAAAAGCCAATGACCAACAAGGGCAAATGTGATTTCTAGATTCCCTGTAAGATTTCCTGCCTACAGCTAAATTGGAAGCCCTGAGAAGATGAAAAGGTTGCTGCACAATTGAGATTGGATGGGCTGAATCCTGTAGGCAATGGCGCCTCTCCCTTTGCTTTCCCTCTTGGTGCTGTGTCAGCTTTTGTCCTTTGATCTCCTTCACAGTGCTGGGTTCTCAGAGCAAAAGGAGAGAAGCAACAGAGCTTGTCATCAATCCTATAGGGCATGGAAACGGGGCCCACTACAAGTGACGTAGCTAGGGCGGTACTGTTTGTGTGGACTACACTGGGTTTTGCACTCTGGAGGCAGGGGGGTGTGACACCACTATGGACCAAAATTGTGAAATCTTGGCATTTTTGAACAATACCGTCATGTTATACTGTATTTTTCGCTCTATAAGACGCACTTTTTCCCCCCAAAAAAGTGGGGGAAAAAGTGTGTGCGTCTTATGGAGCGAATACTGCAAAAAAATAAATAAAACAAAAACAACAAAAAAAAACCTCTGCCCCTGGCCCCGCCCCCTGCCCGCTCTGCTCAGCTCCGCTTCCCAGGAAAGCGTGGGTGGGGTGGCAGTCTTGCTGAGCAAGCCCGCGTGTCTACTCAGAAGTAAGTCTCAGAGTCACTGGGACTCACTCCCAGGTAAGGGGGGGGATGGCAGTCTTGCTGAGCAAGCCCCTAGAGCAGGGGTGCTCATTATGTCGATCCTCGAGCTACCAGTCCATCTCCAGGCGAAATGAGTCAATCGCGGGCTTCTCTCCTGTCCACGCATCCCTAGGAGTGAGCCCCTGGCAGGCTTGTGAGCCCAGGGAGCAAGCCTAGGGAGTGAGTCCAGGGAGCCCAGGGACTGAGACAGGCTCCTCCCTGGGAGAGGAGGCGCTGGCAGGCTTTTCTCCCATCCACTCATCCCTGGAAGTGAGCCCCATTGGCTCTACTGGGTCTGACTTACCTTTCCCCTGCTTTTGCACTGGTATGTATGGAGATCTGCTCCCCCCCCACTTCCATCTGTTGGTTCTGTGTGCAAGGGGTTTTGCACTGGTCTTGCTGTGATGCCTATACAAAGATCTTACCTCCCTCACACCTTTCCCCTGTTTTTGCACTGGTCTGTATAGAGATCTGCTCCCCCTCCCCTTGTATTGGAATCCAGGAAGATCTGGTGAGGAGGTAGATGTGGTGTCAGCAGTGGCCCCTTTAAGGGTAAGGCCTGGGCATCCAGCAGAGTGTGCTGCACAGCTGCAGCCACTGGAAGGCAATAGGGCCCTCAGGGATATAAGGAGTACCAGAGGCAGAAAGGGTTTGTGAGTTTTGAAGGAGTGCAGGTTGGAGTTAGGGGAGGAGACTGACTGGGTTTATTGAATTTGGAATCTGACTGTGGATTGTGACTGGACTTGGATACCCTGATGGATTTAACTGACCTACCTGGAACCTGACCTTGGACTGTAATTTGGTTTATTGGCTCTGGACTCTGATTTGGTAACTCTGAATTATGGGACTGATTTACTTGGCATCTGTGGACTGGAACTGGACTAATTTTTGCTTGCTGCACTGGTGAGTTGCACAAGGGGGACTGATCAGCCTTAAGTGGGCACGAGGCCCTCTGGATTGGAATTTGGCAGAACCTCATTGTAGCAGAAAGATAATGTGATCCCCTATTTGTGTGCACCTGCTTTTGTGAGCTTCATAAATTCTGACTTTAGCGATGATGAGTTCTTGGTCTTTCCAGAAAACTAGAGTGCTCAAACCTTTAAGTCTCTCCATTTGTTAATGACAGTGATAATGGTTCTTAATGCCACTGTTGACTGCTGTTCACTTTACATGGTTCAAATGTTATTCTGTTATAGTTTATTAAATATTTTATTACACTATTTGGTTCAGAATATTTTTTCCTTGTTTTTCTCCTCTAAAAACTAGGTGCGTCTTATGGTCAGGTGCGTCTTATGGAGCGAAAAATACGGTATATCATTTGATATGGAATTTAACACAGAATGCAGTGAAACAAACCACATTTAGATATCTGTATTCTATCAAATGTTATGGCCAAATAAGCATAAAAGAAAAGCACAACTGCCTTATGTAACAAAAAGTGTACTTTCTTAACTCAAAATTGACCAATGAGACTGTTTGTTCTGAAAGCCAATGAGATGTTATTATGACACAGTAGGGAACCAATCAGAGGTTAACATGAACCAACTCTAAATTCCATGTATCACAGCTAATACTAGAGCTCATATTCAGTTGTGTGAGTGCCATGAAGTTGGCCACTGGTTTTTGGTTGGTTACTGATTTGTTGAGAGATCTGTACTGTTCTAAAGTAAAATAAATGCATAAAGTTAATGGGGTGACACCAACTCTCACGATGTCTCTGTGTTTAGGCTTTGTGTAGGATACTGTGATTTATTCCATATAATCTGGTATGGGAGGAGGTTCATCATGGGGGGTAATGCAATGAGCTCTCATACAGGATGACGCAATCCTGATGCCTCTGTCCACTATAAAGCATGTACGAGCTTTGTTAATGGCATTGATTACAATAGATGTGGCACAGTTGAAACACAAACCTTGCCTAGGATGTTTGATGTGGGGGTCATGGGCAATGGAAATAAAAATTGTGCAGGAAGTGAGTTTGTTCTTTACATATTGGGGGTGTTCACAGGGGCTGGAGTGAATGGTTGAAGAGGGTGACTGACTCCTGGTAAATTTCCAAGCATGGGAGGCTTATGGCACCTTTACCCCCATACCTGCAAATAACGAGACCAGACTTCAGCTTGGATGCAAATGGGCCATTTTATTAAAACTTAACTGCAGCAGGGCAATAACAATAACATATAAGCATGCGGGGCAATATGGGGGAAACGGTCCTAGCCGTCTACCTCCCCCTGCAAACTCATTGGGCGTACCACCTGGCTCGAGGCCCCAGCTGTCAATTGCCAGCCTAGGTCTTTCAACGCCAACCCCAAAGGGGGCAAGGCAGCCAGACTTCAGACCAGTCACCAAAGAGTCACCAGCCTGACAGTCCAGGCAAGGGGCTTGCCTGCCTGCCTCCTGCAGCCGGTCAGGCATCATGGGAGTGGTTCAGGCTCACCCCTCCCCCTGCTGCCTTGGATGGACACCGAGCCAGATACCTACCTACCCAGCCCGGCACGTATCCTGCCACAGGGGAGGACAGCCTGGCGCTTGTCCTCACCGCTTCCCCACAAGGAGAAAATCTCTCAAGCCCTGCTGCAGGTCAGCTAAAAACAAGTCATTGCCAACTGGTGACAGGTGCACCCCATCGCTGTGGAACAGGGCAGGCTGCCTGAACCCAATAGCCTAGTGCTGGATCACGGCCCTGGCCTGCTCAACTACTACCCCCCAGGTAAGCATTCACCCTCTTCCTAGTAATGTCAATTCTTCCAACGCTCCCTTACCTAGTATGTCTGATGTGGGGAGGACATGGGCATTGCCCAGGTATCCTCCCATGAACATGCATGACACAAAAGACTTTGTTGGAACAGGGCCATGATTTATTTCATTGCAAGGCTGTGCTGTGATTGGTGCAATGCAACAGGTCCTGACTATACTCCAACCCCCTTTAGTGCTGGCACCTAACTAGGAGGAGACAGTTCCTATCTGAGCCCTCCTTTTGGGTGAACCACCCTGACTCAGAACCTGAGCTCGCCCAAGGCTCCCCCAGGTTCTTCATCACCAACCCCTGGAAACGCGGTCCAGCCAGCTGAATTTTTCTGCCCACCCTGAGCCGGGGAACCACGAAGGTGAGCATCCCAATTCCATTCCAGGGTCAAGCCAGGCTGCCCCTTATCTGGGTAGCCTCGGGCACAGCACTGGCCTTAACCCGGCCTGTTGCTTGCCTGAAGTTAGACACCTGTTCCCTATTTCTCCTCCAGTTCCTGCACTACCCTGCCAGACACGGCCAACCTGGCTGAAAGACCCACAAGAACCTAAGGTGACAGTCGGGGTAGGTGAAAAAAGCTTCACCCCATGGCCAATCAGTAGAAAAACCAAAAAATTGAGGGTTGAGTAGTGAGGTGGCAAAGTATGCAGACGACAACAAACTTTTCTGAGTGGTGAAGACCAGAAGTGATTGTGAGGAGCTCCAGAAGGCTCTCTCCATACTGGCAGAATGGGCAGCAAAATGGCAGATGCATTTCATTGTAGGTATGCTTCAATGTAAGTAAGTGTAAAGTCATGCACATTGGGGCAAAAAATCAAAACTTCACATATAGGCTGATGGGTTCTGAGCTGTCTGTGACAGATCAGGAGAGAGACCTTGGGGTGGTGGTGGACAGGTCAATCAAAGTGTTGACCCAGTGTGCAGCGGCAGTGAAGAAGGCCAATTCTATGCTTGGGATCATTAGAAAAGGTATTGAGAACAAAAGGGCTAATATTATAATGTTGTTGTACAAATCAATGGTAAGGCCACACCTGGAGTATTGTGTCCAGTTCTGGTCGCCGCATCTCAAAAAAGACATAGTGGAAATGGAAAAGGTGCAAAAGAGAGCGACTAAGATGATTATTGGGCTGGGGCACCTTCCTTATGAGGAAAGGCTACGGCATTTGGGCCTCTTCAGCCTAGAAAAGAAACGCCTGAGGGGGGGACATGATTGAAACATACAAAATTATGCAGGGGATGGACAGAGTGGATAGGGAGATGCTCTTTACACTCTCACATAACACCACAACCAGGGGACATCCACTAAAATTGAGTGTTGGGCGGGTTAGAACAGACAAAAGAAAATATTTCTTTACTCAGCGTGTGGTCGGTCTGTGGAACTCCTTGCTGCAGGATGTGGTGATGGCATCTGGCCTGGATGCCTTTAAATGGGGATTGGACAAGTTTCTGGAGGAAAAATCTGTTATGGGTTATAAGCCATGATGTGTATGTGCAACCTCCTGATTTTAGAAATGGGCTATGTCAGATGCAAGGGAGGGCACCTGGATGAGGTCTCTTGTTATCTGTTGTGCTCCCTGCGGCATTTGGTGGGCCGCTGTGAGATACAGGAAGCTGGACTAGATGAGCCTATGGCCTGATCCAGTGGGGCTGTTCTTATGTTCTGGTGAATTTCTACGCATTGGAAGGCTTACAGCAACTATCTGGTGGTGGGAAAAATAGTGTTCTCCTATTTCTATGCATGCATGTGTGCATTTTTTTATTTGATGCCAAATTTCCGTAGCAGTTGCCTCTGAGCTGAGGATGCCAACTATTTTTCTGTTGACCACCGACTCCTGACTATCTTTTATTCCCAATTTGAATGTGTTGGGAAATAACATCACAACATGACAGACGGTCCCCTGACTTTAAAGCAATGAATTCCTGTGCTCTTCCAACAAACATGGAAGAAATGAGAAAGCACTCATATAAGGATTAAAAAAAGCAACTTCCTTTTCCAGAGGTTCTTGTACAGTTTTTTTTTAAATTCACAATTTTAATCAGTCCAATCAAATGACCCAAGAGTTTATTCCCTGATTAGCTCCAGATTCCATATCTTTAATTTCTGATCTTGTGCATTATTTCAGTCTAAAGGGGAGATAACAGAAATACTGCCAGTATTTGAAATGTTGATTTCAGTCTCCTGTAATTATCAAAGGGACTGTAATTAATTCTTCTGCTTGCTACATTCCCTGTGGAGTTCCAATGGTCAATAACAGAATAAAGATGGCATAAATATACCCCTTGCCATCTGAGAACTAGGGACTAAGAAGACGCCTGCAGACAGATTTTTGTCACTTTACATGTTATATTCTTGGCTTCATTAATCCTTTGTCGGTAAATGGCGCTACCACAAAAGCCAGGCTGTTGTAATTGTGGAGATTCCACTGATTCTGCAATAGATGCAGATAGGGGACTCTGTGTTCAGAGAGGTGGTTGGCACTCAAGATGGTGATATTTCTCATACTCATTGTGGTGCTGCTACCACATGCAGTTTGTGATGCCCAGATGGTTAATTGTAGGATGTGGCATCCCCAGATTGTTCATCACAAGTACTATCAGCCAGGAGATTTCATCATTGGAGGCATTGTCTTTCAGAATATGTTTCAGAACAGCACAAGCACCTTCAACCAAAATCCTCCACAGCCTCTGCTTGACAGGTTTGAATAAATATTCCTCCATCTCCTATTATGTCTCCTTCCAGATTAATTTCTCTGCCAAATCAATCCTATCAGAAGATCTGGGCTGAGCTCCATCAATAGTAATCTCTGTTGCTAGAACTTCAACCAGATTCGAGTTGTGCACCTCCTTTCTCATCTGGTAGAATTTTACCTAAAAGAACTGTGTACATTTCCAACTCTGATCCCAGTTCAGCTGTATAATTGCATTTTGGATACCCTAACTAGAAAGTTAAGGGGTGGGAGCTATGCAGGGATCTCATTTTTCCTTTGAGAAGAATGGATGAAAGCCTCCCTTTTGATTTAATGTGTAACTGGACTCTACAAAATGAACTCTTTCTCCAGCATCAAAAAAAAAAGAAGGAAAATAATATGATTGGTTTGGATATGGAATCAAACAAATGAACAAAATTACCTGCCGTTGTACCATGAATGACCTCATTAGGAGTCAGATGGCCATCCATCCCTCTGTTTCCCCACCATCTCTCTCACTTATGTTTCCATATTATCCTAATATAGAATAACATTGTG
This sequence comes from Tiliqua scincoides, assembly GCF_035046505.1. Lineage (NCBI taxonomy): Eukaryota > Metazoa > Chordata > Lepidosauria > Squamata > Scincidae > Tiliqua > Tiliqua scincoides. The sequence continues at coordinate 96,441,899 of NC_089825.1, forward strand.
CGTGTGAGTGTGTGTGTCTGAATGCATGTATGTGACTATGTGTGTGTACACGAGATCATGCAAAACAGACATTTCTAATGTTTAGGAGAGAGAATGAACTTTAGGAAACTGAGAATCCCTTTTGTTAATGTGCATTTTGCAGTACTGGAGCAATGTATACCCTATTCTAAATACATTCCTATATTGAGATGGAGATCAGATGTCACTTATTCTTTAAGTTGTCATGGGCTGTACGTTGATATGGTTTAGTGGTCCTACTCCTCTGTAACATCCTAATTTACAGATTGCCTTAGAAAATATAGCTCATTAATACATATTAATAACAACAATAACAATAATAGTATTAGATTCATAATAATTTATTCGATTAATAATATATATTAGATTCATAATATAGTTGCGATAATTTCAGAAAGTGCAGAATACGCCAATAACCTCAAATACAAATCACTTTGTAGTACATTTATTCAGAACTACCAGCAGGTCCTGGCTTTGGAATTTGCTGTAAAGGAAATCAATGAGAATCAGCAGTTGTTGCCCAATATTACCCTGGGATTTCATATCTATGACAGTTGTGTGGAGGCAAGATGGGCCTATCATGCCATATTGCAACTTATTTCCGCAAAGGACAGATATGTTCCCAACTACAAGTGTGACGTCCAGGGCAATCTAATGGCGGTCATTGAAGAACTGACTTCTGACTTCTCCCATGAAGTCCCAGAAGTTTTGGGCCGCAACAAGATTCCACAGGTAGGATGTAGGATGTAAGGTGATCAATAATTTCCAATTTGTGTAAGCATTTTCCTTTGAGAAATTTGATTGTAAGCAATGCCAACTGACACAGTTTATGGTACCAGTTTAACTGATGAGTAACACACTTCCCCAATCCCCTCCGGTAACACTGTGAATGAACAAGAGAATGATGCCACTGGCAAGAGGCAAATTTTTCATTGATCCATCAAGTTCTTTCATTGCTCACAGATTTCCCGTGTTGTTATCCAAAATGTTAGTATTTTTAAAAGTTGATATCCATTTCTTCTGACACAGGATAAGCTACCATTCAAGAACATAAACATAGGTGCACACACATGTCATTAAGCTAATATTCAAGAACACACACAATGCACCTGTGAATGTAATCTCCCTTTTATATGTATATACATGCCCTCAGTTGTGTTTAATCAAGAACTGTCCTTGTTTTGTGATGTAGACTGTTGCTAATCTCCCTAGAGACTTGGTGGGGATGTGTGTGAAATGCTCTCATGCCCCCCCCCCCCCAAGCATGCAACAAGAAGATGGTCTCTTTCCTAGAGGGACAAAGTGAGGGGAGAGCTCTGTTAGCTACTTGAGCTGTTCGCTGCTTGGAGTCTCTTGCAGTTTCATTTAGAATAGTGAGCCTGCCCAACTCAAACTGTCTTCTCCTTGATTCCTTCATGTATTGGCAGTGATAAGCTGGGACCATCAGGTGATGATCTGCTGCTTGGAGCCAGAGTGGGACTAACCAAATGAAAAGGAGGAAGATACAGTGAGGGGTAGCTGAACTCTTTTGTCCAACATTGAAAACTGCACCAGAAATGAGGATTTGACTTGGCAGGACATGAAGCCTGTTGCATGTCTTGTTAGTGTATAAAAAAGATTTTGTGTATAAAAAAGATTTTGCCACATACAGTCCAAAGTCTTGTGTTGCACCTTTTCACAGTATGTAGGCAATGGATCAGTAATGACTTACTGTCAAATCACATTCATGTCTCCAAAATCATAGTCAGGAGCAAAATGAGCATTTCATCACCCGATGAGGGCTCGGTTTACTAACTGCAAGAAAAAACCTTCTCTTGTTCCTTCAGAGGCAGTTGTCTATTCAAAGCCTATAGCATGGTTACAAATATCTTAACAGAAACAGCTAAAAGCAAAATCTCTGATCCACAAAGTCACATGAATTGTCCCTGATTCTGTACAGACTGGACTTGTAATTGTGGTGGAGCAAGACCAAACTCTGTCACCAAAAAGGAATCATCCATAAAGTATGAAATGCCATGACATATAATCTGATGGCAAAGGTGGAGAGAAAAAGAAAGAAAGAAGGAAATAATCAATGCAGGATTTTATAAATGCCTAAGGGCGCAATCCTAAGCCATGCTGGAGCAGGCAAGCTAGGAGGTTTGCGCTGCATCCAACATGGGATTAGAGTGAGCAGCGGCTCAGCCATGGGCAAGGGGAAGCTCTTCCCCTTATCTGTGGGTAAGGGCTGCGCACCTCTATGGGTCTCCTTGAATCCGCGCCACCTCTGGAGGTGGCGCAAGTCCGAGGAGAGCGGAGCGGCTTGAAGCTGCTCTGCTCGCCCCGGGGATAAGGTTGGGATCCGGCATAACTTCTGGGTCCCAGCCCCGTCCCACACTCCCCGCGTGCCCACCCCTGGGCCCACCCTCCCGCCGCCCAGTAACACCCTCTCTCGATGCCCGCCCGCGCCTACCTTTGCTGCTTATGTTGGCACGCTCACGCCGACACAAGTGGTGGCGCGGGAGCCATGGCAGAGGCTTCTGCCTCTGTCCGCGTGTTGGCGCATCTGAATGCGCCGATGCAGCTCCTGCCTAAGGAGGCGCAAACGTGCTTTACGGCACATTTGCAACCCTCCAAGGCCACCTTTATTGGCATAACTGCTGGTTAGGATTGCGCCCTAAATGTAATAGAATCTCCAGAAATTCTCAGCTGTTATCTTAGGCCATTCATACAGTGTCTCAAGACACTCATACACTCATGAATGCAATTTTCAAAATACACGAAAATACAACTGTTGTATTTTTGTGTATTTTGAAAATTGCATTCATGAGTGTATGAGTGTCTTTCGCATTCTCTTTCTTTCTCTCCTTCCCTTTTGCTGACTGCCTCTTTCATATACAGAAACAACAACATGTCATTTTGAAACATCTTTCTGTTTTTGACCTCCATCTTCATTTAGCTCCTATATGGTTCTTCTGCAGTTACCATGGATAAGAATCAAGAGTTTTCTATCTACTGGGCGGAACCAAATGGAGTCCAGTCCAGGGGGATACTCCAATTACTTCTGCATTTCAAGTGGACATGGATTGGATTCATTGCTGCCAATGAGATAAATCTACAATGGTTCATGGACGTCATGCTCCAGGAATTTTCAAAACATGGCATCTGTTTTGCCATCAGGGAATCATTCAGCAGTTTAACTAATGACAGTAACATGGAAGAATCTGTAATCAAATTATATGATAAAATAATGAACCACAACATCAATGTATCAGTTGTCTATGGAGACATTTGTTCCATGTTGTGGCTGAGATGGCTCTTAAATACAGGAAGAAAAGTCACAGATCACACACCGAGAGGTAAAGTCTGGATTCTGACAGCACAGATGCAGGAAAAATATTCTGCCCACTACCACAGTTGGGATATTCAAGATCTTCATGGTACTTTATCCTTTGCATCTCACTCCCATGAACTTCAAGGATTTCAAGATTTTCTTCAAAGCAGAAATTTTTCCAGCAGTAAAGAAGAAGGTTTTTACAAGGATATCTGTGAAAATGCATTTCACTGCACATTCTCCAGTTCTCCTCTGGGTCACACAGAAAGGGCTGCCTGCACTGGCAAGGAGAAACGGGAGAGCCTTCCACAGAATTTCTTCCCATTGAGCATGACAGGCCAAAGCTACACCATCTACAATGCTGTCTATGCTGTGGCTCATGCTCTCCATGCCATGTGTGTGTCCAAATCCAGAAACAGGACAAAGATGGAGACAGAGAGAAGGAAACTTCAGAATCCACAGCCGTGGCAGGTAACTTCTAACCTGGTGGGATGTCCAAGTGTTCCCATAATATTAGTAGTAACACCGGAAACAGGTTGATCTGGTAGAATTGAACAGTGGTCACACTCACATCAGTGTTGTTTATCCCTTTGCCATGACAAGCAATGTATGAATCAGCTCTGGAAACAGTTTCTTCTCTGTGGATGAAATGAGACGGTTCTAGGTAGGTAGGAAGGAAGGAAGGAAGGAAGGAAGGAAGAAAGGAAGAAAGATGAATCTCCAGTAGATTCCAGCAGAGGGCTTCTTATTCAGACACACAACCCAACCCTGTTCGAGTCTGGTATGTCATGCGCAGCAATTTACAACAGCGGAACAGAATTCTGCCGGCACCTGCTGATGGTGGCCATTTTGGGAGTGATGATGCACCTTATCACCTTATATGTCAGTAGCCCTTCCTGGATTTGCCAGAGATGGTACAGCAGTAGTGGGAGTGTGGAGGGAGTGAAACTGGACAGTAATAGGGCAGGGAGGGGGAGGAACAAGAGGCTGTAGGAGGGAGATAGAACTGGCAGTGATAAGGCTATCTAGATAGACCAACATCTAGCTATCACTGCTAGACCAGACCAACTATCTAGATAGATAGACCAGCATGTCCCATTTCTCTCCTCAGACTTGCATCAGGTAAAGAGCTGGCGCAGGTGAGAGACTCATGGTGGATCAGGAGGCTTACATAGTGGTAAGAGGGTTAAAACCCCTTTCCATTTTGAAGCCTCCACATCTGCTGCCCCCAAATGCACTGCCCCACTACACTGCCCCAGTGCACTTGTTTTCAATGCAGCTGCACCAGTGGTGGTGGTGGGGTGGGGAAGGATAACATTGCTCTGAAAATTGCCCCAGTGATTCAACAAGTATGGTTTTGCTAATTACAGCTTTAAATTGCAATATTGGAAAGGGAATTACAAAAGGTAATGCAAATGTCAGAAGAGCCCCAACACTACATATATGACATGATTGATAGAGAGCAAAATGGATATAATGACAGGGGCTTATATAGGAGGAGGAAGAAGACATCAACACAGCCTCAAGTCATGATCTAGCAAGAGCCAGGAAAGAAGTAAACTTCCCACTTTTCATTCCCTCAGTAATCCATTGAGTCCTCTTGGTGCCACAGCTCACCTTGAAAGTTCTTTATAGCAGTAACAGTTCTCAATTCTTTCATCCAGCTTTGAGTCTGCACTGATCCTGGGCTTCAGCCTCCTAGTCCAGTTTGCTGCTGTACTCCCAGTCTGAATCTTCAACCTCCTGCTCTGACTTTGGTTCCCATCTCGATCCGCATACTGAACCTTAGACATCCAAGGTCACTTTCCTTGGCAGCTGAAAATAGCAGCAGCTTATTGTGATTACTAATATTATTTATAATATTTATTTATATACCGCTTTCCAAAATAACAAGTTCACAAAGTGGCTTACAAAGTGGATTTTGAGGAGGGAGGAATTATCTAGAGCCCCTTTTTAGGTGCTATTGCTGTTTTCCATTATTTTGTGCTTTTATGTCTTAATCTGCTCTGTATCAATATTTTAATTGTTTTAATTGATTTTTAATGTTTTATTTAGATGTTTTATATTTTGTATGTTTTATCTTGTTTTATCTCTGGGTACTAGCTAGATAGATAGATAGATACTCATTGTCTGGTTGGCTCTTTTTGTTTAATTTTTTTTTCTTCCCCCTTTTTAAATGTAGCTCCACCACTTCCTGAAAATGGTGTCATTTAACAACAATGCTGGTGACTGGATTTCCTTTGACCAAAATGGGGAATTAATTGCTGGATTTGACATTCTAAATTGGGTCACGTTCCCAAATCAAACTCTCGTTAAAGTCACGGTGGGAAAGCTGGATCCCCAGGCACCTCCAGGTGAAACCATTTCCATTCATCAGAATGCCATTGTATGGCACAGCTGGTTCAACCAGGTAGGACTTCAGCATAAGCAATGTTTTGCATATAATGCCATAATGCAAAATGTAAGGGTTGACAAACTTCGAGGATTGGCCTGGAGTCTCCTGGTATCAGCCTCAAGTCTCAAGTGACTCCCAAAAGCAATGTGGGAGATTTTGACATGATACTTGGATTACTTGCGTGAAAAGCAGCTCTACGTCTTCTGCTGAAGCAACATTTTCTGAGTCTCATTCATACTGGTCCCCCTTCCCCTTCTCTTCCACATCATACATTATAAATGGATAATTACTTGTACCTATAAAATTATTTAGTTCTCTTTTTTGAAAGGCACAATCCTGTGAGGCCAGCTGCTTTACTGGAACTTGCATCCCTGGATACCCTATCCCCCTTCCTGGCCTTGATTCAACTTCCCAAGTCCACTAAGATTTGTGCCAACAAATTCATTGGTTCAGGTCTGAGTGGACCCATTGAGGCAGCAGAGGGTTACCTGTGGACAAGGGAATTAGTGTTCCCTTACCTGGAGGAGACCTTTGAAAATGCCCCCCCCCCCGATGCAGCATGCACTCTGGTAGCATGGCTACATTTGGTGGGGGAGGTTTAGATAGGGACTGGACTGTAAGCTTGTTATACCTCACAGTTTCGTTTGCAAGCATATGAACTACACATGAGTGTCTGATGTCTTTGAGATAGTGACCTGTGGGTTTCTCTCACATGTGAAGAACAGAAAACATCTGCCCTTCCCCTTGTTTTACATCTACATTAGCTAGAGTCTCTATTCATTCACAGAAGACACTTTCGCTTAAGTCAGCTGATGTCTAATGTCCGAATCCTATGGACTTCTTGTACAATAATATACTTGTGATGAAGTTAGTTAGAGGAGCGCCAGCTAGAAAGTGAAGGTGCAGGGAAGGGTGAGAGGAGGGCAGGGACTGATGAAAAGGAATAGGGAAGAGGTTCTCAAACTGGGGTGTTGCAACGCCCCAGTCTGAAAAGTTCTGCTTCTGGCCCTTAAAGGGAAGGAGGAAGGTGGCAATGCAATCCCCAGTATCCTGCTGCTGCCAGGGATGGGAGGGTTTTGAACTTACCTGCAGCTAGCTTGTGCCTCCAAATATCTCAAAATAAGGGCACTTCCACTTGTTGTCATGAAGTGTTTTTCATCAAGTTTGTTTTTCTGAAGCTTAACATTCTCCTCTTTCATGGTGGATTAGACACGGCCCCTTTCTGTGTGTAACAACAACTGCCATCCTGGATATAGCAAAAAAAGCAAGGAAGGGGAGCCCTTCTGTTGCTATGATTGTGTCCCATGTCCAGAAGGGAAGGTGTCTGACCAGAAAGGTGAGTGTTGTAGCCTACAAAGTTATTGAAAATATTGCCTGTAATTCAGAGGAACTGGAATGACTGATCAATGAACAGATTAGAGAAATGACCCAAGAATCTCAATGTAACCAATCTTCATTCTTTGAAATGTGTTTTTGAATTTTGTAGGTTTTGTGTGCGATGTCCCAATCTTTTCCTCAACTGGCAAACAGTAGGGGTTCATATTATATTTTGTATATTTATATGTGTATATTTTGTTTTGATTTTATGTTTTAAATTATGATTTAATTATGTTGTACACAGCTTGAGCTTTGAAGAAGGGAGGACAACATTTTTAATACATAAATTCACATATATATGCATATTTTATTTGGATAGATGGTATCTCAATAATGCACACACACCTCACAGCCAACGTAGATAACCCCCTATAAGTTGACCCCACAGATAAGTCGAGGGCAGGTTTTGAGCCAACAATCCTGGAATTTTCTATAACCCTTGGATAAGTCGTAGGTTAAACTTAGGGGGGTGTCTGACTATTGTTTTTTCTGATTTTACCCAAGGCCAGATTCTGAAAAATAACCTACCACTAATTGTTACCTAAGAACTATTGTCTCTAATTTATTAAAAACATAGTAAAAGATCATAAGATACATTTTTATTCTTTTTTAAATTCTGGTCTTCACCACCTTTTTGTAAACACTATCAGAGTAAGTGCACTGTAAACTACATACCAGTAAAATTGTGGTTCCCAACCTGGTATTCACGTATTCCCAGGGACAGTCAACAGGACCTTTAGGGGTAATTGAAAAAGAATGGCATAATGGCAGAAAAAGGCAGGCTGTGCTCCAGAATGCCTTGCAAGGACCAGCAAGACAGGAAGGGAGGTAGCTAGTTGACTGTGAAAGCCCTACCAATAGCTAGTTTTTGGTCATCAATTCATGTATGAACCAGTGATTGAAAACCAGCACAGTAAAAAAGCTGAAATATAATATGAAAAGTGATCAATCACCCAGAATTTCTAAGCACACTTCTGATGCAAAACAGTGCAAAGGCAGAGTCTTCTGTTCTTCAAACAGATGAAAAGAGAAAATATGTGATGAATACATGAAGTCTGGGCTTTCCTATGGAGGAGATGAAGGCTTGTATTATTAATTACAAACATTTTGCTAATATGAAGGGTACAATTTATGGAAATGGGCTGCCAAGGGATATGCAAGTAAAAAAGGTTGGGAACCACTGCAGGAGATCCATGAATCAAATCCACCTTTAAGGTGAACATGAGGAGAACCATGAATCAAAGACACCTTTAAGGTGTCTGGTGTGTTAAGCCAGAAGCTCTAAATACAACATACAACCCATAACACATAACTGAGAGTGTGCAATTAAATTCACAGCAGAGAGATGAGATATTTGCAACCCTTTTTACTCAGAAGTAGACCCACTGCTTTCCATGGGTGTTATTCTTAAGTAATGGTGTTGCAAGGTTGAAAATGCAACTCAAGAATAACTTGGTACTCAGAAGTGAAGGTTCACAGGCTTTTATTTGAATTGCATGCAATTGGTCCATGGGACTTCTTTCTCAAAGCATGGACCCTTCCCTAATGGAGATTTGGACATTTATACAATTTGCCGTCGTTTGTCCTCAAATCTAGACAATTCATTGGCTGAAATTTTAGGATACAGATAAGATACCATTTACATAAAAGATGGAAAATTGGTGGGTAATAAGTGGGCAAAACAATTGATTGGCTCTGATTTACATACAGGTGGGGTTTCACCTTAAAACTTAGTCAAAATTACACTATTTCCAAAATTTTCAAAAACCAGCAGGGTATACTATAATACCATTTACCCAGTGTTGAATTTCATTCACATAAATCTGGCCAATTATACAGATTGTTTGACAGGTAACATCATTAAAAGAGAGCATTATAACACAAATACTTAAAGACAGATGTGAAGGCCGACATGACTTTTTGTGGCTTCATAAGATAGTTTCTTGGCAGAACTTACTCATCCCTCATTAGGATGGCCTATCTTATCTCCTCCTTTTCTGTGTGTTAGTAAAGCACTGTGGGGGCCCTTTGCCAACTTCTGCAAAGCAAAGGCTTTTAAACTTCTTTTAACAGTTTTACTAAAATCAAGCAATTTGATTTCTATGGCTTAATTCTATATAACTATTGTGACCTTGGGTATAACTATTTACCTTGGGTACAGTTTGGCATCAAGGGATCACTTAGTTTCCATATTATATAAGAACAGCCCCACTGGATCAGGCCATAGGCCCATCTAGTCCAGCTTCCTGTATCTCACAGTAGCCCACCAAATGCCTCAGGGAGCACACCAGATAACAAGAGACCTCTTCCTGGTGCCCTCGCTTGCATCTGGCATTCTGACATAACCCATTTCTAAAATCATATGTATCCTTTTGCTCTTACAGCATGAAAGTATAAAATATAAAAGTTACAGAGTCTCTCTAGTGCATTCTGGCATCAATCAGTGAGTGAATAGTTTTTAACATTTGCCAAAGCTTGCTCATCTCTCCAGCAGTGGCCTTGCACCCGTTATCTCTTGAGCGCCATCCCAGAGTGTTTACACTATGAGACCTAAGCAGCTTCTGTGAGACTAACTTTATTGCTTTTAATAAAATCAAGCAGCTGTTTACTATTGTGTGTATGCTATAGTATTACTGGGTTATCCAGTGGCTTTACAGTCTAGGGTCAAAGGTCACCTTGCCTCAATGGTGCACTGAATTGTAGCCTGGGAAGGAGGGTCCGATCCTGGTGTTTCCAAAAACAGACCTGCTTTACCAGCATTTGCCAAGCAGAACCATGCTGCAGCAGAAGGAAGGAGAATAAAAGGTTAACTTTGGCTGGAATGTCCCAGGAGAGTGAATATATAAGGAGGTGCCTGCCTGAACTGAGCAACAGCTCAGCTGAGAAAGGAGAGTTGATTGTCCCAGAGATCAGGCAAAGTGAGAATTGGAGCTTGATTACTTGGCAAAAATTTTACTTACTATATGTATCTACTTATATAATTCATTCATATACTATAATTCAGTGTTTCTCTAACTATGGGTTGGAACCCACTTAGTAGGTTGTGACTCAATTTCTGGTGGGTCCTGCAGAGCCTCCAATGAAACCTCAGATGATGGAAAGATCAAATAATTCCCAATTCAGACAGACTTGCCCCAGCCCAGCACCAATGCGCACTGTCACAAAGCATTCCTGTTGCAGTCTGTGCCGATCTAATGCTGGAGCTGGTCCAGAGTGAGCTCACGCTGAACTAGCACTGGGCAGAGGCCAGAGGACAGGAGGGACCAGAAGACAGGAGGGACCAGAAGAAGGCGGGCCCAGCGGAGCTCTTTGGTTCCACTGGATCCAAAGCCTTGTATAGATCCTCCCAGCCTGACATGGGGCTATTTTACTCTGTGGGGCTACTGTACACTTTATTCTACTTTGCACCTGCTAAACAGCAGGCACAGAGTCGAGTAGCCCTATTGTGGGGTTGCTTTCCTTACCCAAGGGAAGGGCACAAATGTCCCTTACTCCTACCTGGCGTCGACTGGATGCTGCGGCAGCTGTTTTGGCACCCCCGCAGCCCTGTGTGCTGGGCAGCATAGGATTGGGCTGTAATTGCCTCAAGCCCAGAGACTATTCAAAAATCAGATAGCTGTTAACTCCCTGCAAAGAGCTGAGCTCCTACAGTTTGCAAGGTAGCTGCTAACTGCCTGCAAACAGATGAGCTCCTGCAGTTAGAGTGTCATTTTAAAAGTTTGTCCCAGTGCTACAAAGTGTGAGAACTACTGCTTTTCAAGTTTTGTGAACTACTGCTATAATTCACAAATGTACTGCTTATTGTGTACACAGCATCAGTTGCTTGAATAACTGCAGTTGGGGGGGCACTCACGGAGGCCTCCTCAAAGTAAAGGAATGCTTGTTTCCTTACCTAGGAACTACATTGCCCTTATGTTGGTGCTGGAAAGTAGGCTTGGACTGCACCCTTAATTAATTAATTAGTTAATTAATTATACCATGTGCCCAAAATGTCCTTTGTGGAGTCTATTCAACACTGACAACATTGACTACCGAGCCAATTAGAGGCTATAACAGCAGCTTATAAAGTGTGCTGCCTGAGTGTGCTGCCTGAGAGCTTATAAAGTGTGCTGTAAATGAAAGAGGTGGTGAGCCACTGCAACAGCAGTGACCTCCTCTGTATTGCAGGCAGGGATAGAGTAGAATCAGATGCTATGGCAGAGGAACTGGGGTGGTTTGGGGTGGGAGTAGGTAGAACCAGCTGCAGTGGTTTACACCAGTTCTTATCCTATCATTTGTAAACCTCCCCACCCCTTTCCCAACCTTGAACGTGCACCACCTATTTTGGTGGCATATGTCCAAGGACATTGATAGGAAGGGCTTACATGGAGGAAAGTAAAGAATTTAAAAAATGGCTATCATGGGGAGATCATCTAACTCACTCGCTCTGTGCTTCAAACACCTGAGAGTTGTGTTGGATACAGCCAAGTTAAAATGTGGGGACAATTTTTTAGATGCTGTGTGTGTGTACATGAGCCCATATGCATTGGCTGCCTATAGTATTTATAGTCATTGATCTACAAAGCCCTAAAGTGCTTTAGATATACTCATATTAATAGAGGTGGGTAAAAACTATTTTACTTTTTTGGCGGATTTCAGTGTTTTCCAGAGTTAGAAGTGCAGGAAGTGCCGTTATGTGTTTTTTATGCCAACGTCAAATTTTTCTAAATTATAATTATAAATCACAACCACTTAAAAAGTGCACGAGGTCGGTGACATTGGTGGTATAGTGTCAGCAGATGCAGCCACATGCATGTAGAGAAGTTAGAGAATGGTTTTATTTTGCAGATTTTGGGGATCTTTGTATATTTTTCTTTTTTACAAAAATAAGAAGTGCTGAAAGTGGTAGCATCAGTTTTTATTTCATTGTCACCTAAAAACCCACCCCTATGTATTAAAAATGTTCTTCAAGGGATACACCACTACTGATAAATATCACAGCCCTATTTCTAGCTCCCTTGTCTGTCTGTCTGTCTGTCTGTCTGTCTGTCTGTCTGTCATTCTTTGGATAGCATATAATTGTTTCAATTGTTGCTACCAGCTATCTTGGGCCCTTCATGGAGAATGAAGAGCTCCTCCCCTTCCTAGGCTAGAGAATGACAGGTTCCTCCCCTTCCTAGACTGAAGGAACAGTTCTGCACCATCCCTTGGTTATGGCAATATGCCTGAAACATGAAGTGAGAAAATATGTTCTCTGTACCCAGCAGGGTGCTTTGAGGGAACAGGCAGAGATTAGCGGCTCATTACTGCAGCCTCTGAGAACAACTTCTCAGAGTTGTTCATGTCCTCTGTGCAAGGAAGGTACCAGCAGTCCATGGCAAAAAGTCCCATAAGACGGAGGTTGCAATGTATAAAACACTTTCACATATCAGAACCAGCCAAGCTTCTGACGGCAATGGAATAGACAAAAGAGTCTAACCCTATCATAAACGGGGAATGGGAGATTCATGGGGAGGAGGATTTTCTTTACAGTATCTTGCCCCCAAAATATTAGAGCTGAAGAGCAATCACCTCCACATTGCATCATGCTCAGAAACAAACTGGAAACCAACGTAGCTGACCTGAAATCAGTGGCATTCCCAGAGGGGAAGCAAAGTGCTAGGTTTTGAAGGGAGGGGGGTCTCCACATACCCTGTAAGCTGCTGGTCCCCCTCGCTGTTGGAGTCATTCCTGGTAGCATGTGCAACAAGGAGGAGATGCCTCCATGCAGCTCTCGCTGTTGGGAATGGCTCCAATGGCGAGGGGAATAGGAGCTTACAGGGTTCGTTGCAGGTGCCCTGCAAAACGTATTGCATTGCTCCCCCTCTGGGAATGCCACTGCCTGAAATGATTTTTTAAAATCCTAGCATATACCAGAACCTCAGTCTTGTGCCAGTTAACATTTCTAAAAGGTCTTCCAGAAGGGCCCCACACAGAGCATTAACCTAAACATTTATTACTACAAGTTCCCTATCTTCTGTTATCTATCATATCAATGAGAAATTCTCTACAGCTACTATGCATACAGGTTAAGCCTACCTCTCAGTGAATTTTCTAACCATGGATCTGGCTCAGTGTGGGTCCCCCAGAGCTGCGTTGAGCCAGACTTGGCCAAACCTGAACCATCAGGAGGGCTTCAAGGGTCCAAAACAGCGAATTTTTGGTTTTTGGTATCCACAGGAGGTATATGAAGTTTGGGGGGGGGGGGGAGAAAAGTTCAAATGAGCTCATTTCAAAACGTAGAGTACATTGATCAAGAAAAGGGGAAGGAGGGAGAAAATAGAGACAAATTGCTGTTTTCTGTCAAAATTTCTTACAGCCCAATTCTATACAAGTTACCCTGAAGGTGAATTTCAGCTGCTTGAGGTCTCCTCAAGGTAAGGGGACATTTGTTCCCTTGCTCTCGGGTAAACCACAGCAGCTGCTATAGGGCAACTTAGGGCTGAGCCAGTGATATCTATGATGCCCCCTGTAAGTGGATCAGGCCTGGGAAGGGGATAGCACCAATCCTGCCCCCCCTCCAGGGCTGAATCAACCCAGCTCGGCTCCTGTTGCCACCATCCCTCCGTCCTGTTACACCTCCTCCCTGCTCTCTCCTTACCCCTTACCCCTTACCCCTTACTCCTTACCCCTGCCCCTGCATTGAGCTTACCTGCTCCAGCAGGCACATGTTAGCACGGAGTTTATCTACTTCAGTGGGTACCAATGTTCGTACTGGTGCCAGAAGGAAGGCTTCCGAACTCCGACTGATAGGCCTAGATGGTGCACTTTTGCATTATGTTTTACGTCACATTTGCAACAGAGAGCACCAGTGGAGTGCTCGCTCCATCAGCATCAGTGGCAAAGCTAAGGAGGTGCAGGGGGTAGCAGTTGCACCAGGCAACAAACTTTACGAGGGCAACACTAACACTGAGCTAGACACTAGTGGCCAAAATTGTGAAAATCTTGGTACATACGAATAATACCATCATGTTATATATCATTGGAAAGGTAATTTGATGCAGAATGCAAAGAAACAAACCACATTAGAATATCTGTATTCTATCAAAAGTTATGGTCAATTAACCAGAAAACAAAAACACAACTGCCTTAAAGAACAAAAAGTGGATTTCTTTAATTCAGAACTGACCTTTGAGACTGATTGTTCTGAGAGCCAATGAGATGTTATTACGATACAGCATGGAACGAATATGAGTCAGCTCTCATTTTCATGTATCAAAATACAGCTACTCCTGCTAACTGGTTAATAGGCATTTTTTCAAGTGGTGCTCCTCTTATATTTCTCAGGGAGAGAATAACAGTCTCTCTTCACCCCAGCGCAGTGTCTCTAACCAATAATGGATACACTTTTTGTTTACTTACTTAATTAAAATTGATTTGTTGTGAAGGGGGGGGGCTACAAAATCTTCTTTGATCCCAGGTAGCAGATAGTTGCCTTAGCTATGCCACTGGCTTGATCAAGTGGGTGGTGAACTGCTGGGGGGAGAAGGCAGTTTACCCTCCAATTTGCATTTCTGGGCATGGTCACTTCTGGTTGTGTCATCACTTCTGGGGCATCATTTTGAGCCACACATCAGGCCACACATTCATTAGCTACACACTGGTCAGCACAACCTTTGTGAAGCCTGAATGTAATGCTCCGTCAAGTGTCTCATGGCCTGGTCGACCATTGCTGCCTGAGCACAGCCATGGTGTCTGGGGGGCGGGGGGGATTATTAATTATGAGAGTCACTTCCTTCTTCATCCCCCCACAAAGCATGTTGGCAATGCAATGTGGCAGGTGGTGTTTATTCGTGCCATGGCTCTTCTTTTTCAGACATGACTGACTGTTTCACATGCTCCAGTGATCATTACCCGAACAAGGACCAGACTTCCTGCATTCCCAAAGTTGTCGTCTTTCTGTCTTATGAACAACCCTTGGGTATCAGTTTAGTCATTTGTGCCCTTTCATTTTCCTTGGTCACAGCTCTGGTGCTAAGGTTATTTATGAAGCATCATGACAGTCCCATAGTCAAAGTCAACAACCGCAGCCTCACTTATATACTTTTAGTTTCTATCTTGCTGGGCTTTCTTTGTTCATTAATACATATTGGTCGACCTGAGAAGGTAACATGTATCCTCCGCCAAACCGCCTTTGGTGTCACCTTCACAGTGACTATTTCTGCTGTGTTGGCAAAAACAGTGACAGTGCTGCTGGCATTCATGGCCACAAGACCAGGATCCACTCTGAAAAACTGGGTGGGGAAAAGATTGGCCAACTCCATTATTCTTCTTTGCATCATTATTGAAGCAGCCATTTGTACTCTACGGCTGGTAATCTTTCCCCCATTCCCAGATACTGACATGCACCCAAGAATTCAAGAAATCATTTTGGTATGTAATGAGTCATCATCACAAACAATCTTTTACATTGAAATGACCTACTTGGAGCTTCTAGCCATTGTCAGCTTCATTGTGGCTTTCCTTGCACGGAAGTTGCCGGATGCTTTCAATGAAGCCAAGTATATTGCTATCAGCATGTTTGCATTTTCCTTTCTTTGGTTGACTTTTGTTCTGACCTTCATGTGCACCAAAGGGAAAGACACAGAAGTTGTGGAGATCTGCAGTATCTTATCCTCTGGTGCTGTATTGCTGGTCTTTATGTTTTTCCCCAAATGCTACATTATTTTGTGGAGGCCTCAGCTGAACAGCAGGGAACAATTAAGAAAGCGGAAACACTGAAGAAGGAAAATGCGCCCCCCCTTAGTGACTGCCTTCTGCTACTGCTTCAACAACTGCTTGAATCTTTTGACTTTTAAGTGCAGCCCCATGTTTTAAGTATCTGTTTATTTCAAAGCATTCATATCCTGCCTTTCCAAGTCCTTACAGGCCGTTTCAGGTAGTGTCAAGACAAAGGGTTAATTTAAGAAAAAAAAATTGTAAGTAGTCCTGTGACTTTAAAGAGTGTTGAATGGCCAGACTCCTGATAGGTTAATGACAGCTTACCAAGTATAAAAAAACCACCCTATGTTGGGGAGGAGAGTGGTCCTTCTATCACTCATTCTACAGATGGATACCTGCCAGAATATCCTTTCAAGGGTTGGGCAGCCCAATCCTGAGCTGCGGGACCCGACAGCTTCACAAAGGGCTCCCGCTGGATCCAGAGCCTCCCGCGCTACTGCAGGAGGCTCCTCTGGAGAAGGGGACATTCGTCCCCTTCCCCCAAGTAAGGGACGCAGTCCCGCAATGGGACTACTCACTAGCGGCGACTGTTTGGTTGCCGCTAAAGTGAAGGCGCTCATGTAGGGCAAGTAGCCCTGCCCGAGCGCCCTGGTTCCTGCAGAGCTCAGCTCCAAGGACCTGCCTCTCCCCCGCCGCCAGGAACGCCCCCCACACCCTTGACCACACCTCCCCCCTCCCCGGAACACCTCCCCCATGCCCCTGACCACGCCCCCATTTCGCAGAGACCTCTGAGCCGTGGAATGCAGGTGCCCGCCACGCACTGGCTCAGCACCGGCTGGAGCTGAGCCAGCTCCAGTGGAAGCCCAGAGGTAAGCCCCTGCAAGTGTGCCTTATGGCACATTTGTGACTGTAATCCACACCGCAGAGGTGCGGCACAGACCACAGGATTGGACTCTGAGTGTCCCCACCAGATCACAGGTATGGTATCAGGGTGAGAATTATTAATTATGATAGTCACTCCTGTAACAAACATTGCCCTTGGGGTAGGGAAGGACCAGGGGAGACACCAACCCAGCCAGGACTCAACCCCCCTCCACCACCCTCAAGAGCAATGCTTATTTTTTGCTTACTCCAAGCCAGGTCCCAATATCATACATGCTCTGGTCAATTACTGCACCAAATGTTTTACATAAAAGATTTTTATTAAACTTAAGGGAGTTCAATTGCTCCATAAAAACATTTTCATATGCAACACAATAGCTTTAAAAACAAGAAAGATCTTAAAGAGGCTAAAACTATACTTACAAATCTCAGTATTGCTTCCACTATCAAGCTGTAAGCTTCCTTCCCCCTGCACTCTCCTTTCCAGGCACCCAACCCCAGGTTTTATTCCTTAGTTGTTAATACCCTACACCTGACCCAGCCCATCTTAAAGGGGAAGGGACTTGCCCCACCCCGTGACAACTCCCTTCCTCATCCCCCCCAACACGCCTTCAAAGGGGCAAGGCAGTGTTGCATGCTGTGGGTATTAGTTCCATGGTCTTCTTTTTCAGACATGGCTGACTGTTTCACATACCCCAGGATATCAATATCCAAACAATCAATATCCAATATCCAAACAATGACCAGACTTCCTGCATTCCCAAAGTTGTCGTCTTTTTGTCTTACGAAGAACCTCTGGGTATCACTTTAGCCATTTGTGCTCTTTTGTTGTCGATGATCACAGCTCTGGTGCTAATGCTGTTTGTGAAGCATCATGACAGTTCCATAGTCAAAATCAACAACTGGAGCTTCACCTATACAATTTCAGTTTCTCTCTTGCTGTGGTTCCTTTGTCCATTGCTTCATATTGGTCCACCAGAAAAGGTGATGTGTATCCTACGCAAAACTGCCTTGGGAATCATCTTCACGATGACTATTTCTGCGATGTTGGCAAAAACATGCACCGTGGTTGTAGTATTCAGGGCCACACAGCCATGGTCCACTCTGAAGAACTGGGTGGGGAAAAGATTGGCCAGCTCCATTATTCTTCCATGCATCATTATTGAAGCAGTCATTTGCATTGTACAAATTGTTATCTCTCCCCCATTCCCAGAAGCTGACATGCACTCAAGTAATGAAGAAATGATTTTGGAGTGTAAGGACTCGTCACCAATCATGTCATTCACTGAAATGATCTACTTGGGTTTTCTAGTCATTGTCAGCTTCACTTTGGCCTTCCTTGCTTGGAATTTGCCATGTGGTTTTATTGAAGCCAAATTCATCACTTTCAGCATGGTGGTGTTTTGCTGTGTTTGGTTGCCCTACATTCTGACCTCTATGACCACCAAGAGAAAACCAAGAGTAGACATGGATGTCTTAGCAGCCAGTGCTGCGATGCTAGTCTTTATGTTCTTCCCCAAATGCTACATTATTTTGTGGAGGCCTCAGCTGAACGGCAGGGAACAGTTAAGGAAATGGGAAGGCTGCAGAAGGAAGCTGTGTCCCTCTCACTGTCTGCCTTCAGCGACTCTTTCGACAACCACATCAATCTTTTGCAGTTTTAAGTACACCCCGATGTTTTATGTATCCTGCCTTTGCAAGCCCTGCCAGACCATTTCAAGACAGTTTACAAAAGCAAGCAATAAAACAATATAAGAAGGTGAAATCAACAATAATAAAAAATTATGAATAATTAAAAAAATAAATTAAAAAAAAACATGATGGTATAATCAAGGTCAAGCACGGTCAAAGGCAAAATGATCAAATACAAGAATGATGTATGGAGTGAAAATATAAATCTGGAGCGCAGAATCAGAAAAGGGAAAAAAGGAAAAAAGATGAAAAATAATCTTTTTTTTTTTAAAAAAAAAATCTTGGCCAGTTTATTTCACCTTGGCTTTGTTTCAAAAACATCACACAGTGATGAGGGTGATAGTGAAGGTCAGTTCTTGGATGCCTGTGCAATGAGCAAATGAGAAAGACTTGGCTGAGGCAGAAGACAGATCCATCCTCTGACATCCTCTGCAGAATTTGTTAACAGCTTGCTAATGGCATTGATTAGTATTCCAATAAAGGCTGTTAGCGCCATGCCTGCTAACAGAACATTGCCCCACCCTTCCTCCCTGCAGCCAGGCAGAGGAAGTGCACTCCATCTGCTGGGGCAGGGACTGAGCTTGCATGGGCAAAATTCACCCGCCTGAGTTCAGTCCAGCAGCTGCAGCAACCCTGCCCTCCCTCCCTTGGCACAGTCGGAGTTTAGCTGGTTGCTATTAGGACCAGGTAGGAATTTTTTGCTGATACCCTGATTGGTTGTGGGTTGCCGTTTTGTTTTGTTTTTTGCTTACCCCAGGCTGCCATTTTTGGGATGGGTATTATTAGGAACCCACAGTTATTTGGTCACTTGAGTGTGATGTATGCTGGGCTGGGGGAGGTAGGGCAACTGGTATCCATCCAGGGCAACAAAGTCAGGGGGTGAGTCAGAGCTGCTGACATGATGTCTGATCGGCTCAATGAAACAGGCTGGCAAACCCTCTGACTGATCTGGTTACGCCCTCATAGTTTGTCCTGCAGGCCAAGCAGTCCAGCTGCTCTATCCCTATTGGGGTGACATTGGCAAGTGGTACCCAGTCAAGTGACTCACAACAGCCCAAGTCAGTTGGTTCGCCTTTGAGCCCTGGGGGAAGTAGATGGCTAGGTCCGTTTTCCCCCAACCTTAGGACTCCATTTACTGTGGGAGGGACTAGCCTCAACTTTTCCCATCTAGCCCTTCTGCATTGTTGTAGTTTATTCAATAAAGTGAACCTGTTTCAACTCAAAGCGCAGCCTAGGGTCTCATATTTGGTGGGTGCAGGGGCATAAGAACATAAGAACAGCCCCACTGGATCAGGCCATAGGCTCATCTAGTCCAGCTTCCTGTATCTCACAGCGGCCCACCAAATGCCCCAGGGAGCACACCAGATAACAAGAGACCTCATCCTGGTGCCCTCCCTTGCATCTGGCCTTCTGACATAGCCCATTTCTAAAATCAGGAGGTTGCACATACACATCATGGCTTGTACCCCGTAATGGACGTTTCCTCCAGAAACTTGTCCAATCCCCTTTTAACGGCATCCAGGCCAGATGCCGTCACCACATCCTGTGGCAAGGAGTTCCACAGACCAACCACACGCTGAGTAAAGAAATATTTTATCTTGTCTGTTCTAACTCTCCCAACACTCAATTTTAGTGAATGTCCCCTGGTTCTGGTGTTATGTGAGAGTGTAAAGAGCATCTCCCTATCCACTCTGTCCATCCCCTGCATAATTTTGTATGTCTCAATCATGTCCCCCCTCAGGCACCTTTTTTCTAGGCTGAAGAGGCCCAAACGTCGCAGCCTTTCCTCGTAAGGAAGGCAATCAGTGTTTGATTACAATGTGCAGCGTCAGTGAAGAAGTCCAGTTCCATGCTTGGGATTATTAAAAAGGGTACGGAGAATAAAATGGCCAATATTATAATGCTATCATACAAATCAATGGTAATGCCACATCTGAAGTAATGTGTCCAGTTCTGGTCACCCCATCTCAAAAAGACATAGTGGAACAGGAGAACGTGCAGAGGAGAATGACCGAAACGATTACTGGGCTGAGGCACCTCCCTTATGAGGTAAGGCTTCAGCATTTGGGGCTCTTCAGTCTAGAAACAGGGTACCTGTGGGGGCACATGTTTGAGACACACGAAATTATGCAGGAGGTGGATAGGGTTGATATAGGGGTATTCCCTTCTCTCTTACACAACTTTAAAACCAGGGGACATTGTCTAGAACGGAGTGTTGGGAGAATTAGGACAAATGAAAGAAAATTTTTTGAAAGAAATGAAAGAAAAGGAAATAAATATTGCCTTTAAAGAGGGATTGCCAGATTTCTGGAAGAAAAGTCCATCACACGTTTTCAAGCCGTGCTAAGTATGTGCAACCTCCTGGTTTTAGATGTAGGCTACCTCAGAATGCCAGGTGCAAGGGAGAGCACTAGGGGGCAGGTTGTGTCTTGTTTTGTTTTGTGTCAGGATGCAGGTTTTGTGCTCCCTGAGGCATCTGGTGGACCACTGTAAGATACAGGAAGCTGGACTAGATGGGCCTTTGGCCTGATCCAGTGGGACTCTTCTTATGTTCTCCTCAGATGTGGCCAAACTATGGCTAAAGAGTTAAGCACAAACCCTTGCCTCTTATGTTTACCAGTGGGGGGGGGGGGAGAAATGGGCAAGGTAAATAAATGCACTTTCAGTGAACATTGTGGGGTGTGGAAAGGCAATTCTTTCCATATTGGGGGTGCTCACAGCAGATGGAGTGAATGGGTGAAGATGGTGAATGCTGTCATGCTGGTGAATTTTAGTTTTGTGAGGCTTATGGTAACTTTCTGGTGGTGAGAGCAAAAGCGTTCCTCCATTTCCATGTGTGCATTTTATTATTTCATGTCATGACTGTAGCAGTTGCAGCAGCGCTGAAGATGCCAACGGACTTCCTAATGGCCACCTACTTCTGGCTGCCTTTTTTTTCCTGCAATGCAAATTAGTTATGAAAAGATGCCACAAGGTGACAAACGGTTCCCTTACTTTAAAGCAATGAATCCCTGTGTTCTTCCAAGGAACATGGAAGCAATTAGAAAGCACTCAGCTCAGGCAAAAAAAAAAAGCAATTTTCTTTTCCAGAGATTTATCAATAGCTTTTCAAATCATAATCTCAATCAGGTCAATCAATGACCCAAGAGTTTTATTCCCTGCTTAGCTCCAGGTTCCATATCTTTAATTTCTGGTCTTGCTGAACATCATTGCAATCAAACTTGGAGGGAGATATTTCCGCTATTATGAACATAGATTTCAGGCTCCTGTAATTATCAAAGGGACTGTAATTAATTCTTCTGCTTGCTACATTCCCTATGGAGTTCCAGTGGTCAATAACAGGGTGAAGGATGGCATAAATATACCCCTTTCCATCCTGGGACTAGGGGCTAAGAAGACACCTGCAGACTGATTTCTGTTACGTTACATTCTTGGCTTCATCAGTCCTTCATTAGCAAATGGAGCTACTGCAAAAACCAGGCTATTTTAATCATGGAAATCCCAATGATACTGCAATAGATGCTAAGAGAAGACTTGGTGTTCAGAGAGCTGGTTGGCACTCAAGATGATGATATTCCCGCTTCTCATTGCGGTGCTGCTGCCAGATGCAGTGTGTGATGCCCAGATTGTTAATTGTGGGATGTGGGAACCCCAGTTGGTTCATCACAAGTATTATCAGCCTGGAGATTTCATCATTGGAGGCATTGTCTTTCAGAACAAGTTTCAGAACCATAGAAGTATTTTCAATGAAACTCCTTCTCAGCCAGTGCTTGACAGGTTTGAATAAAGATCTCCCAATATGACTCTATCCAGATCTCTGGCAAATGAATCACGTAGGATGTTCTGGGCTGAGTTGAACCAATAGTGTTCTCTACTGCTAGAGCTTAAACCACATTCAAGTTTCGCTCCTCCATTACCTTCTGCTAGATGTTTATGGATGAGAATTTTTTCCAATTTAGACTCCAGTTCAGCAGTATAATAACATTGTGAACATGCTAATTAGAATGTCAGGGGAGGTGTAGAATGTGGCAGCTGCACTTGGATTTCATGTTTTCTTTGAAAGAACGGGCAAAAGTCTCCCAACAGAGAGTGAATGTCTGGGCTAGGCAACATCAATGAGTCAAATGGAGAAATGAGCTTTTTTTCTACATAGCCTCTTAGAATGCATTGAGGCTGTGAAATATTTGTAGTTTTTTGGTTGATTTATTTGGTGTTGACAAGGGAGAGCAAACATTGTCCCTCTGATTCAGTGCGTGTGCTCTGAACTATTCCTCCACCATCCAAAAACGAGAGAGAAAATATTTGGATTTATTCCAAAACCAAACAAATAAGCAAAATCACCCAGTGTTGCACCATGAGTGACAATATTAGGAGTTCAATGCCATGTCATCCCTCTTTTCCCCCACTATCTCACTCACGTTTCCATATTATGCTAGTGTGCAATAACATTGCATATGTGGGGGTGTTATGTGGGGGTGTCTGGGATCATGCTAAACAGATATTTCTAACATTTTGCCACAGGTAGGAAAGAGAATGAGAATCCCTTTTATTCCTGTGCATTTCTTTGCATTGGGGCTATGTATTCTTAGTTCATCCCTAACTTGAGATAGAGATCAGGTGTCACATTTCCTTAGGTTGACATGGTCTGTCCATTGATATAGCTGAGTGGTCCTGCTCCTGTGTAACCCATCCTAAGTTACAGATTACCTTAGAAAACACAGTACATTATTATTATTATTATTATTATTATTATTATTATTATTATTATTATTATTATAGATCTACTATTAGTGGTAGTAGTAGTAGATCTACTACTATATTGGCAATAAGTTCCAAAAGTGCAGAATATGCCTATAACCCATAATGCAAATCTCTTTGAAGAACATTTTTTCAGAACTACCAGCACGTCCTGGCTTTGGAATTTGCTGTTAAGGAGATCAATGAGAATCACCAGTTGTTGCCCAATATTACCCTGGGATTTGGCATCTATGACAGCTATTTAGAGGCAAGATTCTCCTATCAGGCCCTACTGAAACTTATTTCTCCAAAGGACCAATTTGTCCCCAACTACAAGTGTGACATTCAGGGCAATCTAATAGCTGTCACTGAAGAACTGACCTCTGATATCTCCCATGAAGTACCAGAAGTTTTGGGCCTCTACAAGATTCCACAGGTAGGATGTATGTGTGGGTGAACAGTAATATGCATTTTCTTTGGAGTTAATTTGACTGTACACAAAGCTAACTGAAACCTTCTATGATACCAGTTCAGTGATGAGCAACGCACTTCCCCAGTTCCCTCCAGTAGCTCTGTGAAAGATCAGGAGATTCAGGCTGCAATCTTATGCACACTTATCTGGGAGTAAACGCCACTGACGATAATGGATCTTCTTTCTGAGTTGACATGACTAGGATTGGGCTCTCATTCCTCCAAAATCATAGATTAGCAGCAAGAGCTGCAATAAGGGAATCAGTTTTTTCCCTTCAGCAAAGCACTTTCCTCCCCTTTCATCATGTCAGAATCATTTCATGACCAGATGAGAACTCATGTATAGCTTACTAAGTGCAAGAAAAAAGTTATCTTAATCCTATAAGGAAGCGGTTCTCAAACACTCCGGGAGAGTTTGAACCCCTCTAAGTGCTTGCGGAGGTGAGGGGAAAGCAGCAATGTGATCCCCAGGATCGTGCCCCTGTGGGCGCAGAGGGGACTTTCCCTCACAAGCCTTACCTGCTGCCAGGACCCGGGGGCTCCGAGGAGCCCTGCAGGGGACTCTGCAGGGCTCCCTGCAGCAGGGAATGAATGAAAAACGCAATTGCAACCCGGTTAAGAGGGCAGACTCCAGGGCTCTCAGGCTGGGGCATCCCGACACCCCAGTTTGACAGCCACTGCTATAAGGAGTCATTGCCTATACAAAGCCTAAACCATGGTTACTACCAGTTCCACAGCAACATCCAAAAAAAAATTCATATCTGCAAGGTAAGGCAATATGATCGTTAATGCTGTTTAGAGTGGACTCTTAATTTTGGTGCTGTTAGATCAAAATGTGTCACCATAATGACATTGTCCATATAGCTGAATCCTAACTAATATTTCAACACTGCAGCAGCCATGCCAACATGGCGTGTGCTGCATCCTGTGTTGGGCAAGGCAGTCACAGAGACCTCTTCATGATAATGAGCTGTTTGCTTCTTTGCTTTCAATTGTGGCTGCATCAGCACTGGAAAGTTGATTAGGATTGGCTGTCAGTTTGACTTATTCTAATTTTGGTGCAATGAGAGCATAGTCACCAGAACAGTCATTGTCAGTATGGTGTGGAATGATATGATATACTAGATGGCAGGAGAGGAGAAAGGAGAAATAACAAGAAGAAAATATTAGACGCAGGGTTTTAGAAACTTCTCTCTTTCTACCTCTCCTTCCCTTTTGCTGGCCACCTCTGCCATACACAAAAACAAACATACGTCACTCTCAAAAATCTTTCTGTTTATGACCCCATCTACATTTAGCTATTATATGGTACTACTGCAGTTTCAATCGATAAGAATCCAGCGCTTTCTGTCTATCGGGCAGAACCAAATGGAGTCCTTCAGTACAAGGGGATTCTTCAGATTCTTCTGCATTTCAAGTGGGCATGGATTGGATTCATTGCTGCCGATGAGATGAATCTAGATTGGTTCATGAATGGCATGTTCAAGGAATTTTCTAAACATGGCATCTGCGTGGCCACCTGGGGATCATTCAGCAGTTTAACTAGTGGCAGCGACATGGAAAATTCTCTAATCAAATTTTATAATAAATTCATAAACTGCAACATCAACGTATCGGTCATCTATGGAGACATTCGTTCCATGCGGTGGTTCAGATGGGTCTTAAAAACAGAAAGAAAACTCACAAATCACACGCCAAGAGGAAAAGTCTGGATTCTGACAGCACAGATGCAGCTAAAATATTCTGTCTGCTTCCACTGTTGGGATATTCAAGACTTTCATGGTACTTTATCATTTGCAACTCACTTCCATGAACTTCAAGGATTCCAACAGTTTCTTCAGAACATAAGTCTCTCCCGCAGTAAAGATGATTTTATCAAGGAGTTCTGGGAAAATGCATTTAACTGCACATTCTCAAGTTCTTCTTTGGGTGACACCAAAGGGGCTACCTGCACTGGAGAGGAGAGAGGAGAGGAGAGGCTGGAGAATCTTCCAGAATATATCTTCCCAGTGAGAATGACAGGCCAAAGCTACACCATCTATAATGCTGTCTATGGTGTGGCACATGCTCTCCATGCCATGTATGTGTCCAAATCCCAAAAAAGGAGTAAGGTGGAGGGAGAGAGAAGAAAACTTCTGGATCAGCAGCCATGGCAGGTAATGACTTCATCATCTAAGCTGGTGGCATGCACATGCATTACCTGATGCATTACCTGCAGCAGAGAATGTACACCCCGTATGTTAGGGGCCCTGCCTGGACCTGCCAGAGCAGGTGTGGAAGCATCAGGGGCATGAAGGAGGTGAAATGGAGTGGGGAGGGGCAAGGAGAGGTGAATGGGCAGGGAGGGGAGGAACAGGAGCAAGAAGGCTGCAGGAGGGGTGGAATACATGGTAGTGGCGCACACCATTTCAAATTCCCTCTTTTTTCAAGCTTACCTGTCCCTTTTCTCTCCTTGGACTTGCACCGACTAAAGAGCTGATGCAGGTCCACGGAGACCCATTGTGGATTCCGATGCCTCCTGTTCCACCACTCCCCCTAGACACAGAGTACTTGTTTTCGGGGGGGGGGGGGGGAAGAGGCTTGCACCATAAATTGCCCAAGGTGTTTCAAGCAATATTTGTGTTATGGGTGTCTTTAAATTTTAATAGGGGAAAGGGAATTTTTAAAAAGCCAAAGTCAGTGCCAGAACAGCCCCACCAGTACATGAAAGACACAACTAATGGAGAACACAACGATGTGTGTGTTCCAGCACTGACCTAAGGGCAATGCAGCTCTAAGGTAAGGAACAAACATTCCCTTACTTTGAGGGGGGCCTCTGTGAGTGACACCCAACTGCAGGATGCAGCACATGTCCCATTGGCACAGCTATGCCAGTGCTGGAAAGCACTGACATAAGGGGTTAGGACTGTGCCCTTACGCATCTAACACATCTGAAACGATGCTGTTTCAGGGATATGAAAGCACCTTAATTTGTTTTTCTGCAGGCATTTATCTCATTCTGGAGGTCCCTTGAAACTGTTCCAAAAACAAACCTACCTAGGAATGCTTTTCAGCTACTGTTGCTGTTTTATGTTATTTAGAACAATTTTACATCTTAGGGCTCAATCCTATACAACTTTCCAGCCCTGATGCAACCACAGTGCAGCCTCAAGGGCAGGGAACAAATGTTCCTTTACCTTGAGGAGACCTCAAGGTGTGCGATGCAGCACACACCCCATTTACACAGCTGCATCAGGGCTGGAAATTTGGATAGGATTAGGCCCTCAATCTGCTCTGTCTCTCTTTTTAGCTGTTAATGGTTTTAATTTTCTTAAAAAAAATTTTTTACATGTTTGATCCTTTGCATGCATTTATCTTGTTTTATCTTTGGGTATTAGAAAAATATATAAATCTATTAAATAAATAAATAAATTCTTGTTCAACAAATATTTGAATCTCGTTGAACAAATTGATTTGTTAATTTTTTTTTCTTTCCCTTTTTAATTTAATGTAGCTCCACCACTTCCTGAACATGCTGTCATTTAACAACAGTGCTGGTGATTGGATTTCCTTTGATGAAAATGGGGAATTAGTTGCTGGATTTGACATTCTGAACTGGGTCACATTCCCAAACCAAACTCTCCTTAAAGTCAAGGTGGGCAGGCTGGACCCCCAGGCTATCCCCATCAACATTAATGAGGATGCCATTGTATGGCACAGCTGGTTCAACCAGGTAGGACTTAAACAGAAGCAATGCTTTGCAGATAATTCCCTATTGTGACATGTAGGGTTGCCAAACCTTGAGGATTGGCCTGGAGTCTCCAGGAATCAGACTCAAACATCACGTGATTCCTGAAAGCAATTCTGGAGATGTTGACATGATGCTTGGATTAATTACATGAGAAGCCCCTCTGTGTCTTCTGCTAAAGCATCACTTTCTGGGTTTCATTTATACGGGGAACAATCCCCCTTCCCCTCCATGAAAAAAACATTTCAGTTAGATTATTGCTTTATACCCATAAATTAAGGGCGCAATCCTAACTGCACCCTATACCAGCCCAAGTCCCTTGGGCCAGCCTGGGAGGGTTGCAAATGTGCCGAAAAGCCCATTTGTGCCTCCTTGGGAGGAAGTCATAGGGCGTGCCAGCTGGTGCAGACGCTTCCGTGCCAGCTTCCCCCCAGCTCCATGCGTCAGCTCGGATGAGCCAACGCAAGGACGAAGGGTAGGTGTGGGGGGACGGGGAGGAGAAGGGAGGGAGGCGTTCCTGGCTGGGGGGAGGGAGGGCGATGGGCAGCCCCGGGGGCGGGAGCGGGAGGCGGGGCTGGGATCCAGCAGTTATGCCGGATCCCAACCCCGCTCTCCGGGGAGAACGGAGCAGCTTCAAGTCACTCTGGACCCATAGGCACCAGCAGCCCTTACCCAGGTGTAAGGGGAAAAGTTTCCCCTTGCCTCTGGCTAAGCCACTGCTGGCCACAATCCTGCACTGGCTACTGCGCAAGCTTCCTGGCTTGCCTGTTCCAGCGCAAGTTAGAATTGCGCCCTTAGTTCTCTTTGTGTAAAGGCATTAACTACCTTGCCCCATCAGCCTCAATAGGTCTACTCGAATCTGTGTAAGCTTAATAGCTGGTGCAAATCCAAGTGGATCCATGTTGGCGTATCTGGCCTGGGAAAGGGGCTAGGATATAGCATGTGATGCTGCCAAAGATCTTGCCCCCTCAGTGACCCTGAGGGAATCTGCCAAAGATCCTGCCCTCAGTACCAGGAGGTCCAGGGACTCGGGGAATGCGTTTGCTCCCTTGAAGCCTTGGCTGAAGACCTGGAGAAGCAGAAGCAGGGAGAGAGGGACCACGGTGAAACTTCCATGGATGTGCGGACCTCGTCCCACCCTCAGGTGGGCAGCTCCTCAGCTGCCAGGGTAGAAAGTCTCAGGGCTGGAGGATGTCATTCTGGAGAAGAGGGAAACTATCCCCCGGAGGGACCCCTTCTTCAGTGGATGGGCCCATATCCAGTCACACTAAGGATACTCTGTGGCAGGAGAGGGGTCGGGGGCTTCTTGTAGTGGGTGATTTGATTGTCAGGAATATAGGGGAGGGGTCTGTGAGAGATGTGAGGATCGCATAGTGACATGCCTGCCTGGTGCAATGGTTGCAGACATCATGTCTCGTCTAAACAGACTGGTAGAGCATGCTAGGGAGGAGGTAGCAGTTGGGGTGCCCATTGGCACCAAAGACATAGGGAAATGTAGCCGAAAGGTCCTGGAGGCTAAAGCAAGGACCCAAAAAGTAGCATTCTCAGAAGTGCAGCCTGTTCCACGTGCAGAGACAGCTAGGCAGGAGGAGCACAGGGATCTCAACGTGTGGATGAGATGATGATGTCGGGAGAAGGGATTTAAATTCTTTAGGCACTGGGGGACGTTTTGGGACAAATTGGACCTGTACAAGGGGGACAGGCTTCACTTGAACCAAAATGGAACCACACTACTAGTGTGCAACATTAGAAATGCGGCGGGGCAGTTTGAATCCTGGGGAAAAGGACAGGAGCCCGGTAGTGTCATGTTTGGAACTCCTCATCCCTATGAGAAGGTGAGAGAACAACAAGAAAATGACAGAGTAGGAATTAGGACTGGAAGCATGATGGGGCATGACAACCAGTTCAGCAAAATGAGAGGCTGTGGGGATAAAGGGGCAAAAAAGCAGCCCTTTTGGGGGGACCCATATACAGGTGCCTTTATGCAGATGACCAAAGTATCCAAGCAGAGATGGGAGAAATGGAATGTTTGGTGGCTAGGGAAAATACTGATAAAGTGGGCATAACAGAAACCACCGCCCCACCCTCACTGGTTTTTTGGCTGTACCTTTTGTTAAAACACAGATATTTCAATGTGGTTTGATTCATTGGATTCTGCATGAAATTATGCATTGATTGATAAATAACATGAAGGTTTTATTCCTCCAAACTCTGATTTTAGTGATTTTGAAAGCTTGTAGAGTCTCTCACACACACACCCCGTGTCAACTTATGAACACCTTATTGCAGCAGTTCTCAAACTTTCAGCACTGGGATGCACTTTTTAGAATGACAGTCTGTTCATTGGAAGTGATGTCATGGTCAGAAGTGACATCATCAAGCAAATTAAAAGAAATAATTATAAATAATTAAATTAAAATAAAAGAAATAATTAAATAAGGGATAGTCAGTCCTGTTCCACCAGGTGAATCTACTCTGAAGTAAGTCACAGAGTGGTCAGTATGGCTTAC
Source organism: Tiliqua scincoides (assembly GCF_035046505.1). Taxonomy (NCBI): domain Eukaryota; kingdom Metazoa; phylum Chordata; class Lepidosauria; order Squamata; family Scincidae; genus Tiliqua; species Tiliqua scincoides. The sequence goes on from NC_089825.1 coordinate 96,471,700, forward strand.
TCTCAGGAAAGTGTGGGAAGAATTGCCTGTGAGCCCACTCCTATGCATGTCTACTCAGAAGTAAGTCCCCTAGTGGTCAATGGAGCTTACTCTGTAGTCTGCCTGCAATAACAACCCCCCCCCCCAAAAAAAAGAATCAGTGAGATTTTCAGCCCTCCCCAGTGCCCAGTTTAAATTTCTTCTATGTCAGGCACATCAGTAAAAAGACCCACCTGGCTTTTCAAGTGCAAAATAGAAAACTTCCCCTTACCAGTTGAAGCCTCTTTTTGGTTCTTTTTTTGGGGGGGAGGCTGCCTTCTGGAGCAGCTCCATTGGATCAGGACCATTCTGGTGTCCTCACATTCCCCTTTGCCTGTCCTGACCACCAGCCAAAGCTCGTCTGCCTACTCATGCATAAACACGACTGTGAGGCTGCTTTGCTTTCCCTAGAGCTCAATAGGGCAGCTGGGAGGCAGGGACCTCCTTCTCGGGTGTTTTGGGGGGCTACATTCATTGGATCAGGATCATTCTGACATCCTTGGAGTCCTCTCAGCCTGACATTTTCAATGGACTAAGGCAAGTCTGCCTACTCACAAGTAAACATGGCCACGTGGCTTCGTTTCAGGCTCAATACACTCGCAGCCAGGAGGGAGGCAAGAAACTCCTTCTCGTGTTTTTGGGGGCTGAATTCATTGGATCGGGACCCTTCAGGTGTTGTTGGATTCCGCTCAGCCTGCCCTTTCTGAGGGACTATGGCAATTGCGCCTACTCACAAGTAAACGCGTGATACGGCTCATTTTCACTTTCTATAGGGATCCATTCATTTTTTCTTTCTGATTTTTTGGCCATAAGTTTTTAAGGAAAGGAGCTATTTCACTTCTGTTTCTTGCATTGCATTCCGCTTGGAATTCCGCATCCAATGGTGTATGGCACAATACAGTAGCTCCTAAAGCCACAAAGTTAGCGCGTCACCCCCAGGGCGCAACATTCAGTGCAGCTCGCACCCCCCGCACGCCCCTAGCGACACCACTGCATATAAAACAAAAAAGGGGTAGAATCCAGCAGAGTTGAGATTGAAGGTGGGACTGCCTCCACCACAGAATCATGGTGGGTTAAACTACCAGGATGAGGAGCGATGTGGGGTGCTATCGTCCTCCAGACCAAAAACCTGAAAGGGACCTCAAAATGAGGAAACAAATCAGGGAGGTGTCAGAGAGGGATCAGGTTGCAATCATGGGGGACTTCAATTATCCTCGTATAAACTGGGTCAATACTTTCTCTAGTCATGAAAGAGAGACCAGATTTCTTAACATGCTTAATCAGTTTTTTCGCCTACCCCAGACTGACGAGGGACGGAAAGTATGTTCAGTAGGTTTCATGCATAAAAAATTGGTCACTGTGTTTAACATAGTAGCAGAAGTTAAACCCAAGCGCAATCTGGTGTCCCTGTTGGGGGGTGTGAGGGTGAATGGAATGCCAGCTGCAGGGGAGTGGCAGTGAGATGCAAATGTCTTTTGGTCTTGTGTGTGCTCCCTGAGGCATCTGGTGGGCTACTGGAAGATACAGAAGTTGGACTAGGTGGGCCCTGGGCCTGATCCAGTGGGGCTCTTCATATTTTCTCAAGGGCTTGATCCACCCCCCCATTGCTGCCCTTCCCTACCCCATTACAATCCATCCCCCATCACATTCCACCTCTGCGCAGTTCAGTGTGAATTTTACTTTCCTCGGCATGCACCGCTCTTTCTGCCAGTGCATGTAGGCCAGCCTACGCCTTTGTGCTAGCACTGCCAAGCGCAATGCTGTTATAAAGTGCTTTATGGCACTTTTGCGATGGTTAGCACCAGCGCAGTGTGCACTGTGCTGGAGAGGACACTGCTTAGGATTGTGCCGTCAGTCAGGATTTATTTGTCTCCGTGCAATTGCCATCTTTGCATCTATCTTTATCACACACATACAAGACTCAGTAATATGCTTGTTATCCTTAGGAAAATATCAGCATCTTATTGTAAACCAATGTGTCTCCTGCATCTTTAAGAGTCCACATTTGTTGTCCTGAAATGTAACGTTCTCCTCTTTCATTGGTGGATTAGACACAGCCCCTTTCTGTGTGTAATGACAACTGCCGTCCTGGATATAGGAAAAGGAAAAAGGTCGGGAAGCCCTTCTGTTGCTATGATTGCATCCCATGTCCAGAAGGGAAGGTATCTGACCGGCAAGGTGAGTGTTATGGTGAGCCGAGTTATTGAAAAAAATGGCTGTAATTCAGAGGAATTGGAATGAATGATCTAGGAACAGATGGAGATTCTTGAGTCATCTCTCTAATGCAGGGCTCTCCAGACTTCAGCGCACAGGCTGCACCCAGTGCCCTTCATAAGCCCTTCCCCACATGAATGGCATTTACCATTCTGCAGGGGAGCCTCTGCAAGAGTCTCTGTGTGCCCCCATTCTTTGGTGCATCCAGCTACTTCTGACCTCTGATGCCCCAACAGGTTTTGTGTCTGGATTTCAAGGCAGAAGCGGCTGGATGCACCAAAGAATGGGGGTGCACGGAGGCAGTTTGTGGAGGCTGCCCAATGAAAAGATAAGCACCGTTCGCAGCGGGGAAGCCTTTTCTGACACATTCTAATTCAGAGACCACTGCTCTAATGTAATGCGGCCCCAGTCCTTGGATGGCAAACAGTATGCAGAGATGCATATTTTGTATATTTTATACAATATGTATATATTTTATTTGGATTTTACTTTTTAAATTATGATTTAATTATGCTGCACAAAACTTTGAGTTTTAGAAAAGAGAAAAAAACACTTTTAAACAAACAAATAAACATGCATGTATATGTGTTTTTTGTCTGGATAGACCGAGGGCATTTCAATAATGTACAAACACTTTCTGCTCCTGGAACTCCAGCAGATATGGAAAATTGTGGGTATTGAAATACCGCTGGGCTCCGGTCAGGCCAGGAGGGTTTCTGAGGCTTGCCTTAGAATAGCCAAAACAAACAAACAAAGAAAAAAACACTACTTCGGATTTTATCATTAAATCGGAAGTGTTTCGATTACCTTATAAGGCATTATGAGGCCCGGGAAAAAATTATTTTGTTTATCAGCCATTCCGAAGCCCACAGCAGCCATGGGTGCTCGCGCATGGCCTCTGCAGGCCTCAGAAAAACTTTTGGATGCAACTGGATCTGTGCTCTGGTTGGGTTTGGAGGCTTTTGGGGGAAGCAGTTAGGCATCCGTGGATGAGAAAATCCATGGATGCCAAACGTGGGGATAACGCGGGCCCCCTGTAGTGTCAAATTTATCATGCTATAATCCACACATATACTACATACTATAATTCATACATGTAATGTTTATGGTGTACAGTACAGAAGCAGTTATTTGACTGACATAGGACACAAGCCTAAGTACTTTCCAGCACTGACAAAGGGGCAATGCAGCACAGACATAAGGGCAAAGTTAAGGGCACAAACATTCCTTTATCTTAGGAGGCCTCAGTGACTGCCACTGAACTGCAGGATGCAGCACGCATCCCATTGGCACAGCTATGCCAGTGCTGGAAAATTGGTTAGAATTTGGGCCTAAAAGTAATTCACTATTATACCAAGTTCCTGGAATGTTCCCTCTTGGTGTCTATACAACAGTGACATCCTAGACTAATAGCCTATTTAGTTGCTATATGGCAACTTATGCAGTGCACTGTCAGTGGCCATTTGGGAGCCACCCCTGTAAACGGAGGCAGTAATGTTGGGCTGCTGCCACAGCCAGTGACCTGCTCTGGAACAGATAAGCTAAGGCTAGGTGTGGATTGTGGGCAGGGAGAGGATGGAAACAGGTGCTCCTTGTCAGAGTTTTTTGTGTCCTCTGTACAAGGAGGGCACCAGCCATAACTTGTGTGGCAAAATGTCCCATAAGATGGAGGTTGCCATGGATAAAGCACTTTCGCATATCAGCCAAGCTTCTGATGAGTCTCCCCACATGGTAACAGGGGATGGGAGACTCATAAGAAGGAGGGTGGTCCTCATCTTCTCATCTTCTACCCATCTTCTAAGGTATCCTGCCCCCAAACCTTCAGAGTTGATGAGGAATCACCTGCAGATTGCAACAGCTGCCCTGAACTGATCGAAAAGTCTTGCATATGCCAGAAATGTACCAAATGGCATTTTGAAAAGATCTTCCACAATAGACCCATATAGAGCATCTTCCATTAACCTAAACATTTATTACTGCAGTTTCCCTATCTTCTTTGATCTATCATAACAATGAAAAATACTCTGTAGCTCCTGCACACAGTTGTCGGGGGGGGGGGGGCACATGTCAGAACACAGAATACATTGTGCAAAAGATGGGAAAGAAGGGAGAAACTGGAGACAAACTTGCTGATTTATATGGAAATTTCTTTGTTAAGCCTGAGTGTGCTGACAGAATCAGAATAACCTTTATTGGCATTCACCGCAATAACAACATCCCAGTAGAGGAAGTATTGCTGGTAGGGTAATGGTTTCTTACAATGTCATACCACTATGTTAGGTTATAAAAATAAACAAAGTCTTAAAATAATCCTTGAGAGCTACAGAACATAAAAGAAAAGAAAAATGGAAAATTAGCTCTAAAAAAATTAGATCTACAACCAGAAATATCAATCTTGCGTTCGCTAATGAATTGCCACACCAAGAGGCTTGAAGCACTATTTATACCATAGTTTGTTTATCATAAATTTACCATCATAAATTTTATCATAAATTTCAATGATAAATAAATTTCAATTATAAATTTCAATTATAAATAAACTTCATAAAAATAATCAAATTTTATCATAAATTTACCATCATAAATTGTGAAACCTTTTCAATTCCTCAGATGAGCAATTGTTTAAAAGAAGCTTTATTTTTGTGATATCTGAGACACCATCCCTATTGACCAGGATGGGCATCAAGTAGGACAAAGACAATCTTGGTAGAGAATGTTGTAGTATTCCTCAGCTGTCACCCTTGAGGGAATAACATTGAACCTTGCCAGAGCTATAGTGTGTCGCTCTCTGGGGTCTGTCAGTGAGGAAGGTAGGTTGCCATTTTCCCAAACTGCTATGGGATGGAATGATTTAAGCAAGAGCAGATCTGTGTTGCCACTTCACAAAGACTCTGGAACTCAATATCCAGCAATCTAACTGCAATCCTCTGGTAGGCCTTGGAATATGAGCACATGTTCAGGTAGTCTAGTGAGATCCCTATTGACTCAATTTTCTGCCTTATGAAGCTCAACCACGTAGAAAGGTCAAGCTTGCCAAGCATCAAGTATACCAGACTTCCTGGTGACATTGTAATGTATGTGCATCCAGTATCGAATGGATAATAGCCAGGCTCTGGTTAGCAGGAGTCTTTGCCCTGTTTCCAAACACGTGGTGGCATAGGGGACACACCTAGGTAACCCCAAAGTTGCCCTAAGAAAATTTTCCTGGACTGGCTCCAACTCATGCTTTGCTGCCCAAATCCATATTGGAGTGTTCTATCAAGGGTCTGAGTGCCCACACCAATGTTACCTGAGCAGTCATGGTATCTGGGTGAGAATTATTAATTAAGATAGTCACTCCCTTCCCCTTCCCCTCACAATGGTTGTCTCCCAAGCACCAATATGATGTGGTATGTTTGTTTATTGATACAATGGGTCTTCTTTTTCAGATATGGTTGACTGTTTCACATGCCCCAGTGATCAATATCCAAACAAGGACCAGAAGTCCTGCATTCCCAAACTTGTTGTCTTCTTGTCTTACAAAGAACCTCTGGGTATCGCTTTAGCCATTTGTGCTCTTTTGCTTTCATTGGTCACAGCTCTGGTGGTAAGACTGTTTATGAAGCATCACAACAGTCCCATAGTCAAAGTCAACAACCGGAGCCTCACCTATACAATTTTAATTTCTCTCTTGCTGTCCTTCCTTTGTCCATTGCCACATATTGGCCAACCTGAGAAGGTAACATGTATCCTCCGTCACACTTTCTTTGGCATCATCTTTGCAATGGCTATTTCTTCTGTGTTGGCAAAAACATGCACAGTGGTCATAGCATTCAGGGCCACAAGGCCAGGATCTATTCTGAAGAATTGGGTGGGGAAAAGATTGGCCAACTCCATTATTCTTCCTTGCATCATTATTGAAGTAGTCGTTTGTACTCTACGGCTGGCAATCTTTCCCCCATTCCCAGATACTGACACGCACTCAAGAATTCAAGAAATCATTTTGGAATGTAATGAGTCATCACCAACCATATTTTACTTTGAAATGACATACTTGTGGTTTATAGCCATTGTCAGCTTCATTGTGGCTTTCCTTGCAAGGAAGTTGCCGGATACTTTCAATGAAGCCAAATTTATCACTTTTAGCATGTTTACATATTTCTTTCTTTGGTTGACTTTTGTTCCATCCTATATGTGCACCAAGGGTAAAGATACAGTAGTCGTGGAGATCTTCAGTATCTTAGCCTCTGGTGCTGCCTTGCTGGTCTTTATGTTTTTCCCCAAATGCTACATTATTTTGTGGAGGCCTCAGCTGAACAGCTGGGAACAGTTACGAATGCGAAAACACTGAAGATTTGCCCCTCTCAATGGCTGCCTTCAGCTACTCCTTCAACAATCACAACAACCTTTTGCAGTTTTAAATTAGATATAGAAAACATTGCTACATATTTTCCGACCTGAGAAGGTGATCTGTATCCTCCGCCAGACTGTCTTTGGCATCATCTTCACAATAGTTATTTCTGCTGTGTTGGCAAAAACAGATACAGTGGTGCTCACATTCAAGGCCACACGGCCAGGGTCCACGCTGCAGAAGTGGGTGGGGAAATGACTGGCCAACTCCATTATTCTTCTTTGCATGATGATTGATGCAGTCATTTGCACTGTATGGATGACAATCTCTCCCCCATTCCCAGAAACTGACACACATTCAAGTAACAAAAAAAATCATTTTGGAATATAAGATCATCAACCGTGTCATTCAGTAAACTGATGTACTTGGGTTTTCCAGCCATTGTCAGCTTCATTGTGGCTTTCCTTGCTCAGAAGTTGCCATCACCACATCCTTTGACAAGGAGTTCCAGAGATTACTTACACATTGGGTAAAGAAATATTTTCTTTTGTTTGTTCTTTGAATGAATATTCTTTGAATGAAGAATGCAAGTACTTTGAATTGACCTCCAAAATGTACAGGCAATCACTTCAGATGTATCAATGGGCATGTGGTATGATCATGACTCCTGGTACCAGTTAATAACTTTGCAGCAGCCTTTTCTACAAATGGTCTTCTACAACCAAAGTAGCACTCATTCGGTGAGGTAATCTTTGAATGAAGCCAAATTCATGACTTTCAGCATGGTGGTGTTTTGCTCCGTTTTGTTGGCCTACGTTCTAACCTCCATGACCACCAAGAGAAAGGCAGCTAGCGTGCCCGTATGGGCACGCTAGCGCTGATTGCCAGGTTAAACCCCCCTATCAGCCGGCAGCAGGGCTTTGCTGCCAGCTGATTGGCTGGCTGGCCTTGGGGGGCGGGACAACTGAGCCTGATCTAGCGCGCAGGCGCTAGACCCGGCTCGAAGGCCAAGCGCGAGGCTGACCTTCCCTTGTGGCAGAAGAAGTGCGGGGTGGGTAGACAGAAGACCTTCTCCGGCATCCAATCTAAGCCAGCAAGGGCAGGGGTGAGCCAGAACCGCTCTTTGGATGCTTGTCTGGCTCGAGGAGGCAGGCTGGCTAGCCTCTGGTCTGAACTTTGGGGCCTTGCAGGGGTGACCTGAAGGCAGAGTAGTTTGGCTGGCTTACCCTCTTTGGGCAACAGTGAAAGGCGGGCTTAATAACAATTGAGCTACGCCTGGAGTTGGGTGGACACCCCATGAGACTGGGGGACATAGACGGCTAGGCCGTTTCCCCCATTTAGAACCCCGCACTTAGTTTGGGTATTGTTTCCTATTTTGCCTTGTTGCGCTTGTTGTAAGTTAATAAAGTGGCCCATTTAATCCCATACCTGTTGTTGGCTGTATTTATTGGGGAATGCATGGTAAAACCAAGAGTAGCCATGGATATCTTAACCTGCAGTGCTACATTGCTGGGCTTTTTGTTTTTCCCCAAATGTTACATTATTTTGTGGAGGCCTCAGCAGTTCAGCAGAGAACAATTAAGAAAGTGGAAAGGCTGAAGAAGGAAGCTGTGCCCCTCTCACTGTCTGCCTTCAGCTACTCTTTCAACAACCACATCAATCTTTTATAGTTTTAAGTGCACTCCAATGTTTAATGTATCCTGCCTTTGCAACCTGCCAGACCATTTCAAGATAGTTTACAAAAACAAACAATAAAACAATATAAGAAGAAGGTGAAATTGACAATAATAAGAACATGTGATGGTATAATCAAGGTCAAGTGTGGTCAAAGGGAAAGTGATCAAATGCAAGAAGAAAAACAGAAGCACAACAGATATAAAACAGCAAGGAGCCAATGTAGGAATGGAAACAATCAATTCAAGACGAGATTAGACAAAAAGAATTTAATGTTTTTTTTCAAAATGCCAGTGGTGATGGGGCTGTCCTGATCTCACTGGGAGTAAATATCCTTGGCCATTCCCCTTCATGAAAAAGGTCTTTTTATGAGCCACCACCCATTGTGCATTTAAATGTGATGATGCCTGTAACAGGGCCATGTGTGGTGACCTGCTGAGATGGGCAGACATATGGGAAGAGATTGTCCTTCTAGTTATCTAGCTTTTAAAACAAAAATAACTTTTTAGGTCATCACCAGTACTTTGATGGTACAGGCAATCACTTCAAAAGCTCAATGAGCATGTGACATGATCATGACTCCTGGCACCAGGCAACAGCTCTGCAGTGGCCTTATCTACAAATAGCCTTCTACAGTCCAAAGTAGCATTCATTTGGTGAAATAATCCAAGGATGATGCTAGAGCATGAGTAGTCAAAGCAATTTCCGTCTTTTCAAAAAAAGAATGTGGCTGGTGCTATAGTGTAAACTGGATAGTATTCCAATTCGCAGTCATCACAAGGACATCCAGGTTCAAAGTTAGGTCTAGGACACCCTACACCAGGGGTGTCCAAAGTTTTTGGCAGGAGGGCCACATCATCTCCCTGACACTTTGTCGGGGGCTGGGGGAAAAAGGAATTAATTTACATTTAAAATTTGAATAAATTTACATAAGTTTACATAAACGAATATATTAAAGATGAACTTCTATGAATGAATGAAGGTCTTGCAATAGCTCAAGGCCTATAAAAGGCACAGAGCAAGCCTTGCACAAAGCAAGGCTGGCCTTTCCTTTGCTGCCACTACTGCATTACAGACATGAAACATCAAGCAGTGAAGGGAGCCCTCATTCCACAGCTCAGGCAAGAGGTCAAACAATTGCCCTCACGCTGAGAGCAGTTGCGTCAGGCCAGTGTGGGCTTCAACAAACCTCCGGAGGACCAGAGGCTCATTGGAGACTAGGGAATCTCTGAGGGCCACATTGAGAGGCTTCAAGGGCCGCAAGTGGCCCCAGGGCTGGAGATTGGGCACCCCTGCCCTACACTATGAACCTGATCTTTGAAGAGGAGTGCCAACCACATCCAAATCTCTTTCACTCTCCTAACATTACCTTGCTGCACTCTGCCACCCCTATCTCACCTGCAGCAGATGCTGATGGATACCTCCCACTCCACAATGTCAGATGTGCTCTCAAGAGCAATGTCCTTGTATGTTCACTGTCAATAAGCCTCCAAATTCATGGAAGTCAAGGAAAGGCTATTGCTCAGTTTAGAAAAAGTGCGCCTGAGGGGGGACATGTTCGAGATGTACAAAATTATGAAGGAGGTAGATAGAGTCAATATAGATGTATTATTTTCTCTCTTACACAACTCCAAAACTAGGGGACATTCTCTGAAATGTTGGGAGAGTTAAAACAAACAAAAGAAAATATTTCTTTACCCAGTGTGTAAGTAATCTCTGGAACTCCTTGTCAAAGGATGTGGTGATGGCCTCTGGCCTAATTGCCTTTAAAGGGGGATTGTCAGATTTCTGGAAGAAAAGTCCATCACAGGTTTTTAAGCCATGATAAGTATGTGTAACCTCCTGGTTTTAGATATAGGCTACCTCGGAATGCCAGGTGCAAGGGAATGGCACCAGGATGTAGGTAACTTCTTGTCTTGTGTGCTCCCTGAGGCATCTGGTGGGCCACTGGGAGATACAGAAAGCTGGAGTAGATGGGCCTTTGGCCTGATCCAGTGGGGCTCTTATGTTCTCATTAGATGTGGCCAAACTGTGGCTAAAGAGTTAAGCAAAAACCCTTGCCTTATATGTTTACCAGTGGGGGGGGGGGCCATGGGCAAAGTAAATAAATGCACTCTAAGTGAACATTGTGAGGTGTGGGAAGGCACTTCTTTCCATACTGGGGTGTTCACAGCAGATGAAGTGAATGGATGAAGACAGTGAATGCTGTCATGCTGGTGAATGTTAAGTTTTGTAGGGTTTATAGTAACTTTCTGAAGGTGAGAGCAAAAGCGTTCCTCCATTTCCATGTATGCATTTTATTATTGAATGTCATGACTGTAGCAGTTGCAGCAGAGCTGAAGATGCCAACAGACATCCTGATGGCTACATACTTCTGGCTGCCTTTTTTTCTGCAATGCAAATTAGTTATGAAAAGATGCCAAAAGGTAACAAACAGTCCCCTGAATTTAAGACAATCAATCCCTATGCTCTTCCAAGGTTACATGGAAGCAATGAGAAGGCACTCGGTTGGGGGGGGGAGCAATTTCCTTTTCCAGAGATGCATCAACAGCTTTTCAAATCATAATCTCAATCAGTCCAATCAAATGACACAAGAGTTTTATTCCCTGCTTAGCTCCAGGTTCCATATCTTTAATTTCTGGTCTCGCTGAACATCATTACAATCAAACTTGGAGGGAGATATTGCCACTACTCTGAACATATGTTTCAGTCTCCTGTAATTGTCAAAGGGACTGTAATTAATCCTTCTGCTTGCTACATTCCCTATGGAGTTCCAATGGTCAATAACAGCATGAAGGATGGCATAAATATACCCCTTTCCATCTGGGGATTAGGGGCTAAGAAGACTCCTGCAGGCAGATTTCTGTTACATTACATTACATGTTACATTCTTGACTTCATTAATCCTTCATCAGTAAATGGAACTACCACGAAAGCCAGGCTGTTGTAATCATGGAGATTCCACTGATACTGCAATAGATGCAAAAAGGAGAGTCTGTGTTCAGAGAGCTGGTTGGCACTCAAGATGGTGATATTCCTCTTGCTCATTGTGGTGCTGTTGCCACATGCAGTTTGTGATGCCCAGATGGTTAATTGTGGGATGTGGCATGCCCAGATTGTTCATCACAAGTACTATCAGCCAGGAGATCTCATCATTGGAGGCATTGTCTTTCAGAACATGTTTCAGAGTAGTACAAGCACCTTCAACCAAAGTCCTTCTCAGCCTCTGCTTGACAGGTTTGAATAAAGATCCCTCCAGCTCCTATTACATCTCTGTCCAGATTAATTTATCTGCCAAACCAATCCCTTTGGAAGGTCTGGGCTGAGCTCCATCAATAGTAATCTCTGTTGCTAGAATTTTCAACCACAGTCCTTCTCAGCCAATGCTTGACAGGTTTGAGTAAAGATCTCCCAATAGGACTCTATCCAGATTAATTTCTCCAGCAAACGAATCACATAGGATGTTCTGGGCTGAGCTGAATCAATAGTAATGTCTGCTGTTAGAATTTTAACCACATTCAAGTTGTGTCCCTCCATTCCCTTCTTCTAGGTGTTTTTGAACTAGAATTTTTCCAATCCAGATTCCACCTCAGCAGTAGAATAATACTGTGAACACACTAATTAGAATGTCAAGGGAGGTGCAGAATGTGGAAGCTGCACATGGATCCTATGTTTTCTTTGAAAAGAATGGACAGAAGTGTCCCAACAGAGAGTGAACACGCTGCATTAGGCAATACCAGTGAGTCAAATGGAGAAATGAGCTTTTTTTCTACACAGCCTCTTAGAATGCATTGAGGCTGTGAAATATTTGTAGTTTTTTTGTTGATTTATTTGGTGTTGACGAGGGAGAGCAAACATTGTCCCTTTGACTCAGTGTGTGCTCTGCAAACTGAACTATTCCTCCACCATTCAAAAACGAGAAAGAAAATATTTGGATTTATTCCAAAACCAAACAAATAAGCAAAGTCACCCAGTGCTGCAGCATGAGTGACAATACTAGGAGTTCAATGCCGTGTCATCCCTCTTTTCCCCCACCATCTCAATCATGTTTCCATATTATGCTAGCGTGGAATAACATTGCATGCATGGGGGGTATGTGGGGGTGCCTGGGATCATGCTAAACAGATATTTCTATTTTGCTACAGGTAGGAAAGAGAATGAGAATTCCTTTTATTCCTGTACATTTCTTTGCATTGGTGCCTATGTATTCCCTGTTCTCAATTTAACCCTTACTTGAGATAGAGATCACATTTCCTTAGGTTGACATGGCTTGTACATTGATATAGCTTAGTGGTCTCCTGTGTAACCCAACCTTAGAAAACACAGTACATTAATAATAATAATAATAATAATAATAATAATAATAATAATAATAATAGATCTACTAGTAGTAGTAGTAGTAGTAGTAGTAGTAGTAGTAGATCTACTACTATATTGGCAATAACTTCCAAAAGTACAGAACATGCCTATAACCCATAATGCAAATCTCTTTGAAGAACATTTTTTCAGAACTACCAACATGTCCTGGCTTTGGAATTTGCTGTAAAAGAGATTAATGAAAATCTGCAGTTGTTGCCCAATATTACCCTGGGATTTGGCATCTATGACAGCTATTTAGAGGCAAGGTGGACCTATCAGGCCATACTGAAACTTATTTCTCCAAAGGACCAGTTTGTTCCCAACTACAAGTGTGACAAGCAGGGCAGTCTAATGGCTGTCACTGAAGAACTGACCTCTGACATCTCCCAAGAAGTACCAGAAATTTTGGGTCTCTACAAGATTCCACAGGTAGGATGTATATGTGGGTGAACAGTAATATGCATTTTCTTTGGAGTTAATTTGACTGTACCGAAACCATCTTGTATTATACCAGTTCAGTGATGAGCAACACACTTCCCCAGTTCCCTCCAGTAGCTCTGTGAAAGATCAGGAGAATCTGATGTCACTGGCAAGGACCAGATTTTTCGCTAATCCATCAAGATTTTCATTGTTCACATTGGCTTTTGATGTTTTTGCCCAAAATGATGGTAGCCAAAGATTGCATGTGTGGCCACTATCATGTGGTCTTCAGGCTGCAATCTTATGCACACTTATCTGGGAGTAAACGCCACTGATGATAATGGATCTTATTTCTGAGTAGACATGACTAGGATTGGGCTCTCATTCCTCCAAATTCATATATTAGCAGCAAGAGCTGCAATAAGGGAATCGGTTTTTCCCCTTCGGCAAAACTTTGCCATTATGTCAAAATCATTTCATTATCATATGAGGAAACATGTATAGCTTACTAATGGCAGGGGGAAAAAAATCTTCTCTTGTTCCTAGAAGGGGTCTTTGTTTATGTAAAGCCTAAAGCATGGTTACTACCAGTTCCACAGCTATATTCAAAAGCAAAATTTCATACCTGCAAGGTAAGGTGATATGGTCCTTAATATTGTTCAGATTGGACTCCTAATTTTGGTGCTATTAGATCAAAATGTGTCACCATAATGACATTGTCCATATAGCCCAATCCTAACTAATATTCCAATACTGCTGCAGCCGTGCCAATAGTGCATGTGCTGCATCCTGCGTTGGGCAAGGCAGTCACAGAGGCCTCTTCCTGGTAAGGGGATGCTTGCCCCTATACCTCAAATTGTGGCTATATCAACCCTGGAAAGTTGGTTAGGGTTGTTTAGGGTTGGCTGTCAGTTTCATTACCACTAATTTTGGTGCAGTGAGAGCAGTGACCAAAATGGTCATTGTCAGTATGGTGTGGAATGACGTGATGCGCTGTGATACATAATATGATGGCAAAAGAGGAGAAAGGAGAAATAACAAGAAGAAAGTATTAGACGCAGGGTTTTAGAAACTTCTAAACCTAGTAGAATGTCCAGAAATTTCAGGACATTCATTATACCTATGTTAGCACACAAGGACAATGATAACAATGTTCAAAGCACACCAAAATACAGCTGCTCTCTTTCTTTCCTTCCCTTTTGCTGACCGACTCTTTCATACACAAAAACCAACATATGTCATTTTGAAACATCTTTCTCTTTTTGACCTCCATCTACATTTAGCTCCTGTATGGTTCTGTGGCTGATTCACTGGATAAAAATAAAGTGCTTTCTCTCTACCGGGCAGAACCAAATGGAGTCCATCAGTACAGGGAGATACTCCGGTTACTTTTGCATTTCAAATGGACATGGATTGGATTCATTGCTGCAGATGAGATGAATCTAGAATGGTTCATGAATGGCATGTTCAAGGAATTTTCAAATCATGGCATCTGTTTTGCCATCCAGGAATCATTCAGCAGTTTAACTAATGACAGCAACATGAAAAATTTTGTAAACAAATATTATGAAAAAATTATGAACCACAAAATCAATGTATCGGTCATCTATGGAGATGCTCGTTCCTTTCTGTGGTTGAGATGGCTCTTACAAACAGAAAGAGAACTCACACATCACAGCCCAAGAGGAAAAGTCTGGATTCTGACAGCGCAGATGCAACTACAATATTCTGTCTGCTTCCACTGTTGGGATATTCAAGACTTTCATGGCACTTTATCATTTGCAACTCATTCCCATGAACTTCAAGGATTCCAACATTTTATTCAAAGCAGAAACCATTCCAGCAATAAAGAAGATGATTTCATCAAGGTGTTCTGGGAAAATGCATTTAACTGCACATTCTCTAGTTCTCTTCCAAGTAACAGTGAAACAGCTGCCTGCACTGGAGAGAAGAGGCTGGACAGCCTTCCAAGGAATATCTTCCCATTGAGCACAACAGGTCAAAGCTACACCATCTATAATGCTGTCTACTCTGTGGCTCATGCGCTCCATACCATGTATGTGTCCAAATCCAAAAACAGAGCAAAGGTGGACGGAGACAGAAGGAAATTTCTGAATCAGCATCCATGGCAGGTAATGACTTCATCATCTAAGCTGGTGGCATGCCCATGCGTTACCTGTTGCATTGCCTGCAGCAGAGGCTGTACACCCCATCTGTTGGTGGCGCTGCCGGGACCTGCTTGAGCAGGCAAAGCATCGTCTGGAGCTTGAAGGAGGCAAAACCTGGTGGGGAGGGGGCAGGGAGGGGGAGGAACAGGAGCAAGGAGGCTGCAGGAGGGATGGAACCGATGGTAGTGTGGTATGCTGGTTCCAATTCCCTCTTTTTCAGGCCTCCCTGTCCCCTTTCACTCCTTGGACTTGCACTAGTTAGGTCCATTGTGGATTGGGAGGCTTTCGTAGGGGTAAGGTGTTTTAGAGCCCCTTTCTATTCCGAAGCCTCCTGTTTTGCTGTCACTCCCTAGACACAGTGTACTCAGGGGCAGGGATAGGACTGTACCATAAATTGCCCAAAGTGTTTCAGCCAGTATTTGTGTTATGGATGGCTTTAAATTGCAGTAGGAGAAAGGGAATTTTTAAAAAGCCGGTGCCAGAACAGCTCCACTAGTACAAGAAAGACAAGACTGACAGAGAACACAATGGATGCGATGACATGGGCTTATGTAGGAGAAGGAGGAGGAAGAAGGCACTAGCCTCAGATCATGACCGGGAAACAGCCAGGAAGGAAGCCAGGGAGGGGCTTTCTAATCCCTTTACAACCCCTTATTTGTTGGAGGAAATTAAAATAGTTTCCTCTTTGGGGGGGAAGCAGAGTAGCTTAAGCAGCAGACCCCCCTTTTGGGTATCACCCCAGGGAACCTCCCTCACCCAGCTGACTGCTAATCAATAAAAAAGACAAAGAGGCAATGGCTTGTTAAAGTTGCAAAAAGAAGTCATTTACTTACAGTTCCATTGAGTGTATGTTTACAGCATCTGATTAGGATCAGAGGTTCAGCTAACACTTAGAGATAGCAAGGCCCTGGAGCTGCCTCGCCCTGCATGCCTTGTGCTCAAGATGGCCTGGGCATCAGAGCCCTGGTGTGCGCCATCTTAACAGGTTCATGGTCAGAGGACAAGAGGAAGTGCTCAGAGGAGAAGGGAAGGATAAAGGTTAGGGCCGCACCCCACAAGGATCACAAAGAGAACAGGTAGAAAGGTCAGAGTCACTGGGTCATAGCTTGACCCCTTCTGGATAGCATCCTGCCCCCTCTGGACAGCAGATGGAGTTGCACCAACTCCAACATTATTAAGCCATGAATTCCCCTTTCTTCCACAGCTCAGCTTGAGAGCTCTCTGTAGTAGTGGTTCCCAACTCTCTCCTCCAGCTTTGACCCCTCCTTTCTGCCCTGATCCCAAACTTCAGCCACCAAGTTCAGTTCCTGCTATTCTTCCTCTTTTCCAGTCTGAAACTTCAGCCTCCTCTGACTTTAGTTCCCTTCTTGATCCCATGCTCCACATATTGAACCTTAGGCATCCAATGTCATTTTACTTGGTAACTGGAAGTAAAAGCGTATTGTTATTAAAAGCATTTATACACCCCTTTAAAACTCATATTCTACTGCAGATGTAAGAGCTGAACACTGGCAAAAGATGGGGTACCCCCAAAAACTGCCGCACCAATTTTGTGAAATTTTTTTTTCAGTTGATAGTGGAGAGGTGAAAGGATTGGTCTGCATAGTTTTCAGTGTTAGATCACCTCATTTTATGCCCCCGGAGGACAAAGATCACTGTTTTAGAGAAACTGAGGAAATGGAGTTGTTTGCAGGGTTTCTCCCCCCCCCCAAGACAAAAAATGAAACTTTGACATATTCTCTATGGGGAGGGATTAGACTTTGGAATCCACTTGGTTTGCAGGCCCTCAGTTACAGGTAAATAGCTGTAATCCCCCACTGATGCACTAATGCATCTCACATAGGCCTACTTTGAATATTTCTCACTTTGCCATCATTTTTTCATAACTTCCTCACATTGGGGGAAGAGATTCTGCTAGGTTTTATTCATAAATCACTGTTGGACATAATCCAAACACAGCTGAAGTTTCAGGCATCAGCTTGAGTCAGTCAACTGGAGATTCCCACCTCTACTGTCATTCAGATTTTTTAAAAAAGATCTTCAGAGTTTCAGGCTATCCTCCTTCTCAACACTGCAAACTGACAGTACAATTCCAGGTGTGCCTACTCAAAAGTAAGTTCCACTGAATTGCTTGGGACTTCTTCACATGTAAGTGTGCCTGGAAATCCAGCCTGAATCATATTTTGTAATTGAAAACTTATGTTTCCAGCAAGCGACAAACATGTTGATGATAAATTCTTTGCAGTTTCTGTTCCGAGGCTGCAAAGCAGATGAAGTACCTGTTGCAGCAGGCAACTCACTGTGAAATATGAGGGTTTTCCTCCTCAAACTGAGCCCAAGGTATTCAGGGGTCAAAGAGGCACCCCCTCCTTGAGGCTGGCGTAACTGAAGGAATAAGGGACCAGATAACCATAAGATCACAGAGTGAGCCAATGTTCATAGGGTATTCAGAGATCAAAGAGGCATTCCCTCTTTGCAAGATTTGGAAGAGCTAGTTCTGTGTGCTCTGTTAAAAAAATATTTTGTGGGAGAGGAATTTTCTTGCTTGAGGTCAATTTTTAAGTATAATTTACATAAGGATCTAGGCCAGGGGTGTCAAACATAAGGCCCAGGGGCTGGATGTGGCCCTTGGAAGCTTTTTATCCGGCCCTCAGGCTCTCAGCTGCTGAGCAGTGCTGAGGTGTTACTACTATGGGGAGAGCCGGCTTGAAGATTGGGCTCTCTCATATCTTGAAATATGATCACAATTTGCGTATTTTCTCTTCTGTCATTTGCAGCTAATGAGTTCCTAAGTGAGAAAAAGTGCTTATTTATTTGGTTATGACCTAATGACATCATTTTCTGCCTAATGGCATCACTTCTGGCCCTCAGCAGGCACCATGAATGCTGCTCCACCCTTGGTATGAAACAAGTTTGACACCCCTGATCTAGACGTTAGCCATATGGACAATACTAAAAAAAATGTATCTAGTTTACGTTAGATGCTATAATGCAACACCTTTAATTTTTTTCTGTAGGCATTTGCCTCATTCTGGAGGTCTCTTGAAACTGTTGCAAAAAAGCACCTACCTGGGAATCCTTTTTAGCTGCTGTTTCTGCTTTGTGTTCCTTAGAGCTGTTTTATATCTTAGAGCACAATCCTGTACAACTTTCCAGCCCTGATGCAACCACAATGCAACCTCAAGGTCTGGCAACAAATGTTCTTTTACCTTGAGGAGAACTCTGTGACTGCCCCCCCCCCATCACAAGAAGCGGCACGCACCCATTTACACAGCTACATCAGAGTTGGAAAGCTGGATAGGATTGGGTCCTTAATCTGCACTGTATCTCTTTTTAACTGTTAATTGTTTCAATTGTTTTTTAATTTTTTTATGTTTTATCTTTTGTATGTATTTATCTTGTTTTATCTTTGGATATTAGAAAAAAGGTATAACATCTTTCTAATAAATAAATAAATAAATAAATAAATAATCATTCAATAATTAATTGAATCTTGTTGTTCAATAAATTGTTTTGTTAATTTTTTTTCTTTCCCTTAATAACAAAGCTCCACCACTTCCTCAAAACAGTGTCAGTCAATACCAGTGCTGGAGACCAGATTTCCTTTGACCAGAATGGGGAATTAATGGCTGGATTTGACATTCTAAATTGGGTCACATTCCCAAACCAAACGGTTTTTAAAGTCAAGATCAGCAGATTCGATCCCCAATCCATAAAGAATATCACCATTAATGAGGATACCATTGTATGGCACAGCTGGTTCAACCAGGTAGGGCATAAAAAAAAATAAGCAATGCTTTGTGGATAATTCCCTAACGCAACATGTAGGCTTACCAAACCTTGAGGATTGGCCTGGAGTCTCCAGGAATCAGACTCAAACATCAAGTGACTCCTGAAAGCAATTCTGGGAATGTTGACATGATGCTTGGATTACATGCATGAGCTGCATCTTCTGCTGAAGCATCACTTTCTCAGTCTTGTTCATACTGGGAGCCCTTCCTCTTCTCCTCCATGAAATACATTTCAATTGAATGATTGCTTTATACCTATAAATTGATTGAGGGCCCAATCCTATCCAACTTTCCAGCACCGGTGTAGCCACAATGCAATCCCAAGGTAAGGAAGCAAATGTTCCCATATCTTGAGGAGGCCTCTGTCATGGCCTCCCCTCCACAGGATGCAGCACACGCCCCATTGGCACAGCAGCATGGACACTGGAAAATTGGATAGGATTGGGCCCTGAATTCTCTTTGTTTAAACCCCTTGCCCCAGGGAAAACCCCAGCAACCACAACAGGTCTACTTGAATCTGTGTAAGTTTAATAGCTGGTACAAATTCAAGTGGATGTGGTGCTGGCGTCTAGCCTAGACGCCTTTAAAAGGAGATTGGACGAGTTTCTGGAGGAAAAATCCATTATGGGGTACAAGCCATGATGTGTATGCGCAACCTCCTGATTTTAGAAATGGGTTAAGTCAGAATGCCAGATGTAGGGGAGGGCACCAGGATGAGGTCTCTTGTTATCTGGTGTGCTCCCTGGGGCATTTGGTGGGCCGCTGTGAGATACAGGAAGCTGGACTAGATGGGCCTATGGCCTGATCCAGTGGGGCTGTTCTTATGTTCTTATGGATCCATGTCAGCAGGTCTGGCCTGGGAAGGGAGATGGTGTGTGGTGCTGCCAATGATCCTGCCCCCTCCTGGGCCTGATCCACCCACCCTCACTCCCATTGCTGCTCTCTCCTGCCTCAATGGTTGGCAACCTTCAGTCTCAAAAGACTATGGTAGAAGCCTACAGCACCCGGTATTCCCAGGCGGTCTCCCATCCAAGTACTAACCAGGCCTGACCCTGCTTAGCTTCCGAGATCAGGCTGTGCCAGAACCACCATTCAGACCGCAATACCATAGTGTTTTGAGGTTGAAGGTTGCCAACTGCCTCGTTACAGTCCATCCCTGCCCTCCCCCATCACATTCCATCTCTGTGTGGCTCAGTATGGATTTTACCTTCCTCAGCATGCACTGCTCTTTCTGCCAGTGCATGTAGGCCAGCTTACGCCTTTGTGCTAGCACCACCAAGTGCACTGCTATCATCAAGTGCTTTA
This sequence comes from Tiliqua scincoides, assembly GCF_035046505.1. Taxonomy (NCBI): domain Eukaryota; kingdom Metazoa; phylum Chordata; class Lepidosauria; order Squamata; family Scincidae; genus Tiliqua; species Tiliqua scincoides. The sequence goes on from NC_089825.1 coordinate 96,491,979, forward strand.
CGGCACTTTTGCAATGGTTAGCACCAGTGCAGCATGCACTGTGCTGGAGAGGGCACGGCTTAGGAATGTATTGTCAGTCATGATTTATTTGTCTCAGTGCAATTGCCACCTTTGCATCTATCTTTATCACACACATACAAGACTCAGGAATGTGCTTGTCATCCTTTGAAAAATATCAGCATCTTATTGCAAACCTATGTGTCTGCTGCATCTTTAAGAGTCCACATTTGTTGTCCTGAAACTTAACATTCTCCTCTTTCATTGGTGGATTAGGCACAGCCCCTATCTGTGTGCAATGGCAACTGCCATCCTGGATATAGCAAAAGGAAAAAGGATGGGGAGCCCTTCTGTTGCTATGATTGCATCCCATGTCCAGAAATGAAGGTATCTCACCAGCAAGGTGAGTGTTATGGTGTGCAGAGGCAATGAAAAGACTGGCTGTAATTCAGAGGAATTGGAATGAATGATCTAGGAACAGATGGAGATTCTTGAGTCATTTCTCTAATGCAGGGCTCTCCAGTCTTTGGTCCACGGGCTGCATCCAGTGTCCTTCATAATCCCTCCACTGGGGTGCACTTAGGTGCTTTGTGGAGGCTTTGCAGCTGAATGGTAAGTGCCATCTGTAACAGGGAAACCTTTGCCGGCACACTCTAATTCAGAGACCGTTGCTCTCTCTTCATTATATGAAATATGTTTTTGGATTTGGCAGGTTTTGTGTGTATGATGGCCTCATCCTTTCCTCAGCTGGAAAACAGTGTGCAGAGATGTATACCATATTTTGAATATTTTATACAATATTTGCATATTTTATTTTGATTTTACATTTTAAATTATGATTTAATTATGTTGCACACAGCTTTGAGCTTTGGAAAAGAGAAAAAACACTTTAAAACAAACAAATATGCATGTATATGTATATTTTGTTTGTCTGGACAGACAGATGGGATCTCAATAATGTACAAACACTTTATGCAGTGGGCCTCAATATCTGTGGGGGTTCCATTCTCAGAAACCCGCAGATATGAAAAACCACGGGTATTGAAATACTACTGGGTTTTCACATATCAGTACCAGCCAAGCTTCTGATGGAAATGGCATAGGCAAGAGAGACTCCCCAGATGATAAAACGCGATGAGAGAGTCATAGGAAGGGGGTGGTCCTCATCTTCTCATCTCTTACCCATCTTCTAAGGTATCCTGCCCCCAAACCATTAGAGTTGAAGAGGAATCACTGGCACAACTGCTGACCTGAACTGATTGAAAAGTCTTGCGTATGCCAGAAATGTACCAAATGAAATTTTGAAAAAATCTTCCAGAATAGCCCCATATCGAGCATTTTGCATCAACCTAAACATTTATTACTGCAATTTCCCTATCTTCTTTGGTCTATTATAACAAAGTAAAATATTCTATAGCTACTGCAAACAGTTGTCAAATGGGGGGGAACACATGTCAGAACACAGAGTGCATTGTGCAAGAGATGGGGGAGAGAAACTGGAGACAACCCTGCTGTTTTCTGAGAAAATTTCTTGCAATTCAATCCTAACTTGCGCTGGAACAGGCAGGCAATTATGTGGCTCAGCCAGGGGCAAAGGGAAACTTTTCCCCTTACCCTGGGGAGAGCTGCAGCAGCCCCAATGTGTCTACTTGAATGCCACCTGACAAGGTGGTGCAGATCTGAACAGAATGGAGCAGCAAGGAGCTGCTTCATGCTGCCCAGGAACAGTGCGCAACCTCCAGGTCCTGGCCCCGCCTCCTGTTCTCTGTCCAACTGCCAATGGGCCCACCTGCCATCCACACTTCCCCTACAAAAAACACCACCCTCCCACTTCCTCCCCACCCTTGGCCTGCACCCCCAGGCCCCTGTGCTAGCCAGGTTCAGTTGGCGCACTCTTACCTATCCTTGCTGACATGGAGGCTGGATTTGTCTTCCGCGGGCTGGTGCACCTCCATGGCAGCTTATGCAGCTGACACCAGGCTCTGGAGGAGCTGGGGAGGAGGCAGGAGGGAAGCGTTCCTAGGCGGGGGAAGGGTGGGCAGTGGGCGGCCCCAGGGGTGGGCAGGTGAGGAGTGGGAGGCAGGGTTGGCATCTGGCACTTATGCTGGATCCCAAACCCCATTCCCAGGGAGGTCGGAGCAGCTTGAAGCTGCTCAACTCTCCTTGAACTTGGCCATCTCAGGAGGTGGTGTAGGTCTGAGGAGACCCATAAGGGCCAGGGCACTTTGCCCAGGGGTAAGGGGAAAAGTTTCCCCTTGCCTCTGGCTGAGCTGATTCTGGCCCCTATCCTGTGCTGGATACAGCACAAGCCTCTTGGCTTGCCTGTTCCAGTGCAGGATAGGATTGTGCCCTTAGTCTTTGTTAAGTATGAGTGTACCATTAAAGGTCTGAGTACCCACACCAGTGTTACCTGAGCACAGTTATGGTACCTGGGTGAGAATTATTAATTAAGATAGTTACTTCCTTCCTCTTCCCCTCACAAAACTGTCTCTAAAGTGCCAATATGATGTCGTACATTTGTTTATTGGTTCCATGGCTCTTTTTCAGACATGACTTACTGTTTCACATGCCCCAGTGATCAATATCCAAACAACAACCAGACTTCCTGCATTCCCAAAGCAGTCGTCTTTTTGTCTTACGAAGAACCTCTGGGTATCGCTTTAGCCATTTGTGCGCTTTCATTTGTGTTGGTCACAGCTCTGGTGCTAATGTTGTTTGTGAAGCACCACAACAGTCCCATAGTCAAAGTCAACAACCGGAGCCTCACCTATACACTTTTAGTTTCTCTCTTGCTGTGCTTCCTTTGTCCGTTGCTAAATTTTGGCCAACCTGAGAAGGTAACCTGTATTCTCTGCAACACTTTTTCTGGTCTCATCTTTGCAATGGCTATTTCTTGTGTGTTGGCAAAAACATGCACAGTGGTCATAGCATTCAGGGCCACAAGGCCAGGATCCACTCTGAAGAACTGGGTGGGGAAAAGATTGGCCAACTCCATTATTCTTCTTTGCATCATTATTGAAGCAGCCATTTGTGTTCTACGACTGTTAATCTTTCCCCCCTTCCCAGATACGGACATGCTCTCAAGAATTCAAGAAATCATTTTGGAATGTAATGAGTCATCATCAACCATATTTTACTTTGAAGTGACCTACTTGGAGTTTCTAGCCATTGTTAGCTTAACTGTGGCTTTCCTTGCACGGAAGTTGCCGGATGCTTTCAATGAAGCCAAGTTTATCACTTTCAGCATGTTTGCATATTCTTTTCTTTGGTTGACTTTTATTCCATCCTATATGTACTCCAAGGGTAAAGATACAGTAGTCATGAAGATCTTCACTATCTTAATCTCCGGTGCTGCCTTGCTGGTCTTTATGTTTTTCCCCAAATGCTACATTATTTTGTGGAGGCCTCAGCTGAACAGCAGGGAACAGTTACGAAAGCGGAAACTCTGAAGATGTGCCCCTCTCTGTGCCTGCCTTCAACTACTTCATCAACCACGCCAAACTTTTGCAGTTTTAAGTGCACCCCATGTTTTATGGATCCATTTATTTGAAAGCTTTTATATCTTGCCTTTCCAAGCCCCGACAGGTAGCTTACAAAGGTAAATAATAAAACAAATTAAGTAAACGGTGAAATCAACATAATAAAAGTGTACAATGATATAATCAATGTCAAGCATAGTCAAACAGGAAAAGATCACATGCAAGAACCAGCACAACAGATATAGAATAGCAAGCAGCCAACATAGTAATGGGAGCTAACAATTAAAAACTTGATAAGACAAAATGGATTTAACGCCCCTTCAAAATGCCAACAGTAATGGAACGGCCCTGGTCGTACATTCCTTTGGCCATTCCCCTTTGCGGGAAAGGTCTTTTTATGCTTCACTACTGATTGTGTATCTAAAGGAGGATGTATCACTGTCTATCTAAAGGATGCCTGCAACAGGGTCATATGCAAGACCCTGCTAAGATAAGCAAGCATATAGGAAGAGATTGTTCTTCAAATTATCTCGGTCCCAAACCATGAAGGATTTAATAGGACAGGCCAGAGGCGTCAAACTCATTTCATACAAAGGGCCGAATAGCAATCATGATCCCTACTGATGGCGGGAAGTGATGTCATTAAGCAGGAAATGATGTCATTAAGCAATAATAAGCAATTTTTTTTCTTACTTAGGAACTCATTAGCTGCAATTGACAGAAGAGAAGAGAAAATATGTAAAATATCTTGATAATATTTTCAAGATATGGAAGAGCTCAATTTTCATGTGGGTTGCCCTTTCAGCAGTGACACCTCAGCACAGTTCAGCAGCTGAGAGCAGCCAATGATAGTGGTGGGCTGGATATATTGATTCCCAGGGCTGTATGTTGGACACCCCTGGAACAGGCCATTACTAGTACTTTCATTTGAGCTCAGAAATGCACAATTAAAAGCTGTGCAGCCTGATCACCTACCAGGGGATCATGATGCCAATCAACTGCTTTTCAGCTACGTTCTCTACTGGTATTGAAACAGTCTTGAAAGGTAGCCCAGAGTAGTGAAACCAGGTGCTATGGGGGAGGACTAGAGGTAGGAGGAGGTAGATCCCACTGCAATGGGGCACATCAGTTTTTAACCCATCTTTTGAAATTCTCCCCACCCCTTTTCCATCTTCGAACGTACGCCACCAAAATAAGTAAGTTTCTACAAACAGAATCAGGGGCATACATCTGTGGAGATCTACTGTCATCTGGAGGAGACATTGCTACCTTCTCCTGCCTCCTGGAAGTAGTGGTAATTGGATCCCATGGCTTCCTCTTCCCCATTGCAACTGAGAGGGGGGCACTCTCTTGAGAGAGAAGAGAAGGGAAAATGGCAAAAAAGAAAAGCAGATTGGAGCCCATATCAGGGCCATTGCTGCTGACCATCCAAAACCCTTGTATCAGTCCTGCCAGCAAGCTTCATGTTTTGGGGATGAAGGGATCTCTCTCTCTCTCTCTCTCCTCTCTCTCTCTCTCTCTCTCTCTCTCTCTCTCTCTGTGTGTGTGTGTGTGTGTGTGTGTTACATTTTGAAGTGTGTCTGTGTTTTATCAGTCTTACGTAGAGATGAGTAATTTTCCCCATAAAACACATTGAACTTGGCTTAGAAATAAGCAGACTTGCTATCCCTGAAGAAAAAAGGTAGCTCTGTTTATTTTCAAGCCATATCAGGATCCTCTTCCCCACTTCTGTGAATAATCAAGTCTATATTCTCATACCTACTGAGCCCCTTTCCATGTCCTCTCTCTCTCTCCCCCCCCCCCGTCCCCTACCCTTCGACTTACCCTTATTTGGCTTGGTTAGAAATGGGAATTTCTGATCTTGCTGAAATTTCTGGTCTCAGTGCAATCAGCCTTGCAGGAAAACAACAGTGTCGCTGCTATACAAAATGTATAGTACAGTCCCCTGCAATTACCAAAGGAACAGTCATTAATTCGGCTCCTTGTTATACCCCCACTGGAATTCCTGTGGTCAATAACACAGTGAACAATGTCATAAATACCCCCCTTTCCATCTGGGGACTTGGGACAGAGGAGGCTCCGACAGGCAGATTTCTGTTTCTTTACATTGTATATTCCCGGCTCCATCAAGCCAATCTACAAATGAAGCCATCATACAAGTCAGCCTCTTGGCATTACGGACACTCCAATGATATTTCAGCAGCTGCAAGTGGAGGGACCTGCATTCAGAGAGCAGGCTGGCAGTCAAGATGGTGATATTCATCACACTTTTCATAGTGCTGTTGCCTCACGCAGTTTGTGATGCCCAGATTGTTAATTGCGGTTTATGGCATCCTGAGCTCATCCATCGCAAGTATTACCAGCCAGGAGATCTCACCATTGGAAGCATCATCTTTCAGAGCTTGTTTCTGTACAGTACAAATACTTTCAAGGAAAATCCTCCTCAGCCTCAACTTGCCAGGTTTGAATAAAGTTTTTCCCCCTCTCATAATATATCTCTGTGCAGATTATATTCCCTGGCCAAGCAGTCATGTGGGAAGGTCTGTAGTTGCCTCGAAAGTAATCACTGCTGCTAGAGCTTAAGCCAGATTTGAGTAGTGCAGCTTCATTCCTATCTGCTGGCCGGGGTGTACAAAATAGGAACATGTACCCTGAAATTGGAACCACAGCTCAGAAATCTAATGGCACCATGAACACACTAACCAGAATGTCATAGGAGGAGTAGAACGTAGAAGCTGCACCGAGATCTCATGTTTTCTTTGAAAAGGATGACCCAAAGCCTCCCAAAACAAGCCGAGTAGGCCAATATCAATGAAAAAAATGGAGGCTTCAAGAAACAAGCTTATTTTGTTGGTTTGTTTTACTCAAAAAGCCACTTATAATATTTTCAAGTGTCTCCTTGAAAAGTGAGAGGAACCCTTGCCCCTTTCGTTCAGTCTGTAACTGGGCTCTGAAGACTGAAATATCCCCTCACCCTCAAGAAAAGAATTGACTTGATTCCAAAAACCAAATCAATTAACCAAACAAACTAAATCACCCACTGTTTTATCCTGAATTCCGTACCTCCTTTCTCTCCACCACCTCACTCACTCCTATTTCCATACTAAGCTGCTGTAGAAGAACATTGTGTGACAGCCCAATCCTGCTAAAGGCCTGGCTCAGCAGAACGTGCTTCCTGCTGGTTCAGGGTGCAACAAATGAGCTGTATAGGGGCAGAGCAGGGAGCCTTCCTGATGTGCCAGCGGAGCAGTGAAGTGCCTGAGCAGGTACGCCTGGCCCAGGGTTCTGAAAGGGGCAGGGGGGAGGCAGAACAGGAAGGAGACGGGACAGGGAGGGTGGATCAGGCCCAGGAGGGGGCAGATTCAGCAGCAAAGGCACACGCTGAATTCCAAGCCCCTCACTGGGCCTGATCTGCCTGCTTGGACCAATGCAAATTTATGATAGACACTGATGGTGCACCTGTTGTGGTTGACCTGGGGCTTATCCTGGGCCAAGTGGACAAATGTCCTCTCACCTTGAGGAGACCTCCAGTAGCCAAAAAATCCCCTGTGGGATATAGCATAGCTAGGTTTGGTTTGGTTTGGATTATGCTCTCTCTCTCTCTCTCTCTCTCTCTCTCTCTCTCTCTCTCTCTCTGTGTGTGTGTGTGTGTGTGTGTGTGTGTGTGTGTGTGACAGAGAGAGAGAGAGAGAGAGAGAGAGAGAGAGAGAGAGAGAGATGGTGGCAATATTAATATTGACAATAATAAATAAATAATAGATGACAATCATTTCAAAAAGTACAGAATACCTTTTGACCAAAAATGCAAATTTCTCTGTAGATCATTTATTCAGAACTATCAGCAAGTGCTGGCTTTGGAATTTGCTGTGAAGGAGATCAATGAAAAGCCACAGGTGCTGCCCAATATCACACTGGGATTCGACGTCTGTGACAGCCATTTGGATGCAAGGGAGACCTTTCATGCTGCATTGGAATTTCTTTCCCCAAAGGAAAGATTTGTTCCCAACTACAAGTGTGACCAGCAGGGCGATCTCATGGCAATCACTGAAGAATTGCCCTCTGCAGACACCCACCCTGTCGTAGATGTTTTGGGAATCTACAAGATTCCACAGGTAGGATGTGTTTGCACGTGGACAATGCTATACAGTTTGCATAAGCTGCTTACTTAAAAAAAAAAAGTGGAACTGTCATGAGTGTGACAGCCATCATAATATATTAGCATACAGGAACTATAATTACAACTTTCAAAGTACAACTGTTCTTCTCTCTGTCCTTCTCTTTTGCTGACATCTTCTTTCTTGCACAGAAAATTATATGTTATTCTGAAAAATCTTTCTGTCTATGCCCTCCGTCCATATTTAGCTGCTATATGGTTCTGCTTCCCTTTCAATGGATAAGAATCAAGCACATTTTATCTACAGAAGAGTACCAAGTAGAGTGCATCAGTTCAGGGGGATTATCCAGCTACTTCTGCATTTCAAGTGGACGTGGACTGGATTCATTGCTGCCAGTGAGGTGAATCTAGGATGGTTCAGGAAGGTCATGTTCCCAGAATTCTCCCAAAAGGGCATCTGTTTTATCTTCATGGAATCATTCAGCAGTATAGATTATGATACTGACAGGGAAGGCTATATGAAATCTGGGATGCAATTTTGTGATAAAATACTGAACAGCAAAGTCAATGTGGTGGTCATCTATGGAGACCCTCATTCCCTAGTATGCTTGACGTGGTTGTTAAGTGTAAAAAGAACAGATGCAAAATGTAAGCAAAGAGGTAAAGTTTGGATTCTGACAGCACAGATGGAGTTAAAATCTTCTGACAGATGGTCAGATTGGAATATTCAAGACTTCCATGGTGCTTTATCGTTTGCAACTCGCTCCCATGAGCTTCAAGGATTCCAATCATTTCTTCAGAGCAGAAACATTTCCAGCAATAAAGGAGGTGATTTTCTCAAGGGTTTCTGGGAAAATGCATTTCAGTGCACATTCACATGTTCCCTTCTGGGTGACACCAAAGGGGCAAACTGCACTGGAGAGGAGAGACTGGAGAGTCTTCCAGGGTTTATCTTTCCAATGAGCATAACAAGTGAAAGCTATGCTATCTACAATGCCGTCTATGCTGTCGCTCATGCTCTCCATGCCATGGATACGTCCAAATCCAAAAACATGAGAAAGGTGGAGAGAGAGAGAATGCAACTTCAGAATCAGCAGCCATGGCAGGTAATGACTCCATCATCTAGGCTGGTGGCATGCCCATGCATTATCTGAGACAATCTGAGGTGTAATGAGTGTACTCCTAATATTGCTACCAGTGGAACTGGTGACACTGAACGTTGTTGTGGTTACATTCATCTCAGTGATGTCAGTTCCTTTGCCTTTGTATTTAATGCCTGAACTAGCTGGTGTATCAGTTCCACTTCTCTGGGTGAAATAAAATACTCCAGTCTGTGTGGGAATGAATGAAAAACAGGAGATGATCCTCCTAGAGATTCCAATAGGGAGCTTCACATTAAGACAAAATTACCCATAAGAGTTTGAAGGCTATTTTTTATTAGAGGTGATAGAAGGAGCTCAATGTACATGGTTCCTTCCCTCCTTTTGGCCTCACAACAATCCTGTGAGGTAGGTAAGACTGAGATGTAGCGGCTGTCTCATGGACACCCAGATTTAAACCTGTATCTTCCTGGTTTAATTAGCAATAGAGGAGACAAAGGCCATGTGAGTGTTACAACAGCCCCACCAGCCCATAACAGACTAGACTGACAGAACAAAATTGATACAATGGAAGACTAATATGTGGAGCATTCCTTAATTTTGTATTATGGTTTTTGACAAAAAGTAATGATGATGAGGTTGAAGTGAAATTAACAACAACAACAACAAAAACATGAAGACTCTTTGCTAAGTATTGTAAATCTGAAAGGAGATAAAAAAAACACAAGACTTCAAAAATGAGCATTTAGCAACACACACAGTGCTCTGCTTAGGAGACAGCGAGTAATGTGGAAGGTGAGAACAACCCACCCACTCAAATAAAAGAGATAAATGAAAGTTGGCAGCATAGAAATATTTGTGGTATCTCTGAAGGGACCAGAAGTCAGAGCTGGCTGAGAATTTGGTGTCTCCCATGCTGCCACTACTCTTCCCAACCCCAGCAACTCATGCACCTCTGACCTCACTCCTTCCTCTGCAGGATCTCTTGAGACAAAGCAGGAAGTGAAGAGTGTGCTGGGATTGTTCCCAGTATGCGCCACATATCCTGCATCATTTAAAAGCCCATCTGGAGGAAGGGGCATGTAAGGGGGCTGGCTCCATCAGCACTGGACATCTGTTTGCCACTTCACCCGAACTACCACCCCATGTGAATGCCCCATTGTTCGCATCACAGATAGGCCACCTATGCCAAGTATACATTGAGTCTTCTGCTTTAGGTAACATCCTCTCCTGAGGCGGACTCCTCATGGTTTCGAAGAAACTGGCAAGTCCAAATCTCTCTCTCTCTCTCTCTCTCTCTCTCTCTCTCTCTCTCTCTCTCTCTGTGTGTGTGTGTGTGTGTGTGTGTGTGTGTGTGTGCAAATGTGGTGTGGAATAGATTGAACCCACACACACAGATGGAGAGAGAGAGAGAGAGAGAGAGAGAGAGAGAGAGAGAGAGAAAGAGAGAACAAGAACTTTGAACTTGCCAGCTTCTTCCAGAGGAGGAGGGGAGGTCACCCCCAGCAGCAGACCCAGGAGCCATTGAATATCCACTGGGGACACTGGCCCTTGACAATATCAGTGGGTCAGTGGACACAATGGAACACTAGCCCTTGACAGTCAATCAAAGCTTCCTGCTGTTATAGAGATCTTTACCAAATAACTTAAGATCTGGGGGTTTCTACCTCCTTCATCCAGACCCTTGGACCTGTTCCCACCCCTGTCTATTCACTCTCACACTCCAAGAACAATGGTGACATAGGATGAGGGTACAGGAACAGAGGGTAAAGACATTTTCTATCTCATCAGTGAAGTTCATGTCCTTGTTGCCCAGTAGCATTTTGTTGTTCCTTTTTTATATAATGTAGCTCCACCGCTTCCTGGAAATGGTGTCCTTTAACAACAGTGCTGGTGACCAGATTTCCTTTGACCAGAATGGGGAATTTGTTGCTGCATTTGACATTATAAATTGGGTCACATTCCCAAACCAAAGTTTTGTTAAAGTCACAGTGGGAAGGCTGGATCCCCAGGCTCCTCCTAATGAAACCATCACCATCAACAAGGATGCCATTGTATGGCACAGCTGGTTCAACCAGGTAGGACTTGGTTAACCCAATTCTACCTAAATCCCTGCATACTCTGCATGTCTTTCTTAGAAAACTAGCAGGATCTCATTGCATAACATTTTTGTCTTCCAAACTTTCACACTCTCTTCTTTCCTTGGTGAATTAGGCTCAGCCCCTTTCTGCTTGTAGTGACATCTGCCATCCTGGATATAGCAAGAAGGAGAAGGAAGGGGAGCCCATTTGTTGCTATGATTGCATCCCATGTCCAGAAGGAAAGGTGGCTGATCGGAAGGGTGAGGGTTGTAATGTATAGTGTTATTGAAAAACAATTGCCTAAATTCAGAAAAATAGGAATAATAATCTATGAACAGATTGAGGTGATTGGGTCATTTCTCAAATGCAGTGGTTCTCAAACTGGTGGGTTGCGACCCACCAGTTTGTGCAAAGGTTCCCCCGTCCATTTGAGGGGCGGGGGAAGGGGAGAGTCAGGGAACCGATCTCCAGGATCGTGTCACTATGTGAATCAAGGGGGGTGCTTTCACGTACTTTTAAGTAGGTAGGGCTGCTGGAGACTGTAGGAGATGCAGGGAGTCCTGTGCAGCCCTCCTTAGCACTCCCTAAGGCTTGGAACATTCAGTAAGAGGGGGCGCAAAGCATCTCCTGCAAAACGGAAGTGCTTTGCGCCTGCTTTTACTGAACTTTCTAAGTGAAAGCACCCCCTTGCCCGCCCAGTGACACCATCCTATGGATCGCCTCACTGCCCAAGCCCCTCCCCAGCAAAGTCTTACTGAGGGAGTAAAGCTCCCTCAAAGTTTGAGAACCACTGCTCTTATGGAAGCGATCTTTATTATTTGAGATATATTTTCTGATTAGGTATGTTCATATGCATAAACCAGAGTGAGAGAGATGGAGACTTCAGGCTTTAGCATAGAAAATTTGCCAATAAAAATTACAATTTATTCTGATTTGTACACTGTGGTGAGGACAATGGGAAGTTCTGGCAATATCTAAGGGTTGAAGGTATGCCTCCGGGATATAGTTAACCTATTAACGGTTTGGGAGTGGAAGGGATTGCCAAGGGAGGTGTTGAATCTCTTTCACTGGAGATGGATCAAGATCATTCTACATCGTATCCAGATCCATTTTGTGTGTTTTACCCAACGATGTGAATGCACATGGACATCACTAATAATAATAATAATAATAATAATAATAATAATAATAATAATAATAATAATAATAATAATAATAATATTACAGGTGTTTCTATACTGCCTTTCTTGGTCCTCAGATTTCTCCTTAGACTTTATTCAAAGTGGTTTACATAGGCAGGCAAATTAAATCAACGTAGGTATTTTTACAATTTGAAAGGTTTCTATCTTTCAAGAAACCACAACATTCAGATGTTTCTTTCTTGATCTGGTCGCACATTCTGGCCTCCATCCTTTCACACTCAGAGCAGATGGAATAGCTCGGCTCAGCTTGTCAGCTGCTTCAAGGTCACACGGTGCCGGTGACCTCGAATTGGTGACCTTTGGATGTTATCTTCAGGCAAATGGAGGCTCAGCCCTCTCGACCAGACCTCCTGCCCTGTGGTTAGGCAACTAAAACATTGCCTAACCACAATTCCAACACAATACGTCCAGTCACGTCAGGACTGCTTTCTTCCTTTGGTTTTTTGCAGTTTTATTTCAATCAATATGAATATGTTGTAAGATGTTTGGAAGACTACACTTTTTTTTTTTTAATCCAGTAGACATCAAGATTTTGTCAAAAGGAAAATTGAAAACAGGCAGCTCTAGATTAACATGGGGGTTAGATTCCTAACCAAAAAAAACCCCACTTATATGAAAAATATATCTTTCCCATAGAAAATAGGGATTGGCATGAATTAAGAGAACAGTCTGCAAGCACTGACTTTAATGAACAACTCTTGCAGAGGCAGGCTACAGGGGTAAAGCCTTCCAGTGTTGACAGCTCCCTATCCTGGGCAATCAGGTTTAGGGCTTTTCTGTGCATTGTTCTTAAACCCCAGGAAGTGGCAATAGGCTGTGGCAGCATACCCACAACCTGCAAAGAAGCTCTAGCATCCATAAGTTGGCACAGGGGTGGGCGGTTGGTGGGCAGGATGGGGTACATTGGGGGAGGAACAGAGCAGAGACTGGGGTGGGAAGTGGAGTGTGTTGAGACCAGAAAGCGGGCAGTATCAGTGGCAGAGGCTCTGCTGATATCCTATTCGCCTTGTCTGGCCTCAGTTCATGTTCAGACCTGTATGAGCAATGTAATTGGAATGGATTTGAGCAGACATGTCAAAGAAACAGAGGCTTGCCCCAAGTTAAGGGAGGACATGATCCCATGGCTCAAGGAGGCTTGTGGGACCCAAAATGGCCCAGTTGTTGCTGCGGATTCAGTAGGTAGAGATTTTACTTGGATCAGGAATCCTTTCTTTTTCAGGTGTAATTAAGCCAATTCTGCCCTAAGTTGCATATATGCAACAGGGATCAAATGTGTACACCTGTGGACTGGGCAAAAATGGGTTAAGACTGAACGTCCAGTCAATGATGTGAGTACTCCCAGCATTTTTGCCTGAGCACAGTGTCAGTAGAAAGAAACAGTTATGGTACGTGGATGAGAGTGAATAAATACGGTAGTCAAACCCTTCCCCACCCCCACCCCAAATACACACACAAATTTAGTCTACAAAGAAACAATATAATTTGACACATTTCTGTATTGGTTCCATGGTTCTTCTTTTTCAGACATGGCTGACTGTTTCACCTGCCCCATTGATCAATATCCAAACAACAACCAGACTTCCTGCATTCCCAAAGCAGTCGTCTTTTTGACTTATGAAGAGCCTCTGGGTATCACTTTAGCCATTTGTGCACTTTTGTTGTCATTGGTCGCAGCTCTGGTGCTAATGTTGTTTGTGAAGCACCACAACAGTCCAATAGTCAAAGTCAACAACCGGAGCCTCACCTATACACTTTTAGTTTCTCTCTTGCTGTGCTTCCTTTGTCCGTTGCTAAATTTTGGCCAACCTGAGAAGGTAACCTGTATTCTCTGCAACACTTTTTCTGGTCTCATCTTTGCAATGGCTATTTCTTGTGTGTTGGCAAAAACATGCACAGTGGTCATAGCATTCAGGGCCACAAGGCCAGGATCCACTCTGAAGAACTGGGTGGGGAAAAGATTGGCCAACTCCATTATTCTTCTTTGCATCATTATTGAAGCAGCCATTTGTGTTCTACGACTGTTAATCTTTCCCCCCTTCCCAGATACGGACATGCTCTCAAGAATTCAAGAAATCATTTTGGAATGTAATGAGTCATCACCAACCATATTTTACTTTGAAGTGACCTACTTGGAGTTTCTAGCCATTGTTAGCTTAACTGTGGCTTTCCTTGCACGGACGTTGCCGGATGCTTTCAATGAAGCCAAGTTTATCACTTTCAGCATGTTTGCATATTCTTTTCTTTGGTTGACTTTTATTCCATCCTATATGTACTCCAAGGGTAAAGATACAGTAGTCGTGAAGATCTTCAGTATCTTAGTCTCAGGTGCTGCCTTGCTGGTCTTTATGTTTTTCCCCAAATGCTACATTATTTTGTGGAGGCCTCAGCTGAACATCAGGGAACAGTTACGAAAGCGGAAACTCTGAAGATGTGCCCCTCTCTGTGCCTGCCTTCAACTACTTCATCAACCACGCCAAACTTTTGCAGTTTTAAGTACACCCCATGTTTTATGGATCCATTTATTTGAAAGCTTTTATATCTTGCCTTTCCAAGCCCCAACAGGTAGCTTACAAAGGTAAATAATAAAACAAATTGAGTAAACGGTAAAATCAACATAATAAAAGCGCACGATGATATAATCAATGTCAAGCATGGTCAAACAGGAAAAGATCACATGCAAGAACCAGCACAACAGATATAGAACAGCAAGCAGCCAACATAGTAATGGGAGCTAACAATTAAAAACTTGATAAGACAAAATGGATTTAACGCCCCTTCAAAATGCCAACAGTCGTACATTCCTTTGGCCATTCAAAATGCCCTGGTCATACATTCCTTTGGCCATTCCCCTTTGCGGGAAAGGTCTTTTTATGCTTCACTACTGATTGTGTATCTAAAGGAGGATGTATCACTGTCTATCTAAAGGATGCCTGCAACAGGGTCATATGCAAGACCCTGCTAAGATAAGCAAGCATATAGGAAGAGATTGTTCTTCAAATTATCTCGGTCTCAAACCATGAAGGATTTAATAGGACAGGCCAGAGGCGTCAAACTCATTTCATACAGAGGGCCGAATATCATTCATGATCCCTATTGAGGGCTGGAAGTGATGTCATTAAGCAGGAAATGATAAGCTGGAAGTGATGTCATTAAGCAATAATAAGCAATTTTTTTTCTTACTTAGGAACTCATTAGCTGCAATTGACAGAAGAGAAAGACCGTTAGCGCTGTGCGCGCTATCGGCCATTGCCCTGCCCCACCTTGCCCCACTGGGCTGCGCAGTTTGTCATGGTGGGGGCTGAGCTCATGTGGGCAATTCCCGCCCGCAGGAGCTCAGTTCAGGGAGCAGCAGCAACGCAGGACAGACGCGTGCATGAGGCTCTTCTCTTCCCTCTGCGTCCTTGGCGCCCAGCGAGGTTGCAAAGGCAGTGATATCGGGCGGGAGTGAGGCTGGCTGGAGGAGCGCTCCCCAGGAACAAGGCAGTTGTGTCTGTGGAAGCGGGGGGTTTTCTTTTTCCCGTGTTTGGAGGCATAGTGGCAGGCGAGCCGCCCCCGCCTCCCTCCTCTCTTTGAGCAGCCACTTGAGGAGCACCTTTGTAGTGCACACGTGGCTGCAGGACCCCGTGCAAGGGGCAAGGGCTGTGCTGGGGGCCCAGGCGCTGCAGTAAGGGGTTGCTGGAGCGGACAAGGTCACACCCCACTCTGCCACCTCATAGGCAGTCTTTTGGGGGTGAAGGCTGCTTAGGGTTGGTTGCCCCCCCCTTTCTCTGTGAAGGTTGGTAGCCACTGCTCTTTGTAAGAGGAGTGGGCTGGTGGTTGAGGGTGCTTGGGTTTGGAAATGCATAAAAGCTAAGCAGGGTCGGCTGTGGTTGAGTTGTGGAGGGGAGACCTAGAATTTGATAACATAGTGTTTTTTCCCCCTTTGCTTTCCATAACATTCAACAATATTTAAAGGCTGGTAAAGTCGCACTGCTGGTTCAAGTTGCTGCCATGCCTAAGAAAGCCCAGAAAAAAAGTGGGAAGGCGCCTATGTGCCCCCCACCCAAACCAGTGGAGCCTGTCTCATCTTCTGATGAGTTGGAGGACGTTAATGAGCTGAGAGCTTTGGTGGCACGTTTTGAGGCACGCCAAAAAGAGAAAGCTCTCTGTGGAGCTGGCAAGGGGGACGGTGGTGCTTCTTCAGGGTCCCAGGCGCCTGCGCGTGCATTTACTAGGCCAGGGCGTGGGTCTAATCTAAAGTCTATTTTATCCTCTGGAAAAAGGGCCAAGGCCATGATGGCTGCTGAGGACTCTTCTGAAGATGAAATGCAGGTGTCCGGGGAGTTGGAACAGGCAAAGGCGTCCGCAGCAAGGCCAGTGCCGGTGGCTGCTCCTAGGCCAGTGCAGGTGAGAGCAATTCCAGCGAGCATGATGCAGTTGCAATGGTATGGGGGCAGGGAGAGGCCTCACATGGTCAGGTCTCACCTCTGGCCCCACCTCATTCACATGGCTGGCAGTGGTGGGGACCACAAGGAGCAGTTGCACAAATTTATCCAACTCAGCCCTGGTCAGCTGGAGGGTATTATGGGCATACTGGCACAGCTCCTATTGCCTTGGGTTATGGTGGCACACCTTTGGTATCACCTACTATTCCTGGTCAAATGCCTTCCCTGGCCCTGGGGCAGCTGGTGGGTCCACAGGGCCCCTGGTTGGGGGGTGGATTGATCCCTGACGCCAGTGAGCACCCCAGGATCACCTACAGAGATATTGCTCTTCCCCTGGGTGGTCACCTAACTCTAGCTGTTAAGGAGAAGATATGGAGGGGGGAATATGTGGACATATTCGACCTCTTGAAGATGGAACCCGAGCCAGTCCCAAAGGTGGGTGAACCTTTGAGAGTCCACGAGTTAGTTCGCTGTAGGAAGAAAGATAGGAACTGGTCCAACTGGCTAAATAGGTTTGTGATAGATGCATCAGTGGTGCTGCAAATGTGCCCCAATAACGCTACAGCCTTGTTCAAGTATCTTGACTTAATCCATCGTGCTTTTCATGATTATTCAGGGCCCACTTGGCTTTCTTGTGACCAACACTTTAGACTGAGGCATCTCATGACCCCACCCACAATTGGAAGGTTCCCCAATGGGAGTTGTGGTCGCAGCTGGTCATGCCTTCAAAGTCAGCCATAGGTGACTGTTCGGACAGTGGCCATCTCATTGCCCACAAAAGGTATGATCAGGTTAGGGCACCTAGTGGTGCGCAGGGGGTTCAATACCCGTGCACCTGTTTTGAATTTAATTCTTCCGGTAGGTGTAGCCGGGTTAACTGCAACTTCCTACACACATGCATCCAATGCAGGGTAAAGCATGCCGTTGCCACCTGCCCCAAGCTCGGGTGGTCACGCCCTGGATCAAGGGGCACCTTCTCTGTTGGAAGGATAGGCGGAGGCCCTGCTCCTGCTGCTTCGGGAAAGGGGGCCAATGCCGATTAGGCTTTCAACATTGCTTGCTTTATTGATTGTTTACCCCAAAAGGTCGGCCGCTCAATATTCAGCTGCAGGTTTTTATCAAGGTTTCAGAATTCTGGCACCGCCTCTTCTCTGCCACACTTGGGCGAAGAATCTTCGTTCTGTCTGTGGTATGGAGGAGATAGTTTGGAATAAAATTAAGAAGGAAGTGGAGGCGGATTGAGTGGCCGACCCATTTCTTAATTTGCCCTTGCCTAACTTGCGGGTGTCTCCCTTGGGCGTGGTCCCCAAGAAAGACCCTGGTGAATTTTGTTTGATTCACCACCTTTCATACCCCAGGGGTGATTCTGTCAACAATGGGATCCCCCATGAGCTGTGTTCTGTGAGGTATACTTCTTTGGACCAAGCCATAGCCCTTTTGTGCAAATGTGGCCCAGCAGCTTTAATGGCGAAGGTGGACATTCAGTCCACCTTTCACCTCTTGCCAGTCCATCCAGTTGACTTTTGCCAATTGGGTTTCCACTTCGATGGCGCATTTTACGTGGACAGAGCGCTGCCGATGTGCTGTTCGGTTTCATGCACATCCTTTGAAAGATTTAGCGCTTTCCTCCAGTGGGCAGTACAATCCAGAGTTAGGTCTGGATTCACCGCCCACTATCTTGATGATTTTCTTTTTATGGACCATGCTGGATCCAGTGCCTGCCACACCACCTTGGCAGGCTTTATTTCCCTGTGTGAGTATCTGGGGGTCCCATTGGCTTATGATAAAACTGAGGGCCCCACCACTTGTCTCACTTTCCTTGGCGTGGAATTGGATACGGTCAAACAGACGAGCAGGCTTCCTCAGGTAAAACTTGAAAGGATTGTGCAGCTATTGAGAGCTGCCATTTCATCCCATATGGTTACACTCCCAGAGTTGCAGTCTCTGGTTGGGCACTTAAATTTTGCATGTAGGGTAGTTTCACCTGGCCAGGCTTTTTTGAGGTGCCTCTGCGACGCAATGCAGGTTTGAAGCGCCCCACCATTGTCTTAGGGTTACAGCTGAAATGCGGGAGGACATGCATTTATGGCTCGAGTTTATGGAGCATTTCAACGGAGTTTCTTTTTGGAGGGAGCAAAGGCTTTTAGAAGCGGAGCTCCAGATCCAGTCTGATGCCGCAGGAGGCCTTGGCTTTGGGGTTTATTTCCGGGGCTGCTGGTGCGCCGCACCCTGGTTGGCATCTTGGAAGAGCAACAGCATTTGTAGGGACTTGACATTTTTAGAACTATTCCCCATCGTAGTTGCAGTATTTTCATGGGCACCAGAATTTGCTAATTCTGCTGTGAAATTCTGGTGCGACAATCAGGCAGTGGTGCAAATAGTGAATAGTCAGACCTCCAAATCTCCCCAAGTCATGTGTTTGTTCTACACTGCCTGTGTAATAACACCTTGTTTACTGCTAGACATGTGCCCGGTGTCCAGAACAGCATTGCCGATGCGCTCTCTCATTTCCAGGAGGAGCATTTTCGGCAGCTGGCCCCAGAAGCTTCCCTGGACCCAGAGCCCATTCCCCCCTGGCTGTGGAACCTTGGCTCACCAGGGCCCAGGGGGTAATATGGTCTCCATTAGCATCATACACGAGGGCCAGTTATCACTCTAAAATACATGCGTTTATGGACTTCTGTCTAGATTCTGGCCTGCCCTTCACCGGCTCCATAGCACCCAAGACAGTCATGCAATTTCTACTGGCGCTTAGCAAACACAACCTGTCAGCTCGGTCAATGACAGTCTACCTGGCTGCAATTTCCTTTCAAACGATGGCGGCTGGTTTTCCCAACCCAACAGATAACCTCAGAGAAAGAAAAATGCTGGAAGTGATCAGAAAAGCAGTCCCAACCCCTGTAGACAAGCGCAAGCCCATTTCTCTTACCATCCCTCATGGGCTCTGTGCCGCGTTTGGGCTGATCTGTTCTTCCCAGTACGAGGTTGGCCTTTTTCGCACCGTTACATTGGTGTTCTTTTGGGGGGCTTTCCGTCCCAGCGAGATTTTAACACAGGTCAGAGAAGTTCAAAATGAAAGAGCCCTCCAGTGGGAAGAGTGTGTGATGGAGAGGGACTCTTTTCGCCTTCACATTCGAATGTCCAAGACAGATCAGGTAGGTGGGGGGCATCAGGTCACACTTAGGTGGTCGCCTACTGTGAGCATTTGCCCTGTAAGGGCCTTAGCTGCATGTCGCGCTTTGGCCCCATCTGGCCTGGGCCCACTTTTTCGCCACAGCGATTTCCCCCCGTTAACAGTTGCGCAGTTTAGAGTTATTTTCCAAAGGGCCATTAGGCATATGGGCCTCCCTCCGGGTGAGTATAGTCTGCATTCCTTTCGAATTGGTGCTGCCTCGGCGGCAGTGCAGCTAGGCCTCCCAGTTGCGGCCATTCAGAGGATTGGTAGGTGGTGCTCCGGGGCTTTCAAGTATTATGTGAGGCAAGGCTGCCTGGAATTGTCGGAGTTCTTTGTTCTGTAAGTATGGTTTGGGACCCTTCTGCCCCTTAAGGGGGGTCTCAGTGGCATTGTGCCTTCCTGGGGGCCATGTGGCTCTGTTTTGTTTTGGGATTCCTAGTTGGTCTCCTGGTTTTTGCCCTGAGGGAAGTTTGGGCATTTTGCTCGTTTTTGATTTGTTTTTCATTTTAACTTGGCAGGTCCACAGCGGCTGACCCCGGTGCAGGTCCTCATCTGTGGGCACTCTATCGTTTTTTGGGCCAGGAAGCACACCTTGTCCACCAGCTATTGCTCGCAGCTGGGGTTTAGCAGTTTCACCAATGTCGGCTGAGCAGCCCAAAA
The DNA here is from genome assembly GCF_035046505.1 of Tiliqua scincoides. Lineage (NCBI taxonomy): Eukaryota > Metazoa > Chordata > Lepidosauria > Squamata > Scincidae > Tiliqua > Tiliqua scincoides. The sequence continues at coordinate 96,512,211 of NC_089825.1, forward strand.
AAGGCATGCGCTGGGGACAATTCCTGCCCATGGTTTGTCAGTTTGCCCTTTCACACCCTCCTCCTCAGGTAATCTTGGTCCATTTAGGCGAGAACAACCTAAGTACTTGAGGCTCCAGGCCCGTAGGGACTTTATAACATTGCAGGCTTGGTTCCCAGGAGTTGTTATTCTTTGGTCGAACCTGTTGCCCCATAGGGTGTGGCGTGGCGCTAGGAGTGTTCGGAGGATTGATGTCACCAGAAAGCGTGTCAATGATTACCTGGGGAGGGTTGTTGCGAGTTTGGGTGGGACTGTTATTCCTCACCCGGGTATCCGGCGGGATTGCCTGCCCTCTTTTGTAGCGACAGTGTTCACCTTTCTTCTCAGGGCTACAATTTATTATTAGCACATTGGCAGCAGGGCTTGCGTAGCCTATTTTTGGATGGCGAGAGGAGGGACAAGCAATAGGCTGTCCCTCCCTGTGGTGTGATGCGTGTGGGGTGGGGTAGGTAGAGCAACTCAGTGTCCATCCAGGGCAGCAAGGTGAAGGGGGGTGAGCCCAAACCACCCACATGATGCCTAGCTGGCTTGAAGAGGTAGGCTGGCAAACTCCCCTGACTGGTCTGGCTACGCTTGCATGGTTTGCCCAGCGAGCCAGCTGGCCAGCTCTTCTGCCCCTTTTGAGGGTGACATAGACAGGGTGGACCCAGTCGATCGACTGGTGGCAGTGCGAGTCAGTTGGTTCGCCCTTGAGCCCTGGGGGGAGTTAGACAGCTAGGTCCGTTTCCCTCAATTTTAGGCCCCCGCTCGCCAGAGGGGCTAGCCCCCTGGCCCCATCTAGCCCTGCTGCTGTTTTGTGTTGTTGATAATAAAGTGGCCCAAGTTCAACCCAAAAAACCTCAGCCTGGCTTCTTATTTGGGGGGTCAGGGGTAAGAGAAAATATGTAAAATATCTTGATAATATTTTCAAGATATGGAAGAACCCAATTTTCATGTGGACTGCCCTTTCAGCAGTGACACCTCAGCACTGTTCAGCAGCTGAGAGCAGCCAATGATAGTGGTGGGCTGGATATATTGATTCCCAGGGTTCTAAGTTTGACACCCCTGGAACAGGCCATTACTAGTACTTTCATTTGAGCTCAGAAATGCACAATGAAAAGCTGTACAGCAGGATCACGTACCAGGGGGTCATGATGCCAGTCAACTGCTTTTCAGCTACATTCTCTACTAGTATTGAAACAGTCTTGAAAGGTAGCCCAGAGTAGTGAAACCAGGTACTATGGGCGAGGATTAGAGGTAGGAGGAGGTCGATCCCACTGCAATGGTGCACACCAGTTCTTAACCCAAATTTGGAAATTCTCCCCACCCCTTTTCCATCTTCGAACATACGCCACCAAAATAGGTAAGTTTCTCCAAACAGAATCAGGGGCATACATCTGTGGAGATCTACTTTCATCTGGAGGAGACATTGCTACCTCCCCCCTGCCTCCTGGAAGTAGTGGTAGTTGTATCCCATGGCTTCCTCTTCCCCATTGCAACTGAGAGGGGGGCTCTCTCTTGAGAGAGAAGAGTGATGACAATATATTGTCACTCATGCCTTGCAGAAGGGAAAATGGCAAAAAAGAAAAGCGGATTGGAGCCCATATCAGGGCACATTGGCACACTGCTGCTGGTCAAACAAAACCCTGTATCAGACCTACCAGCAAGCTTCATGTTTTGGGGATGAAGGGATCTCTCTCTCTCTCTCTCTCTCTCTCTCTCTCTCTCTGTTACATTTTGAAGTGTGTCTGTGTTTCATCAGTCTTAAGTAGAGATGAGTAATCCCCCCCCATAAAACACACTGAACTTGGCTTAGAAATAAGCAGACTTGCTATCCCTGAATAAAAAAAAGTGGCTTTGTTTATTTTCAAGCCATATCAGGATCCTCTTCCCCACTTCTGTGAATAAGAACATAAGAACATAAGAACAGCCCCACTGGATCAGGCCATAGGCCCATCTAGTCCAGCTTCCTGTATCTCATAGTGGCCCACCAAATGCCCCAGGGAGCACACCAGATAACAAGAGACCTCATCCTGGTGCCCTCCCTTGCATCTGGCATTCTGACATAACCCATTCCTAAAATCAGGAGGTTGCGCATACACATCATGGCTTGTACCCCATAATGGATTTTTCCTCCAGAAACTTGTCCAATCCCCTTTTAAAGGCATCTAGGCTAGATGCCAGCACCACATCCTGCCATAAGGAGTTCCACAGACCGACCACGCGCTGAGTAAAGAAATATTTTCTTTTGTCTGTCCTAACCCGCCCAACACTCAATTTTAGTGGATGTCCCCTGGTTCTGGTATTATGTGAGAGTGTAAAGAGCATCTCCCTATCCACTCTGTCCATCCCCTGCATAATTTTGTATGTCTCAATCATGTCCCCCCTCAAGCGTCTCTTTTCTAGGCTGAAGAGGCCAAACGCCGTAGCCTTTCCTCATAAGGAAGGTGCCCCAGCCCCGTAATCATCTTAGTCGCTCTCTTTTGCACCTTCTCCATTTCCACTATGTCTTTTGTGAGTCTATATTATCATACCTATTGAGCCCATTTCCATGTCCTCTCTCTCTCTCTCTCTTCCCCCCTCCCCCCGTCCCCTACCCTTCCACTTACCCTTATTTGGCTTGGTTAGAAATGGGAATTTCTGATCTTGCTGAGACCTTGCTGGTCTCAGTGCAATCAGCCTTGCAGGAAAACAACAGTGTCGCTGCTATACAAAATGTATAGTACAGTCCCCTGCAATTACCAAAGGAACAGTCATTAATTCTGCTCCTTGTTATACCCCCACTGGAATTCCTGTGGTCAATAACACGGTGAACAATATAATAAATACACCCCTTTCCATCTGGGGACTTGGGACAGAGAAGGCTCCGACTGGCAGATTTCTGTTTCTTTACATTGTATATTCCCGGCTCCATCAAGTCAATCTGCAAATGAAACCATCATACAAGTCAGCCTCTTGGCATTACGGACACTCCAATGATATTTCAGCAGCTGCAAGTGGAGGGACCTGCATTCAGAGAGCAGGCTGGCAGTCAAGATGGTGATATTCATCACGATTTTCATAGTGCTGTTGCCTCATGCAGTTTGTGATGCCCAGATTGTTAATTGTGGGATATGGCATCCTGAGCTCATCCATCGCAAGTATTACCAGCCAGGAGATCTCATCATTGGAAGCATCATCTTTCAGAGCATGTTTCTTAACAGTACAAATACTTTCAAGGAAAATCCTCCTCAGCCTCAACTTGCCAGGTTTGAATAAAGATTTTTCCCCTCTCATAATATACCTCAATGCAGAGTATATTCCCTGGCCAAGCAATCATGTGGGAAGGTCTGTAGTTGCCTCGAAAGTAATCACTGCTGCTAGAGCTTAAGCCAGATTTGAGTCGTGCAGCTTCATTCCTATCTGCTGGTCGGGGTGTACAAAATAGGAACATGTACCCTAGAATTTGGAACCACAGCTCAGAAATCTAATGGCACCATAAACACACTAACCAGAATGTCATAGGAGGAGTAGAACATGGAAGCTGCACTGAGATCTCATGTTTTCTTTGAAAAGGATGACCCAAAGCCTCCCAACACAAGCTGAGTAGGCCAATATCAGACACTGATGGTGCACCTGTTGTGGTTGACCTGGGGCTTATCCTGGGCCAAGTGGACAAATGTCCTCTCACCTTGAGGAGACCTCCAGTAGCCAAAAAATCCGCTGTGGGATGTAGCATAGCTTGCACCATTTGGGGTTTGGATTGGACTCTCTCTCTCTCTCTCTCTCTCTCTCTCTCTCTCTCTCTCTCTCTCTCTGTGCGTGTGTGTGCATGTGTGTGTGTGTGACAGAGAGAGAGAGAGAGAGGGAGAGAGAGTGGTGGTGGCAATATTAATATTGACAATAATAAATAAATAATAGAGTGAGAATCATTTCAAAAAGTACAGAATACCTTTTGACCGAAATTGCAAATTTCTCTGTAGATCATTTATTCAGAACTATCAGCAAGTGCTAGCTTTGGAATTTGCTGTGAAGGAGATCAATGAAAAGCCACAGGTGCTGCCCAATATCACACTGGGATTCGACATATGTGGCAGCCATTTGGATGCAAGGTGGACCTATCATGCTGCGCTGGAATTTCTCTCCCCAAAGGAAAAATTTGTTCCCAACTACAAGTGTGACCAGCAGGGTGACCTAATGGCAATCACTGAAGAATTGCCCTCTGCAGCCACCCACCCTGTTGTAGATGTTTTGGGAATCAACAAGATTCCACAGGTAGGATGTGATTGCACGTGGACAATACTATACAGTTTGCATAAGCTGCTTCCTTTAAAAAAAAATATGGAACTGTCAAGAATGTGACAACCATCATACTATATTAGCATACAGGAACTATAATTACAACTTTCAAAATACGACTGTTCTTCTCTCTGTCCTTCTCTTTTGCTAACATCTTCTTTCTTGCACAGAAAATTATATGTTATTCTGAAAAATCTTTCTGTCTATGCCCTCCGTCCATATTTAGCTGCTATATGGTTCTGCTTCCCTTTCAATGGATAAGAATCAAGCGCATTTTATCTACAGAAGAGTACCAAGTAGAGTGCATCAGTTCAGGGGGATGATCCAGCTACTTCTGCATTTCAAGTGGACGTGGACTGGATTAATTGCTGCCAGTGAGGTGAATGTAGGATGGTTCAGGAAGGTCATGTTCCCAGAATTCACCCAAAAGGGCATCTGTTTTATCTTCATTGAATCATTCAGCAGTATAGATTATGATGCTGACAAGGAAGGCTATATGAAATCTGGGATGCAATTTTATGATAAAATATTGAACAACAAAGTCAATGTGTTGGTATTCTATGGAGACCCTCATTCCCTAGTATGCTTGACGTGGTTGTTAAGTGTAAAAAGAACAGATGCAAAATATAAGCGAAGAGGTAAAGTCTGGATTCTGACAGCACAGATGGAGTTAAAATATTCTGACAGATGGCCAGGTTCGAATATTCAAGACTTCCATGGTGCTTTATCATTTGCAACTCGCTCCCATGAACTCCAAGGATTCCAATCATTTCTTCAGGGCAGAAACATTTCCAGCAATAAAGGAGGTGGTTTTCTCAGGGGTTTCTTGGAAAACACATTTCAATGCACATTCGCATGTTCTCTTCTGGGTGACACCAAAGGGGCAAACTGCACTGGAGAGGAGAGACTGGAGAGTCTTCCAGGGTTTATCTTTCCAATGAGCATAACAAGTGAAAGCTATGCTATCTACAATGCCGTCTATGCTGTCGCTCATGCTCTCCATGCCATGGATATGTCCAAATCCAAAAACATGAGAAAGGTGGAGAGAGAGAGAATGCAACTTCAGAATCAGCAGCCATGGCAGGTAATGACTCCATCATCTAGGCTGGTGGCATGCCCATGCATTATCTGAGACAATCTGAGGTGTAATGAGTGTACTCCTAATATTGCTACCAGTGGAACTGGTGACACTGAACGTTGTTGTGGTTACATTCATCTCAGTGATGTCAGTTCCTTTGCCTTTGTATTTAATGCCTGAACTAGCTCAGTTCCACTTCTCTGGGTGAAATAAAATACTCCCGTCTGTGTGGGAATGAATGAAAAACAGGAGATGATCCTCCTAGAGATTCCAATAGGGAGCTTCACATTAAGATGAAATTACCCATAAGAGTTTGAAGGCTATTTTTTATTAGAGGTGATAGAAGGAGCTCAATGTACATGGTTCCTTCCCTCCTTTTGGCCTCACAACAATCCTGTGAGGTAGGTAAGACTGAGATGTAGCGGCTGTCTCATGGACACCCAGATTTAAACCTGTATCTTCCTGGTTTAATTAGCAATAGAGGAGACAAAGGCCATGTGAGTCTTACAACAGCCCCACCAGCCCATAACAGACTAGACTGACAGAACAAAATTGATACAATGGAAGACTAATATGTGGAGCATTCCTTAATTTTGTATTATGGTTTTTGACAAAAAGTAATGATGATGAGGTTGAAGTGAAATTAACAACAACAACAACAAAAACATGAAGACTCTTTGCTAAGTATTGTAAATCTGAAAGGAGATAAAAAAACACAAGACTTCAAAAATGAGCATTTAGCAAGACACACAGTGCTCTGCTTAGGAGACAGCGAGTAATGTGGAAGGTGAGAACAACCCACCCACTCAAATAAAAGAGATAAATGAAAGTTGGCAGCATAGAAATATTTGTGGTATCTCTGAAGGGACCAAAAGTCAGAGCTGGCTGAGAATTTGGTGTCTCCCATGCTGCCACTACTCTTCCCAACCCCAGCAACTCGTGCACCCCTGACCTCACTCCTTCCTCTGCAAGATCTCTTGAGACAAAGCAGGAAGTGAAGAGTGTGCTGGGATTGTTCCCAGTATGCTCCACATATCCTGCATCATTTAAAAGCCCATCTGGAGGAAGGGGCATGTAAGGGGGCTGGCTCCATCAGCGCTGGACATCTGTTTGCCACTTCACCCGATCTACCACCCCATGTGAATGCCCCATTGTTTGCATCATGGATAGGCCACCTGTGCCAAGTATACATTGAGTCTTCTGCTGGTGGTAATCTCCTCTCCTGAGGAGGCCTCCTCATGGTCTAGAAGAAGCTGGCAAGTCCAAAGCGCTCTCTCTCTCTCTCTCTCTCTCTCTCTCTCTCTCTCTCTCTCTCTCTGTGTGTGTGTGTGTATGCACGTGTGGAATAGATTGAACACACACACACACACACACACACACACACACACACACACAGATGGAGAGAGAGAGAGAGAGAGAGAGAGAGAGAGAGAGAGACAAGAACTTTGGACTTGCCAGCTTCATCCAAAGGAGGAGAGGAGGTCACCCCCAGCAGCAGACTCAGGGGTCATTCAATATCCACTGGGGACATGGGCCCTTGACAATATCAGTGGGAGAGTGGACACAATGGAACACTAGCCTTTGACAGTCAATCAAAGCTTCCTGCTGTTATAGAGATCTTTACCAAATAACTTAAGATCTGGGGGTTTCTACCTCCTTCTTTCAGACCCTTGGACCTGTTCCCACCTCTGTCTATTCACTCTCACACTCTAGGAACAATGGTGACATAGGATGAGGGTACAGGAACAGAGGGTAGAGCAGAGGTTTTCAGACTGGGCCATTGTGTTGCCCCTGCCTGAGGGCCCTGGCCTCTTTGCCCTTAAGGGGTGGGGGCAGCCAGGAGGCAGGGAGGAGGCAGCAGCCCCTTCCACAGGATTCTCCAGCCCCAAGCTCAGGGTGGTTCAGGGGCTTGGCTGCACTTACCACAGCCTCCTGCAGCCTCCCAGGAGTACAGGGGGTCCTCACGAGCATCTGCAGGGCTCCCCGAGGCTTCCAAAGTAAAAGTGGAGTGATTGTGCCCCGACTCCGCTAAACCGGAAGCAGAGCACGATTGCTCCACTTTCACTTCTGATGGGGCTGCAGGGACTATGGTGCACTCACCAGTCCCTGCAGCAGGGTCCTGGGGTGTGGGGAGTCCTGTGCGAGCCTCTGCAGGGCTCCCCAGGTCAGCAGCAGTGAAAGTGGAGCAATTGCACTCCACTTCTGGTTTTGCGGAGGCAGAGCGCAATCACTCACTGGGGATCACATCACTGCCTTCCCCCACCCCCACTGCTTTACCCCAGCCCCGCAAGGACTTACTGTGGATTTCAAACTCTGGGAAAATTTGAAAACCGCAGGGGTAGAGGTTTAGTGAAGAACAGTGAAGAAATGGTCCCGAAGCTGCTGGAGGCTTCATCTCTCATGGGTCTATGTGGGAGGAAGCATCAACACTGTTGCATATCATGACTCAGCAAGAACCAGAAAGGAATAGGGCTTCCTGTTCCCTTCATTAGGGAATGTTCCTGTTCCTTCAATAGGCTCTCCTTGGTGCAACAGATCTCATAGCACCAATGTCCACTTCTCTCCTCCAATTGTGATTCCTGCTTTCTATCCCATTCATTGGTTTTGTCTCCTAGCCCAATTACCTGCTATATGCATTCCTGTCCAGTCTGGATTTTCAGCTTTGGACTTTGGTTTCCACCTTGACCCAAATTTCAAGTACTAGCCTCAGGCATCACCTTTTTTGGCAGGTCAGAAATGACAGACAGTTGGCTGAGTTCTGGATAAAATGAACATTCCTTCCATCTAGGAGACATTTTCTATCTCATCAGTGAAGTTCATGTCCTTGTTGCCCAGTAGCATTTTGTTGTTCCTTTTTTATATAATTTAGCTCCACCACTTCCTAAAAATGGTGTCCTTTAACAACAGTGCTGGTGACCAGATTTCCTTTGACCAGAATGGGGAATTTGTTGCTGCATTTGACATTATAAATTGGGTCACATTCCCAAACCAAAGTTTTGTTAAAGTCACAGTGGGAAGGCTGGATCCCCAGGCTCCTCCAAATGAAACCATCACCATCAACAAGGATGCTATTGTATGGCACAGCTGGTTCAACCAGGTAGGACTTGGTTAACCCAACTCTACCTAAATCCCTGCATACTGTGCATGTCATTCTTTGATAACTAGCAGGATCCCATTGCATAACATTTTTGTCTTCCAAACTATCACACTCTCTTCTTTCCTTGTTGAATTAGGCACAGCCCCTTTCTGCATGTAGTGACATCTGCCATCCTGGATATAGCAAGAAGAAGAAGGAAGGGGAACCCTTTTGTTGCTTTGATTGCATTCCATGTCCAGAAGGAAAGGTGGCTGATCGGAAGGGTGAGGGTTGTAATGTACAGTGTTATTGAAACACCATTGCCTGTAATTCAGAAGAATTGGAATAATAATCTATGAACAGATGGAGGTGATTGGGTCATTTCTCAAATGCAGTGGTTCTCAAACTGGTGGGTTGCGACCCACCAGTTTGTGCAAAGGTTCCCCCATCCATTTGAGGGGCGGGGGAAGGGTAGAGTCAGGGAACTGATCTCCAGGATCGTGTCACTATGTGGATCAAGGGGGGTGCTTTCACATACTTTTAAGTAGGTAGGGCTGCTGGAGACTGTAGGAGATGCAGGGAGTCCTGTGCAGCCCTCCTTAGCGCTCCCTAAGGCTTGGAATATTCAGTAAGAGGGGGCGCAAAGCATCTCCTGCAAAACGGAAGTGCTTTGCGCCTGCTTTTACTGAACTTTCCCAGTGAAAGTACCCCCTCGCCCACCCAGTGACGCGATCCTAGAGATCGCCTCACTGCCCTAGCCCTTCCCCAGCAAAGACTTAGTGAGGGAGTAAAGCTCCCTCAAAGTTTGAGAACCACTGCTCTTATGCAACCAATCTTTATTATTTGAGATATATTTTCTGATTAGGTATGTTCATATACATAAACCAGAGTGAGAGAGATGGAGACTTCAAGCTTTAGCATAGAAAATTTACCAATAAAAAATACAATTTATTCTGATTTGTACACAGTAGTGAGGACAATGGGAAGTTCTGGCAATATCTAAGGATTGAAGGTATGCCTCCAGGATATAGTTAACCTATTAACGGTTTGGGAGTGGAAGGGATTGCCAAGGGAGGTGTTGAATCACTTTCACTGGAGATGAATCAAGATCATTCTACATCGTATCCAGATCCATTTTGTGTGTTTTACCCAACGACGTGAATGCACATGGACATCACTAAAACATTGCCTAAGCACAATTCCAACACAATACTTCCAATCGCGTCAAGACTGCTTTCTTGCTTTGGTTTTTTGCAGTTTTATTTCAATCAATATGAATATGTTGTAAGATGTTTGGAAGACTACACTTTTTTTTTTTTTTTTTAATCCAGTAGACATCAAGATTTTGTCAAAAGGAAAATTGTTTACAGGCAGCTCTCGATTAACATGGGGGTTAGATTCCTAACAAAAGAAAACCACTTATATGAAAAATATATCTTTCCCATAGAAAATAGGGATTGGCATGAATTAACAGTCTGCAAGCATTGACTTTAATGAACAACTCTTGCAGAGGCAGGCTACAGGGGTCAAGCCTGCCAGTGTTGACGTCTCCCTATCCTGAGCAATCAGGTTTAGGGCTTTTCTGGGCATAGTTGTTAAACCCCAGGAAGTGGCAATAGGCTTTCCTATAACCCAATGGAGAGAGTGCTGGGCTGTGGAGCACAAAGTTGGAGGTTCAAATCCCTCCCTAGCCAGAGCAGGGAGGGAAAAAAGGTGGGGCGGGGAGAAGGGAAAAAAGGTGGGGTGGGGAGGAGGGGGGGAAAAAAGGTGCCAGAACGCTGTTCCAGTGTGTTCAATTACAAAAAAAGCCCTGGTCACACCCTTCCCCACCCCCAGCCCCACCCCCCCGATACACATGCAAACTTAGTCTACAAAGAAACATTATAATTTGACACATTTCTGTATTGATTCCATTGTTCTTCTTTTTCAGACATGGCTGACTGTTTCACCTGCTCCAGTGATCAACATCCTAACAAGCACCAGACTTCCTGCATTCCCAAAGCAGTCGTCTTTTTGTCTTATGAAGATCCTCTGGGTATCGCTTTAGCCATTTGTGCTCTTTCATTTTTGTTGGTCACAGCTCTGGTGCTAATGTTGTTTGTGAAGCACCACAACAGTCCCATAGTCAAAGTCAACAATCAAAGTCTAACCTATACAATTTTAGTTTGTCTCTTTCTTTGTTTCCTTTGTCCATTTATACATATTTGCCCACCTGAAAAGGTGATCTGTATCCTCCGCCAGATTGTCTTTGGCACCATCTTCACAATGGCTCTTTCTTCTGTGTTGGCCAAAACACTCACAGTGGTGCTGGCATTCACAGCCACAAGGCCTGGATCCACTCTGAAGAACTGGGTGGGGAAAAATTTGACCAACTTCATTATTCTTCCCTGCTTTTTTTTTCAAATAGGCATTTTTATTGTAGGTTTGGTCATCTTTCCCCCATTCCCAGATGCTGACATGCATTCAAGTCCTGAAAAAATAGTTTTGAAATGCATTCTGTCACCAAAAGTGATTTACTGTGAAATGACATACTTGGGGTTTCTAGCCATTGTCATCTTTATTGTGACTTTCCTTGCTCGGAAGCTGCCAGATGCTTTCAATGAAGGCAAGTTTATAATTTTCAGCATGGTTGCATATTTCAGTGTTTGGTTGCCATTTGGTATAATCTACACAAGCACCAAGGGGAAAGACTTAGTAACCTTGAAGGTTGTCTGTATGTTAGCCTCTAGTGTTGCCTTGCTGGGTTTTATGTTCTTCCCCAAATGCTACATTATTTTGTGGAGGCCTCAGCTGAACAGCAGGGAGCTGTTAAGAAAGTGGAAACACTGAAAAAGGAAGAAGTTTCCCTCTCAGTGGCCACCTACTTGGAAATTTTGCAGGTTTAAATGCACCCCCATGTTTTATTTATCTATTTGTTTGAAAGCATTTATATCCTGCCTTTCCAAGCTCTGACTGACTGTTTCAGGTAGCTTGCAAAAGTAAATGAAACAATATAAGAATAAAGGTGAAATTAACATTACTACAAACTAAATATAGTATAAATCCATTTTGATGTAAAGCACTGTAAAAGGTAAAGAGATCAAATGGCAGAACTTGAATGCTTCAGTGAGGCAGGGGGCTAAGCTGGGCAGGGCCACCCAAACCAGACAGGCCTCTGTGGAGATGTCAGACTAAAAACCCAATCCTCAGTTTGACGTGCCAGCTTACCGCCAGCATGCACTGTCACACTGTCATCGCCGGGCAAGCGCCTGTACTAGCCCACTGCCAGCCCAGCACCTGTGCCACCTTGGCGGTCGCACAGAGTGGAGTCATTCTGGGGAGGGGGGAGGTGGGATGAGGGCAGGGAGAAGGCATGACGGGGAGGCAGGAGGTGGGGAGATGGTGGGGAGGAGGCATGCCGGGGGAGGGAGCAGGCAGAGAGGGAGGCAGGGCTGGTGGAGCTCTGCTGCACCAGATCAAGAGCATTCGTGAATGCTCTTTGTGAATTGGGTATCCCATTGCAGGACTACTTCCCTTATCTGGGAGAAGGGGACAAAAGTTATCTTTTCCCAGGTGCTGCCCACAGCTGTTGTGGGCATGCTGGATGCGGCGGCAGCCATTTTCGGTGCTGCCGCAGCCGCATGGCATGGGAGCACAAGATTGGGCTGCCCGGCTGCAATCTTATCCACACTTACCTGGGAGTAAACTCCATTGACTATAATGGAACTTATGAGAATTACCAGCAAGGGCAGAAGATGTCATTTAACAGAAAAGCAACATCACCAAGACCTGGCAGTGACTCAGAAAAGGCGACTTGAAGAAAGAAACAGAGGGTCTAATGATTGCTGCACAAGAACAGGCTGAACAAGAACAAATGCTGAACAAACATTTGCAATAAAAGCAAAAGTAGGAAAAAGTGCAACAAACAGCAAGTGCCATCTCTGAAACGAAAGAGATGAAAAAGTGGACCACGTTAACAATTGCTGCAAAAAGATCGCACCAATGGACTATAGATAAAGGCATGACAAATAGAAACAATGATACACTGGAACAGCTTTAAAAAATACAAGCTACCTGCAGTCAACACTGGTGGGGAAAAGTGAGAAAGCTGATGAAAATGAAGATGCCAAAATATTATGGTATTTCTGACTACAGACAGACACACATCTATCACACAATACAGCAGACAAAACTGTAGTCAAGAGGAAAGTAAAACAAATAAAAATTGATATAGTCATTCCAGGTGATAGCAGAGTAGGAGAAAACGAACTGGAAAAACAACAAAATACAAAGGTTTACAAATAGAAATGGAAAGAAATTGAATTTGAAATTGAATAGAAATTGTGACAAAGACCAAAGAGATCCTAGTGGTGATCAGTGCCTTTGGTGCTATTCCAGAACACCTTGAAGAGCACCTGAACAGCATCAGGGTCACAGAACTTACCATCAATCAACTGCAAAAAGCAGCATTGCTGAGAATAGCTTACATTTTACAACGGTATTTATAACATCAAAAAAGGATACAAACCAGGCATCCCAGGACCTTGGGACGGACGTGAAATCTGGATAAAACAAACCAGTCAATAACACCTACCTAACTGTGCAAAAATATCATCATCATCATCATCATCATCATCATCATCATCATCATCATCATCATCATATTTCTAGTTGATAGTGCTAGTTGATACTGTAAGAATTCAATGGAGAAGAATTAGAAAAAAAAGACAAAAAACAAAGAATTCTTTCTACAAAGAAACAATATAATTTGACACATTTCTGTATTGGTCCCATGGCTTTTCTTTTTCAGACATGACTGACTGCTTCACCTGTTTACAATCAATTGTAAAAAGCAGCGTCGCTGGGAATAGCTTACATATTACAACGGTATTTATAATATCAAAAAAGGATACAAACCAGGCATCCCAGGTCCTTGGGAAGGATGCAATATCTGGATAAAACAAACCAGTCAATAACACCTACCTAACTGTGCAAAAGTACATCATCATATTTCTAGTTGATATTGATAGTGCTAGTTGATACTGCAATTCCTGAGGATTCGATGGAAAAGAATTAGAAAAAAAATGACAAAATACCAAGACTTGGACATTGAAATCATACAACTATGAACAAAACATACCAAACTGGTCCCCATTGTCATCAGGGCATTTGGAACAATCTCAAAAAGTTTTGCAAACTAAACAACTGCAGCTTACTGAAATAACACCATCAGATCTGCAAAAACAGCACTTTTAGGAATATCAGACATACTGCGCTGAAACCTAGTTGATCCTTAGGTCTCAGGCTGAGACACCAATTAACAATGGTTTCATGCAGTGTAGATCAAAAGGGAGCCAAGGTAGGAATTGATACAATCAATTTAAGGTTTGATAAAACAAAAAGGATTTAACATCGCTTCAAAATGCCCGTGGCGATGGAGCCATCCAGATCTCACTGGGAGTAAATTCCCATGGCCATTCCATTCCACGGAAAAGAACTTTTTACAAGTCTTCGCCCATTATTTATTGTACAAATTCAGGAGTGTTCAGGCAAAAATAGAAATAAATGCAAATCTACCAATTGTCCAGTTGTAAAAATGATTGATTGAATACTGTATCAACTCTTTTCCTCGAATATTTGTTTATCATGTGATTCAACAGAGTTTACTGGACACCATAATAAATTTATATTAAGGTGTTGGCTAAAGAATTTAATTGCTGGCGCTGTAATTTCAAGCATGATGCAGTCTTGTATAGTGATAAAATTTTATTTCAGAAGAGTTATTAGCTTGATCAACTTGGTATTACAACAGACACTGATATTGGCTGATATTTATGTTCCTTTGAATTATCAGCCTATTTCATGGAAGCTTAATCATTTTCTGTCCAATATATGTTAGCACAATGGATCATGGTTCTTCGTTATCAATTTTTGAATTGCTGCTGCATAAAACAAAAACAACCTCAGGATGGTGCAGCACATTCACTGAGCCCCAATTGTTACTGAATTCCTCATTCCCACTGCCACCCAAGCCTGACAAGTGTGATTTAAAGGGTAGGTGGCTTGGGAAGAGAGAGAGATGACATGGAAAGGGGCTACCTAAGTACGTAGATTAGTAGGTAGGTGTGGATTTGATCCATATTTAGTTAAATCACATCACATTTAGATCAATTATGGGTGGAGTGGTGAAGAGGGGCCTGACTTGTTTTAAAAATAAGCCATGCGCTTTCTGAATTCTGGGACAGCGGGTCTGTTATTTTTGTAAGCCAAATTCAGTGTGATTTATGGGGAGAATTACCCATCTCTACTTAAAGCTGATAAAACACAACTGCACCTGGACTCTTCAAAATGTGAGCGCACTGCCAAATGAACTTGCACATGTGTGCACACAACACACCAGGTTTTTAGAGAGTGTCTGCAATACGTACTGTAATGGCTCCCATTCTCTTTACTTTTTTTTCCAAATGCCCATGTACATCAAGCGAGTACATATACAGCACATTGCCATTCACCTGCATTCCTTCTCTCTCAAGGGACAGCCCTTCTCTCTCACAGCCCATTCCTTCCCTCACTGCCTAATGGTAGCAAATGTCCCCCGGCGGCGATGACTGCCGTAAAGCAGTCAGCACCTGTTGTAAATGGTGCTCCAATGGCATGTGAATCAGCATGCTGCCGGGAGTGGGAACATCTTCCTGCCTCCACCAAAAAGGGAATCACTGCTTGCTTGAGGAGGTGGGATGACAGGGGAGGCGTGAGGAGGAAATGCAATGCAAAATAGAGGCCGGGAGGGGGCAAGGAGGGAGGCCTAATGGGTGGGGGGGCCGTAGGAGGCAGAGGATGTGTTGTGGGCAGCCACACAAGGACCTTGTCCCTTCTGGCAGCAGCCTTGCCACTCTGTTTCTCTCCTCAGACTTGTACTGGCAAATTGGCCATCATGGGTCCCAGGAGACCCCTTGTGGCTTGGACGCTTATGAGGGAATAAGGGGATTTTACAACTTTGTGGCGATGGGTACAATGGTGTTTTTCCATACCCGTGTATGCATGTGCATGAAATAAAAGTGTTTTATTATTTGTTGCCATGTCGTTGTGGCAGTTGCAGCAGAGCTAAAGACACCATCAGCCTTTCCTCATACAGGCTGCCTCCCTTCCCTAGGGGGAATGAGTTGGGAAATGCCTGGACATGACCAACAGCGCTTTGACCTTAAAGCAATGAGTCCTCGTGCTCTTCCAAGGAATGTGGAAGCCAACCAAAGGCACTGAGTTTAGGGGGAAAAAGTAATTCTTTTCCCCAGATGGCATCTGTATATGCATTTTTTAAAAATTCATAATCTCAATGAAGGCAATCTAAAGGTTGCCTTCCCTGCAAATCTGCAGGTTCCACATCTTTACTTTATGATCTTGTTGTGCATCAGTGCCATGAGACTCACAGCAAGACAACAGTGTCACTGCTGTACAAAATGCTGACTTCAGTGCCCGGCAATTATCAAAGGAACTGTAATTAATTCTGTGGCTTGCTACATCCTGCCCTGGAGTTCCAGTCGTCAATAACAGAGTGAAGGATGGCATAAATATACCCCTTTCCATCTGGGGACTAGAGGCTAAGGAGACTCCATCTGATTGATTTCTGTTACTTTACATTTAATATTCTTGGCTTCATCAAGCCTCTCAGCAAATGGAGCTAACACACAAGCCAGCCTGTCTTAATCGTGGAAATTCTAATTACACTGCAATAGATGCAGGGAGAGAAATCTGTTCTAACAGAGCAGGTTGGCACTCAAAATGGTGATATTCGTCACACTCATTGTGGTGCTGTTGCCTCGTGGAGTTTGCGATGCCTGGATTATTAATTGTGGGATGTCACATCCCCAGCTTGTTCATCACACGTTTTATCAGCCAGGAGATCTCATCATTGGCGGCATTGTCTTTCAGAACATGTTCCAAATCAATACAAATATTTTCAACCAAAAGCCTCCTCAGCCTCAACTAGCCAGGTTTGAGTAAAGATTTCCCCCCTCTTATAATATACATCAAAGCAGATTATATTCTCCAGCAAACAAATCATATGGGAAGGTCTGGACTTCAGTTGCATCAATTGTAATCACTGTTGCTAGACCTTAAACTAGATTCAAGTTGTGCAGCGTTGTTTGCATCTGCTAGGTGGGGTTGACAAAATAAATGCCTGCATTTTTCCAGCCTTGAAAACAGCTCAGCAGTATAATTAGCCCGAATGCCATGGGAGGAGGAGAAGGGAAGGTGCACAGGGATCTCATGTTTTATTTGAAAATGACTGATTCAGTGCCTCCTGACAGAGAGTGAATATAGTGGGTTAACCCACATCAATGAGACAAATGGAGACTTCAGGAAACAAGCCTATTTTGTTTTCTACACAAAATGCCACTTAGAGTTTGTTGAGGCTTTGAGATATTTTCATGTAACTTCATTATTTATTTGGTGTTGTAGTGAGAGATGAAAGCTTGCCCCCTTCCATTCAAAGTATAATTGAGCCACACAAACATAAATATTCCCTCGTTTTAAAAACAAAAATTAAAATAAAGAATTTGTTTTATTCCAAAACCAAATAAACAAACCAAATCACAGGGAAGGGGCAGGTTCAGTGACAGTGGTACATCTCAAATCCCAACCCCCTTCCCAGGCCTGATCTGTCTACATGCATCATCACAGACTTGCACTAGCCACATTGCTGGAGCAGGTCCAAGCTGACCCATTACAGCTGCTGAAGCTTACCCTGGGGCAACGGAACAAATGTTCCCTGACTCCAGCCAACAGCCAAAATTCCCCTGCAGAATGCAGTGTAACTAAGGATAGGAGCGGGTATATACTTCAGATTACTATGCAGCAGCATGGTCGTCCAGATAATGTTGCTGCCAGTTTCTTTTCTGGTTGCTTTTCTGGTTCCCCTGATAGGTTGTGGCCCACCAATTTGGGAACCACTGCCCTAAATACATATCTATATTGAGGTGGGGGTTCAGGTACCGCATAGTCCTTAAGCTGATGTGCATCTGTACATTGATACAGCTTGCTTTCTTTAAGTGTCAGTAACCCATCCTGATTTACACATAGCCTTACAAAACTGGTATTATAATGTGTTATTATTAATTATTAACAGTATTTATATACCACTTTTCAACTAAAAGTTCACAAAGTGGTTTACAGAGAAAAATCAAATATCTAAATGGCTCCCTGTCTCAAAAGGGCTCACAATCTAAAAAGATGCCAAGGAATACCAGCAGACAGCCACTAGAACAGACAGTGCTGGGGTGAGGTGGGCCAGTTACTCTCCCCCTGCTATAAAAAGGAGCACCCACTTGAAAAAGTGCCTCTTACCCAATTTGCAGGGGTTTATTATTGCTATTGCTATTATTGATGGTGGTGCTATTATTATTAACCATAATGGATTCATAATATAATGACAATAATTTGAAAAAGTGTCAAATGCCCTGTGACCCAAAAATGAAAACTTCTCTTTAGAGCATTTATTCAGAACTACCAGCATGTCCTGGCTACAGAATTTGCTGTGAAGGAGATCAATGAAAATTCAGAGGTGTTGCCCAACATTACACTGGGATTCAGCATCTATGACAGCTATTTGGAGGCAAGGTGGACCTATCAGGCCGTGTTGCAACTTATTTCCCCAAAGGACAGGTTTGCTCCCAATTACAAGTGTGATGTCCAGGGCAATCTAATGGCAGTCACTGAAGAACTGACTTCTGACATCTCCCATCATGTACCAAAAGTTTTGGGTCACTACAAGATTCCACAGGTAGGATTTGTTTGCACATGGACAATAATTTTTAAAGTGGACATCTACATCAACAATTCAAAGATAAACATGTAAATGCACACTCACATATTAATCAGCCTGACTTACCCCCTGAGGTTTCTAGGACTAAATCGCTAGTGTAGGTCTGAGAAGACCATTGGAGACTAGTTGGCCTCCAGGGAGGAAAGGTTTTTACTCTCCCATGCAGTCGTGTTGCCCCACCTGTTGCCCAATGTGTTGCAACACACATTTCATCAGTGGTGCTGCATGGTCTGGGCTGGTGGGAGATAGAATTGCATTGACCATCCAGGAGAGCGTGCATGAGATTGTGGCATCAGTGTGATAGGGGAGGTTAAGAAGAAGGAATTTGGTATGTACTCTATGGCAAATGGATTGATCAATGGTGTCACAGCAACTGTCTACAGCATCTGTTTGGTCCAGGGATGTTGGATGAGACCCCCCTGAGCAAGGAATGCAAAATCGAACACAAAAGTTGTTTGGCCTGGGTTGGATGGTGCAACCCTGAACTGTAATGTCAATTGACACACTAATAAATGTTTTTTTTAGCATACAGGAACTATAATTGCAATTTTTAAAAGGCAACAAAATGCAACTGTTCTTCCTGTCTCTGCCCTTCTCTTTTGCTAAACTTCTTGCACAAAAATTTACATATGGTATTTTGAAAAAATCTTTCTGTCTTTGTTCTCCGTCTATATTTAGCTGCTGTATGGTTCTGCTTCCATTTCAATGGATAAGAATCAAGCGCTTTCTATCTACAAAAGGGAACCACATAGAGTCCATGAGTACAGGGGGATTCTCCAGTTAGTTCTGGATTTCAAGTGGATGTGGATTGGATTCATTGCTGCCAATGAGGTGAATCTAGAATGGTTCCGGAAGGTCATGTTCCCGGACTTTTCTGAAAAGGGCATCTGTTTTGCCATCATGGAATCATTCAGCAGTATAGATTATAATGCTGACAGGGAAGACTATATGAAATCTGGGATGGAATTTTGTGATAAAATATTGAACAGCAAAGTCAATGTAGTGGTCTTTTCTGGAGACACTCATTCCCTAATATGCTTGATACTGTTTTTAAGCCAAGAAACAAAAGAGACACATCATAAACCAAGAGGTAAAGTCTGGATTCTGACAGCACAGATGGAGTTAAAATATGCCAGATGGCCAGGTTGGAATATTCAAGATTTCCACGGTTCTTTATCAATTGCAACTCACACCCATGAAATTCAAGCATTTAAATCATTTCTCCAGACTAGAACCTTTTCCAGCAAAAAAGGAGATGGTTTTCTCAGGGATTTCTGGGAAAACGCATTTCAGTGCACATTCTCCAGTTCTCCTCTGGGTGAAACTGAAGGGACTATCTGCACTGGAGAGGAGAGATTGGAGAGTCTTCCTGCGTATATTTTCCCAGTGAGCATTACAGATCAGAGCCATGCCATCTACAATGCAGTCTATGCTGTGGCTCATGCTCTCCATGCCATGTATGCATCCAAATCCAAAAACAGAGCAAAGATGGAGGGAGGGAAATGGAAACTTCAGAACCAGCAGCCATGGCAGGTAATGGTTTCATCATCTAAGCTGGTGCATGTCCTGTGGCAGCATGCAGTGGTGTAGCTAAGGGGTGCAGGGGGTAGCAGGCTGTAGGGGGGGGCAACAAACTGAGCTTGACACTAGTGACTAAAATTGTGAAAATCTTGGTATGTATGAATAATACCATCATGTTATATATCAGGGGTCTCCAAACATTTTGGCCAGAGGGCCGCATCAAATATCTGGCGTGGTGTGGAGGGCCGGAAAAACAATTTAACTATAAAATTTAGAAATGGAACTTAGATGAGTGAATAAATGAATGAATAGGCTCATTCATTGAACCTCTCTGGCCCTCAGAACACCCTCCAGACACAATCAGAGCACAGTTCTGGTTATGTTCCATTGAGTGGGCCAGAAGCTTTCAGGGGACAAGAGGTTGGCTGCGGGCCAGAAAGAGGCTTGCTGAGGGCCGCATCTGGCCCCAAGGCCGGGGTTTGGAAACCCCTGTTATATATCATTGGAAAGGTAATTTACTGCTGAATGCAGTGAAGCAAACTGCATTGGAATATCTGTATTCTATCAAAAGTTATGAGCTATTAACCAGAAAATGAAAACAGTGCCTTATGGAAAAAATGTGGATTTTCTTAACTCAAAACCGACCGATGAGACTGATTGTTCTGAGAGCCAATGACATGTTACAATGTCATGTTATTATGATACAGCATGAAATCAATAAGGTGTTAATATGAGTCCACTCACATTTCCATTTATCATAATACAGTTACCCCTGCTAACTGGGTAAAAGGCACTTTTTCAAGCGGTGCTCCTGTTATAATTAGCAGGGGAAGGATAACTATCCCTCCGCACCCCAACAGTGTCAGGAGCACACTTTTTACTTATTTACTTAATTAAATTTGATTTTGTCTGCGGAGAGGTTACAAATTTTCTTTGACCCCAGGCAGCAGATAGATGCTTTAGCTATGCCACTGACTGGGGGGAGGCAGCAGAGCAAGTGGATGGCAAGCTGCTGGGGGGAGGAGGTGGCTTCCTGCCAATTTTCACTTTTTAAAAAGCCCAGGCGTGACAACATTTCTGGTTGTGACATCACTTCCGGGGCAACATTTTGAACTTAGCACTGGGCTACACGATCATTAGCTATGCCACTGGCAGTTTGCAGCCTAATGAGTGTACCCATAATATTGCTACAAGTGGGTCTGGTGGCAGTGAACTGTGTTGTGGTTACATTCACATCAGTGATGTCAGTTCCTTTGCCATTGTAATTAATGCCTGAACTAGCTGAAGTTTCACCTCTCTGGGTCAAATAAGACACTCCAGTTTGTATGGAATGAATGGAAGACAGGAGGTGAACTTCCTGTCTATTCCAACAGAGGGCTTCTTATTAAGATGAAATTGCCCAAGATATTTTGACAGGTTTTTGTTTTTTTTAAATTAGGAGTGACTTTTATTAGCAACAGAAGAGAAAAAAAATTAAAAAGGCAATGTCAGTGTCAGAACAGCCCATCAGTCCATACACAACTGACAGAGAACCAACCAAATTGATTCTATGAAAGATGGGCAGCCCAATCCTGACCCATGCAGGGACAAGGAGTCCAGCAGGCCAGCCCCATATCCAACATGGGGCTGGGGCTGTCTGCAGCTCAGCCCGCAGCAAGGGAAATTCATTCCCCTTACCCTGGGTAATGTGGCTGCAGACCCAATAGGTCTAGTTGAATCTGCGCCACCAAAAGAGGTGGTGCAGATCCAAGCAGCCCATTGGTGCACCAAGTTACCCAGGAGTGGGATTAGGATCCGGCCCAAGGGCTGGATCCTGGCTGTAACCCCACCTGATCCTGGGTTGTTCACAGATCCACCTGCTGCCCACCCTCTCCCCACCCAGGAATGCCACCGTTCCGCCCTCCCCCTGCCCTCCCTAAGCTCCCACATCGGCCTGACTTGGCAGGCACGAACTTACCTGGGTGCCACAGTTGTGGGACCCATTCTGAACTTGTTCCACTTCTGGTGGTGCAAAGGTGTTTTAGAGCACTTATGCGATACCTCTAGGCACTGACTCAGGTCCTGTCTAGGATTGCACCTTAATACACGAAGCATTTTCTTTATTCCCAAAGTTTGTTTTATGGATTCTATCAAAACATGTTGGTGATGGTGGGAAGTGAAATTGACAAAAACATGGAAGATTCTTTTCTAACTACTATAAACCTGAAGTTTGATAAAAGTATTCCGGTGGTGCATGGGTTAACGTGCCACTGGAGTTTGCCCCTGCCCCCACACAAGGCACAGTGGGGATTATGCCCCAGTCAGTAGGTTGGGGGCTAATTGCAAGGAAGGCCATGTGCGTGCTGCACCCTGAACCCATTCAGTTGGGAGCAAGTGGCGATCCCCTTACCCTTCTGCAATCTGAAGACTAGCTGGTCACCATTCAGGGCCAGGTAGGAATTTTTTATCATCACCCAATTGGCCTCTAGGTTGATGGGTTTTTTGTCTATCTCAGACTGCGGAGTTATATTGGGAATTTTTGGGTGTTAAATAGATTAAACTTGGTCACTTTAGGCAAGTGTCGTCCAGGTTTGTGTAGGTAACGCAATCTTAATGTACACCATGGGGTGGCAAGGGCTGGGAGGAGTCCAAGCTTTCTCATACAGGCATACCCGGCCTGGATGAACCTCGGCCTGGTGCAAAGATGCACCGTGAGTTCGCTCGGTGCCTGATGCCTTTGGGGTGACAAGGAAGGGGACGGCAGGCATTGTCCTGATGCAGCCTGGAGTCAGGTGTGGTTGCCCAAAACTGGTTTAGAAGGAGGTAGATGGGCAGCTCCATTTGCCCCACGTAGAACCCTCACGACTTAGGGCCAAATCCTATCCAATTTTTCAGCGCTGGTGCAGCCATGCCAATGAGGTATGCGCTGCATCCTGCAGTAGGGAAACAGTCACAGAGGCCTCATACAGGTAAGGGAACATTTGTTCCCTTTCCTCAGGGCTGCATTGGGGTTGCACCAGGACTTGAAAGCTGTATAGGATTGTGCTCTTAGTGAGTTAGTCCCTGCTACAATTTGAATTGTAATTTAAATAGTTAGTAAAGTGGCCCTTTCTACCATAGACCTTTGCCTGCATCTTTATTGTGGGGTGAGGGGTAAATTGCACATACCAAAAGGAGCATTTAACAACACATACACTGTGCCCCGCTAAGGAGAGAGCAAGAATAGTTGAAGGTGAGAACAATCCACCCACTCAAATAAAAGAAATAAAACTTGGCACTGTATACATATTCTATGAATAACAATAGATCTGCAGTGACCAGAAGTCAGGGCATGCTGAAGCTAGTGGGTTGCTTTCCATGCTGCCACTGCTCTCCCAAACAGAAACTTATGCACCCTTTACCTCACGTTTTCTGTAGAATCTCTTTAGGCAATGCAGAAAATGTCAAGTGTGCTAGGATTGTTCCCAGCATGCTCCACATATCCTGCATCATTTAAGGAGCCCACCTGGAGGAAGGGGAATGTAATGAGGCTGGCTCCATCAGCGCTGGATATCTCTTTGCCACTTCAACCAATATACCACCCAATGCTAATGCCACTGAATGCATCACAGATAGGCCAGCTAAGCCAGGTATAAACTGAGAGTTTAAAATAGACTGAAAACACACACACACACACACACACACACACACACACACACACACACACACACACACACACACATGGGGGGGGAGAGAGAGAGAGAAGCTTGGACTTGCCATGAGGAGGTCCCCTCAGGAAAAAGAGATTACCCCCAACAGAAGACCCAGGGACCAGTCAGTAGGGACACTGGCCTTTGCCAGTATTACAGGCCCTTGATGATATCAGTGGGGACACTGGACAAAGTGGGACACTGGCCCTTGACAGCCGCTATCATGGACACATCTCCTGTGAGGGGGAGTTCTGCCCCTTTCATCTGGACCCTTGGACCTATTCTCATCCCCTCTGTATTGATTCTAACACTCCAGTAAAAATGGTGGCATAGGATCCAGGTGAAGGTCTGGGAACAGTGGAGAAATGATCACCCAGCTACTCGAACCTTCATTTATCATGGGCCTATGTGGGAGGAAGAGGAAGCCAACACCTGCAGGGTATCATAATATGACACGGCAAGGGGAAAAAGGGGGAATTCCTTGACCTATTCCTTATTAACCTTCAGTAACCCATCAGCTCTCCTTGTGCAACTGCTCAACTTGGAAGCTTCTCATATCACCAATATGAGTATGGTAATCTCTCTTCTAATTTTGATTCTTGCTTTCTGTCCCATTTCTTGGCTTCAGTCTCCTTGTCTACTTCCCTGCTATACTCTCTCCTGCCCAGTCACAATTTTCAGCTTCCTGTTCTGACATTGGTTTCACCTTGACCCAAACTTCACATGCATTCAGTGCCACCTTCTTGGGCAGGCTGGAAATGATGAGTTCATTGGCTGAGTTCTGGATAAAATGAACATTCTAACCATCAAGGATACATGTTATATCTAATCCATGAAGTTCTAGTCCTTGTTGTCAAGTTGCATTTTGTTGTTCAAAAATTGTTCTTTCTTTTTAAAAATTTAGCTCCATTATTTCCTGAAAATGGTATCCTTTAACAACAGTGCAGGCAACCAGAGTGCCTTTGATCAGAATGGGGAATTAGCTGCTGGATTTGACATTATAAATTGGGTCACATTCCCAAACCAAAGCTTTGATAAAGTCAAGGTGGGAAGGCTGGATTCCCAGGCTCCTCCAGATGAAGCCATCACCATTAACAAGGATGCCATTGAATGGCACAGCTGGTTCAACCAGGTAGGACTTGGTCAGCCTAATTCCGCCTACCATATTTTTCGCACCATAAGACGCCCCTGACCATAAGACGCACCTATTTTTTAGAGAAGGAAAACAAGAAAAAAAATATTCTGAACCAAATAGTATAATAAAATATTTAATAAACTATAACAGAATAACATTTGAACCATATAAAGTGAACAACAGTCAACAGTGGCATTAAGAACCGTTATCACTGTCATTAACAAATGGAGAGACTTAAAGGTTTGAGTACTCTAGTTTTCTGGAAACCCCAAGAATTCATCTTCACTAGAGTCAGAATTTATGAAGCTCATTTGCTCACAATCACTGACATCACTTTCTTCGCTGTCTTCATATAAGATACCGTCTTAACTTCCATCTAAGGCATTGATAATGCCACATTTTTTGAATGACATTTTTTGAATGTGAGCATAAACTGGCATGAAGATACCTCCCTTTATTAGGGTGAATGGGATCATAAACTGACATGAAGATCCCCCCCTTCTTAGGGTGAATGAGATCATAAGCTGGCATGAAGATCCCTCCAATTTATTAGGGTGAATGGGATCATAAACTGACATGAAGATCCCCCCCTTCTTAGGGTGAATGAGATCATAAGCTGGCATGAAGATCCCTCCCTTTATTAGGGTGAATGGGATCATAAACTGGCATGAAGATCCCCCCTTCTTAGGGTGAATGGGATCATAAACTGGCATGAAGATCCCTCCCTTTATTAGGGTGAATGGGATCATAAACTGGCATGAAGATCCCTCCCTTTATTAGGGTGAATGGGATCATAAACTGGCATGAAGATCCCTCCTTTTATTAGGGTGAATGGGATCATAAACTGGCATGAAGATCCCTCCCTTTATTAGGGTGAATGGGATCATAAACTGGCATGACGATCCCCCTTTATTAGGGTGAATGGGATCATAAACTGGCATGAAGATCCCTCCCTTTATTAGGGTGAATGGGATCATAAACTGGCATGAAGATCCCTCCCTTTATTAGGGGGAATGGGATCATAAACTGGCATGAAGATCCCCCCTTCTTAGGGTGAATGGGATCATAAACTGGCATGAAGATCCCCCTTTATTAGGGTGAATGGGATCATAAACTGGCATGAAGATCCCCTTTCATTAAGGTCCCCAACGTGCACTCTTTTTTGCAGTATTCGCTCCATAAGACGCACACACTTCTCCCCCCACTTTTTGGGGGGGAAAATGTGTGTCTTATGGAGCGAAAAATATGGTACCTAAATCCCAGCACAGTGATGCAGTAGTGACAGCTGCATCCGTTGGAAGATTTTTTTTGCTGCCGGAGGTCTCCTCAGGGTAGGGGAACATTTGTCCTCTTGCCCCAGAGCAAGCCCCAGCAGCCACTATGGGGCAACTTCGACAAGAACGCATTACTCCATGAAGGCTGATCAGGCCCAAGAAGTGGGGTCAGGATTCAGCATGCACTTCCGCCACGAATCCTGCTCTCTTTCAGGACCTGATTTGCCCTCCTCCCCACCTCCTGCCACTGGCCCATTCTCCACACCCATAAGTGGCCCCAGGGCTTATGAAGAAGCTTGCAAAAAAAAAAAAAAAAAAAAACACCAGGAAAACATGCTCAATCATTTATCTTCCTGTATTACACCAGCTTGCAAACTGCAGGAGCTCAGCTGTTTGCAGGACAGTTGGCAGCTACCTTATTTTTGAATAGCCTCAGGGCTTGTGGTAGTTAGTTATCTGATCTTTCCATCACCTGTGTTTTCATTGGAGGCTCTGCGGGACCCACCAGAAATTGGGGTACGACCCGCCAAAGGAGTTCCAACCCATAGTTTGAGAAATGTTGCTTTACATCATGTAATCCTGATTGTAAACCTTGCTTATTCATGTCAGCTGGTATCTTACAGCCAATCCAGTCGATGTGTTGCACTGGAGGATCGCAAACCCCATCAGTGTACCATGTGGACTGTTTGCGTGGTAGCCTCTCTGCCATTCTGCAGAGCACTTCTCCTGAAGCAAAGCCCAAGAAGGCCATGTGATGCCAACAGTGGCCTGAAGACTGGCCATCAACAGCGGTACATTAAGGGCAGATTGGGCTGGGTCAGAGGTGGGTCAGGGGCTGATCTAAAAGGCAATGACATCTGCAAAATCTGGAGCCCCAGGCCCAAACCCAACACACCTCTTTAGACCTAACAGCATCACGCCAGCAAAGTAGCTCTCAGAATAGCAAAACAGCTGGCCTAGATCTGAGTAAGCCTGTTGAGGACCATGGAGTGAAGGAAGAGGTAAGTAAAAAATGTCTTTACTTCTCCTTGCCAACCTGGTACCCAGATGGTCCATAGGATGCAGCAGAGGCTGCATCAGCATCCCTGTACCACACAGACCAGCCGATAATAAAACTGGGCAATCAATGCAATCTCCATCTTTCCATCTACAGAAACACAAAAGGCTGAATAATGTGTGTGAGTTACTTAGGAATTGAGCAGAATCTCATTGCATAACATTTTTGTCTCCCAAACTTGAGATTCAAAGCTCATTTTTCTGATAATTAACATTCTCTTCTTCTGTTGGTGGATTAGGCACAGCCCCTTTCTGTGTGTAGTGACATCTGCCATCCTGGATATAGCAAGAAGAAGGAGGAGGGGAAACCGTTCTGTTGTTATGATTGCATCCCGTGCCCAGAAGGGACGGTAGCTGATAAGAAAGGTGAGTGTTGTGCAAAGTTATTGAAAAGATTGGTTGTAATCCAGAATTAGGATGATCCATGGAGTCTTGTCTCTACAATGTAACCAATGTTCATTATTCGAGACATATTTTCTTGGGGTGTGTATGCTTGTGTGTGCGTGAACCAGAGTGTCAGCTGGTCAGATGGAGATTTCATGTCAGACTTTAGTATTTAGAATTTGCAATAAAAACTACAATTTATTCTGATTTGTACACTATGGAGAAGACAATGGGAAGTTCTGGCAATATCTAGGGACTGAAGGTGCGCTTCCAGCCTAATAACGGTTTGGGAGTGGAATGAGTGCCAAGGGACATGTTGGATTCTCTTTCACTGGAAGGGGTATCAAGAACATTCTGCATCGTATCAAGATCCATTGTGTGTGCTTACCAAATCACAAGAATGCAGGTGGACATAACTGAAACTGTTCTAAGGAAATGCATCCAATCACATCAAGACTGGTTTTTACTTTGGTCCTGTCCCACCACATCCAAAATTAGAATGATCCATGAATGTTGTATTAAGTTTGTTAGGGTACAATAGAGTAGACATCAAGATTTTGTCATAAGAAAAAGCAATAACAGGAGGCTCTCAATTTATGTGGGGCTTCGATTCCTGAAAAAAATCCCACATATATCAAAAATGTGCAAATCGAGAGTGGCTTTTCCATAGAGAATGATGAAATTGGCATCAGTTAAGGGAACCGTTCACAAGCACTCACTTTACTGCATGGCAATTGCAGAATAAGGCTACAGGGATCGAGGATGTCAATTTTGGTGGCTCACAAGCCTGGACAATCAAGTTTGGAACTGGGTATGTGTCTGTGTGTACACTGTTCTTAAACCCAGGAATGAGTCTGCACCTCTCCTAAGCCTCTTCAAAACTCTGATCCCTCCCATACTCTTCCTTAAAATCTGGAGCTGATGCTTGGCTGCAGTGCCACATCTCTTTCTGACTCTTATGAGTTTTTTTCCACAGCCTAGTCCCAGTTGGGCAGGCAGGCAGTTGGAATGGATTCTGCCTGCCTGGAATGGACTCTGCCTTGAATCAGAGGCAAGTAGACAGTCCATTCCAGCCAGGCAGAATCTATTCCAGTCTGCCTGCTTGCCAGTCAAATGATAGTTTGGGGAGAGGCAGGAGCTCACAAGATGCAGCCAAAGATGTTGTAGTCAGAGTGTTGTAGTTCCAAGACCTAAGCCGAATCCCTCCAGGATTCACATAGATCTGTGGGAGGATTCACACCTTTAAGGAGGAGTGGAGAAGAGGGGACTCATTATTGGGCCATAAGAAAAAAAAACTACACTAAAAGTCCTCCCCCAACATTGAACTGGCTTGATGGATTTTCTTTTCTGCTGGTTCAGAAGCTTGACTTAGCTGATCATTCACTGTGACTAACATATCCTTCCAGGAGCCTGCTGTAAGCCACCATCACCCCATTATCACATGGATCAGAAGATCCTCTCACCCCTGCTAAAAGCAGCAAGAGGCAGCAGTGACAAACAATGGTCTGCAAAGAAGCTCCAGCATCCATAAGTTGGTGCAGTATTGGGGGGGTGGTGGTGGTTATTGGAATGAAGTGCATAGGGAGAGGTTCAGGGCAGAGACTGGGGTGAGTGAGGAGAGGGTTGAGGCTAGGAAGGTAGCAGTTTCAGGCTCAGTGATTCTGCCAATATCCTATCTTCCTTATCTGGCCTGCATTCATATTCCAATTCCACTCAGACTAGCACCAGTGATGTAGTTGGTGAAGATCCATTAGGGCAGCACAGGGCTGCACTGGGAGTTGAGCACAAATGTTTCCTTACCTCCAGGTGGCCTCTGGGACCTAAAATATCCTTACTGTTGCAGCTGAGTCACTGGGTCAACAAATAGAGAGAAACAGTAATGGTATGTGGCTGAGAGTGACCAAATGTGATAGTCACACCATTCACCTTCACCCCACAAAGCAAGACCACAAAGAGCCAATAAAATTTGACACATTTCTGTAATGGATTCCATGATTTTTCCTTTTCAGACATGGCTGACTGTTTCAAATGTCCCAGTGACCATTACCCAAGCAAGGACCAGACTTCCTGCATTCCCAAAGTTGTCGTCTTTTTGTCTTACGAAGAACCTCTGGGCATCGGTTTAACCATTTGTGCTCTTCTGTTGTCATTGGTCACAGTTCTAGTGCTAAGGTTGATTATGAAGCACCACAACAGTCCCATAGTCAAAGTCAACAACCAGAGCCTCACCTACACACTTTTAATTTCTCTTTTACTTTGCTTCCTTTCTCCATTGCTAAATATTGGCCGACCTGAGAAGGTGACCTGTATGTTCTGCCACAATGTCTTTCACATTGGCTTCACATTGGTTCTTTCTTCTGTGCTGGCAAAAACGTGCACACTGGTGCTGGCATTCATGGCCACAAGTCCAGGGTCCACTCTGAAGAACTGTGTGGGGAAGCACGATCGCCCCCTTTAAGGAGGTGATCGAAGTTTGTTATGCCTGACCAGGACACGAGAGCCCCTCCCCAAGGGGGAGGTGTAGGGGGCTGGGTTGGGCAGTTACGGTGGTCCTTTAAAAGGGGACAAGACCCAGCCCTCTTCCTCTTTGTGCACGTGGGCACTGTGGGAATAGAGTGGACCTGACCCCATTCAGCCACCTTAGGACCAGTGCAACTCCCGAGGAGGCCTCCTGCGATGGATCTCATGTGCAGCGTGTTTGATCTGTAAGGTGGGAATGGGGGTTTGGACAGGCTCTGCCCAAGGAAGGATCAGGTGCAGTCCAGGCACACTTTCCTGGGAGTAAGCCCCGGGAGTGCAGGGGGACTTGCTTTCTTGCGAGTAAGCCCCAGGGAGTTTCCCACTTTCCTGGGAGTAAGCCCCGGGAGTGCAGGGGGACTGGCTTTCTTGCGAGTAAGCCCCAGGGAGTTTCCCACTTTCCTGGGAGTAAGCCCCGGGAGTGCAGGGGGACTGGCTTTCTTGCGAGTAAGCCCCAGGGAGTTTCCCACTTTCCTGGGAGTAAGCTCCGGGAGTGCAGGGGGACTGGCTTTCTTGCGAGTAAGCCCCAGGGAGTTTCCCACTTTCCTGGGAGTAAGCTCCGGGAGTGCAGGGGGACTGGCTTTCTTGCGAGTAAGCCCCAGGGAGTTTCCCACTTTCCTGGGAGTAAGCTCCGGGAGTGCAGGGGGACTGGCTTTCTTGCGAGTAAGCCCCAGGGAGTTTCCCACTTTCCTGGGAGTAAGCCCCGGGGATGGCAGGGGGACTTGCTCCAAGCAGATATGCTTGGAGTGTGCTCTCAGTCCCTGGCCTGGTGGGCAGAGCCGCCTTCTAGCTCAGAGCCAGGACTCCCTGCTGGCCTTGCCCGGGTCTCCAGCCGTACATGGCGCTCCTGCTGCTGCTTCCTGGGAGGGTGCCCACAAAGGTTGCAGGAGAGGGACGCTGTGAGCGCAGGGCTCCTGCCTGCCCAAGTAGCAGGTCGCAGTGCGCTCCACATGGGAGCAGGCTCTGCATTGCAGGAGCCCTCCTGAAGGCGCAGGTGCCTGACCGTGCAGCTGCAGGACTGTTGCAGCTCCCTGCATTCGGCTGGCAGGCAAGCCCAGGGCTCCCAGTGCGCTCCACGTGGAAGCAGGATCTGCATGGCATGGAAGCAGGCGCCTGGCTGCACGTGGCTCGAGCTGCAGGACTGCTGCAGCTTCCTGCATGCGGCTGCAGGCCAGCACAGGAGCCCTGAGCCCTGTTGCATGCAGGATCACGCACATGGGGAGTCGCCATGGGAGGCGGCGCCAGCTCAGCGCCTCCACATCACCCACTTTCATGCGAGTAGGCCCCAGAGACCATAATGGGGCTTGCCTCTGAGGAGCCAGGCAGAGGCTTAAATGCTGGGGCTGCAACCCCAACCACGATTGCCAGGGAGGAAGCCCCTTAGACTATAATGGGGCTTGCTTCTGAGTAGGCATGCAGAGGCTTGGACCATAGAACTGCAGTCCTCGCCCCACTTTCCAGGGAGTAAGCCCTTTGGACTATAATGGGCCTTGCTTCTGAGGAGGCAGGCAGAGCCTTGGACTCTGGCCGTAATCTTATGCCCCATGGTCTATGGGCCTTGATTCTGGGGAGGCAGGCAGAGCCTTGGACTCTGGCAGTAATCCTACACACACTTTCTTGAGTGTAGGCCCCATGGTCTATAATGGGCCTTGATTCTGGGGAGGCAGGCAGAGCCTTGGACTCTGGCTGTAATCCTACACACATTTTCTTGAGAGTAAGCCCCATGGTCTATAATGGGCCTTGATTCTGGGGAGGCAGGCAGAGCCTTGGACTCTGGCCACAGTCCTGGACACACTTTCCTGAGAGTAGGCCCCATGGTCTATGGGCCTTGATTCTGGGGAGGCAGGCAGAGCCTTGGACTCTGGCCACAGTCCTGGACACACTTTCCTGAGAGTAGGCCCCATGGTCTATGGGCCTTGATTCTGGGGAGGCAGGCAGAGCCTTGGACTCTGGCCACAGTCCTGGACACACTTTCCTGAGAGTAGGCCCCATGGTCTATGGGCCTTGATTCTGGGGAGGCAGGCAGAGCCTTGGACTCTGGCCACAGTCCTGGACACACTTTCCTGAGAGTAGGCCCCATGGTCTATGGGCCTTGATTCCGGGGAGGCAGGCAGAGCCTTGGACTCTGGCTGTAATCCTACACACACTTTATTGAGTGTAGGCCCCATGGTCTATAATGGGCCGTGATTCTGGGGAGGCAGGCAGAGCCTTGGACTCTGGCCACAGTCCTGGACACACTTTCCTGAGAGTAGGCTCCATGGTCTATGGGCCTTGCTTCTGGGGAGGCAGGCAGAGCCTTGGACTCTGGCTGCAATCCTAGACACATTTTCCTGAGAGTGGGCACCATGGTCTATGGTGGGCCTTGCTTCTGAGGAGGCAGGCGGACTCTGGCTGCAGTCCTACACACACTTTCTTGGGAGTGGGTCCCATAGTTGAGCACTTCCTTTGCTTAAAGTCTCAGTCATCAAGTTTCTAGTCCACAATGAGGATTTTTGGTGGCTTGCTGAATGGCTGGGCAGGATTCTGGGCCTTTGTCCCCAATAGACAATGAACCAACGTGGTAAAGAGATTTTCTACTTTGTTAAATACATAGGGTTGCAAAAAGGTTACAAAGGCAGCAAATGCTAGAGGCATAAAAGCTTCTAGGAAACATCAGCATAGAACAGCAGAGCTGACTGGCTAACTCTATTGCTCTCTGACTCTCACCTGGGTCATCTTCTTTTGTGGATCCTCAGTTACCTAAGAGGCCACATGGTCCTGGTGGGGCAGGATGTGCACCCACCACCTCTCTCACTAGAGACAAGGAACAAAAAACCCTGTCCTTCAGAAGTGGGGCTGGAAGCTCGCCCTCTCAGCTCTTCCCTCCCCCCTGGAGATCTACAGCTGCATTCCATCCTTGATGGATGGGCGTCTTTCTGGCTGCCCAGGTGCTACATTATCACCTTCTATTGAATTGTAAATCCTGGCAGCTAGGACTGCAAGCCCCTTGCAAGCCCCTTCTGTGTTACTGGGTTATGGTGGTTCAGGCTTTGCAATGTTACTAGGCCTAAACTGTACATATTCATGACAATTCTGAACAGGCACACAGAGTCATAGGGTTGCAGTCCTCGCCCACTTTACGGGGAGTAAGCCCCTGGGGGATAATGGGGGCTTGCTTCTATTGGGGCATGCAGAGGCTTGGAGCATAGGGCTCAGATCCTGGCTCCAACTTCCAAGGAATAAGTCCCAGGAGTATAAGGGGTCTTGTATCCGGGTAGACATAGCTGGACTTAAGGCTACAATCCTGTCCACACTTTCTTGGGAGTGTATCCCATTGATTTTAATGGGACTTAATGATGAGTATACGGGCATAAAATGAGCTCCAATGAGTGCAAGCCAGTACAGATACACCAGCCCAACCACCCGCAACAATCTCCTCCCAGGCACCTGACCTCCTCCTTGTTAATACTTCATCAGTTTTGGAGGATATTTAGAGGCATATGGGGAGCCCCTGGCCATCTCGGATTGCTTACAGCATACACTCCATCTATGTGGGAGCCGCTTTGAAAGCTGCCTGGCCAGGCTTCAGCACCCAAGGAATGGGGCAGAGTGGATGGGGCATTTAATATGTGAGTATAGCATTTAATATTATGTTTTCCCAGGCATCAGCAGGGCATTTAGTAACTCGCTTGGTGGGCATGCCGCCCTTGCTCCTTGAGAGAGGAGATATGTGTGCTGCCCCCTACACCTTTAAGGGAAGAGTGGCGTTCTATTACCAACCTGCTTAACAGGCATGCTACCCCTTCTCCTTAGGGGAGGATGATGATCTGTTACCAGGCTGCTTAATGGGTGTGCTTACCCGACTTTGGTGGGGTTGGTGGTGTTCGGTCAACAATGTGCTTACCAGGAGTACTGCCCCTACTCCTTTCAGAGAAGGGGGGTGTTCTGGTGCAGACCCACTTAGTGGGCATAATGCCACTAGGCCTTTGGAAGAGGAGAGGAGGTTTCTGTTAACAACCCGTGTAGTCGTTTCTCCTTAGAGAGGGGTGATGTTTCGTTACCAGCCCACTTAATGGGTGCACTGTCCCGGCTCCTGGGTGAGGGGCAATGTGTGGTTACAACCCCCCTTACGGATTTGTGGCCCCTTCTTCTTTGAGAGGGGGCATTCTATTAGCAACCGTTTAATGGGTGCTCTGCCCCCACCCGGGAAAGGGGTAATGTTCTGTCGACCAGTATTGCACGGTTCACTTCAGTGACTCTGGTGTTCTGGGCATTCCCCAATCTGTGGGGGAGCAGCGTGGAAGGGATGCCTTGCTATAACCTCTCTGCTTTCATCTTGCAGGACGCTGTGGTGGCCCAGGGTGCATGTTAAGCTGCGGCAGCAGCAGCAGGGATACCTTGCATTAACATCTCTGCTTTCAATTTGCAGGACACTGTGGTAGCCCTGTACGCGTATTAATCAGCGGCCACTCCATGGTCTTTTTGGGCCCGCAAGAGGGCGGCTGCAACCCCCCCCTCAGATCGCACTTGGGCCTCAGCCCGGCAGTGCAAGTCGCTTGGTTAGCCAAGAAGGGGATGAGATGGGGCCAGCTGCTGCCCGCGTTGATGAAGTTACTGAACCGCCAACCGGACATTTTGGGTGCTCCACCTGGGTGAGAATGACCTTTGCAGGAGGTCTGGTCTGGCTCTGATGAGCAGAGCCCGTGAGGACATCAGCACCCTTATGCGTTGGCTGCCTGGTACCGCCTTGGTCTGGCCGGACCTCTTGCAGCGTTGTGGATGGCGAGTTCCAGAACGCTTCTGTGCGTTTTTGGTGCGACAACCAGGCAGTGGTGGCCGTAGTGAACTCGATGTCTTCCAAATCCCCCAGGGTCATGAGGCTTGTGTGGCAGTTCGTATTGCAATGCCTGTGCATTAATGCTCTTTTTGTAGCTCAGCACGTCCCAGGGGTTGAGAATTGCATCGCGGATGCTTTGTCTTGATTTCAGGAGGAACGATTTCAGGAACTTGCCCCTGGGGCGGCGCCATCCCTGGACCGCATGCCTCCTTGGCTCTGGGACCTTGGCTTACAGAAGTAAACGAGGTCATATGCGCCTCTCTGGCGCCCAGCACACAGAGGGGCTACTCATGGAAGGTAACTGAGTTCGCTGATTTAAGACTGACAGCCGGCTTGCCCAGCCTGTGGCCAGCAAAGGTTGAGCGCCTGCTGCTTTTCTTTCTACACCTGCAGCGGTCAGGAAGGGCGGTTAGCTCCCTCCCGGACTTCATGTCTGCCATAGCTATTGTTTCAAAATCAAGGGGCTACCCCGATTTCACTCAGGACTTCAGAGTGCGGAGGATGCTGGAGGATTTCGCTAAGAGAACACCCCCTGTCCGGGACCACAGGCGCCCCATCACGCCAGAGTTGCTCAGGGGTATTGCAGGGACCTTCACGACCCTTTGTTCATCGCCATATGAGGTTCAACTT
The DNA here is from genome assembly GCF_035046505.1 of Tiliqua scincoides. NCBI lineage: Eukaryota > Metazoa > Chordata > Lepidosauria > Squamata > Scincidae > Tiliqua > Tiliqua scincoides. The sequence goes on from NC_089825.1 coordinate 96,547,464, forward strand.
TTCAGGGCAGCATTGCTTACAGCCTTCTTTGGTGCTTTCGCCCCAGCAAGTTCCTGGCAAAAAACAAGTCTGATAAATCAGCGCGGGCCCTCCTGAGGGCGGACCTAACCTGGGTGCCCGGAGGAGTCTCAGTTAACCTCAGGCAGTCCAAGACGGACCAAAGGGGCATTGGTTGCTCGGTGACCCTTAGGGAGGTGGTGGGAATGCCACTGTGCCCAGTTGCAGTGTTAAGGGAGTATTTTGCACTCTCGGGGGAGCGCTCAGGAGCCCTGTTCCACCATAGGGATGGTTCTCCTCTCACGCTGTTCGTTTTGGGCAATTTTCTCACGAGCCCTGGGGGTTTTAGGGTTGCAGCCTAGGGAGTTTGGCTTACACTCCCTCCGCATTGGCGCAGCCTCCGCAGCAGCTGCCTTGGGGCTGTCAGGGGAGGACATACAAAGGCTAGGCTGTTGGCGTTCGTCAACCTACAGGCGCTACGTGCGCAAATGACGCGTATAGAATCAGGGCATACCCCACCTGTGGGGCGAACAGCGAAAAGTGGATGCCTTGCAATAACATCTCTGTTTTCATCTTGCAGGGCGCTATGGTAGCCTGATACGCGTGTTAATCTGTGGCCACTCCATTATCTTTTGGGCCCGCAAGAGGGCGGCTGCTACTCCCCTCGGAGTGAATCTGGGCCTCAGCCCGGCAGTGCAGGTGGCTTGGTTAGCCAAGAGGGGCATGAGATGGGGCCAGCTGCTGCCCGCGTCGATGGAGTTCCTGAATGTGAACCCCCCACCGGACATTTTTGGTGCTCCACCTGGGCAAAAATGACCTTTGCAGGATGTCCGGCCTGGCTCTGCTGAACAGAGCTCGTGAGGACATCACTACCCTTATGGGTTGGCTACCGGAGACCACTTTGGTTTGGTCAGATTTCTTGCAGCGTCGTGTGTGGAGGGGGGCTTTCTGCTGCGCTAAGGTTGAGAGGATGCGCAGGAAAGTTACCAGGAGTATTGGCAATTTGGTGTCTTGCGCTGGTGGCAGTGTGGTCCTGCATTCTGCGATTGTGTTCTCGCTGCCTGACATGTATAGGGGCGACGGAGTTCATTTGTCAGAGAGAGGCGCAGACATCTTTCTTAAGGACCTGCAGGGCGGCCTTAAGTCGCTTCTGCCCCTGTTTGGGAGCGGGGGGGTCAAGCGCTAGGCTGACCCCTCCTTGTGGCAGGTGGTGCGGGTTTGGAGGCGTGAATGGGACTCTGGCATGCACCTTCAGGCGGCTCAGGCAGGGCAGAACCCTATTTCAGTCCTCAGTGGCTTGGCGGCACGAGGACTTGGACGGGGCCCTGGCCGGGATAGCAGATCCCACCTCAGAGGCTTAGCGGCTCGAGGTGGTGCAGGCTGCGGTCCAGCTGCCTTCCCCTTAAGGGATAGACATGGACGAGACGCGCCGTCCCAGCAGCGGGGCGCGACTCGGAGTTGGGTGCATGCCCACCTGGGGGCAGAGGTTTCTGGTACCGCCCAGAGGTCCCCTCCCCGCACCACAAGGGGCTTTCGCTGCCTCGGATACTGCAGGTCTCAGCCTCTGCTCCTCTTGTTTATGTTAAATAAAGTGGCCCTTTCTTCCATATCTGTTGTCTCGAGTGTTCATTGGACAGTGCGGGAACAAGCACGATCGCCCCCTTTAAGGAGGTGATCGAAGTTTGTTATGCCTGACCAGGACACGAGAGCCCCTCCCCAAGGGGGAGGTGTAGGGGGCTGGGTTGGGCAGTTACGGTGGTCCTTTAAAAGGGGACAAGACCCAGCCCTCTTCCTCTTTGTGCACGTGGGCACTGTGGGAATACCCACCCGCCCGCCCTAGAGACAGTCTGAGTTTAACTGGTCGCCTTTCGGGGCCGGGTAGGAATTTTTTGCTGCCTGCCAAGATTGGCCAAGGGGCAGGCAGTTTTTTCGCCTACCCCAGACTGTTAAGGGCTAGGGGTTACACCCCCCTGTTTACAAACTGCCATCGGTCACTTTAAGAGGGCAGGTGGTGCGGGTTTGGAGGCGTGAATGGGACTCTGGCATGCACCTTCAGGCGGCTCAGGCAGGGCAGAACCCTATTTCAGTCCTCAGTGGCTTGGCGGCACGAGGACTTGGACGGGGCCCTGGCCGGGATAGCAGATCCCACCTCAGAGGCTTAGCGGCTCGAGGTGGTGCAGGCTGCGGTCCAGCTGCCTTCCCCTTAAGGGATAGACATGGACGAGACGCGCCGTCCCAGCAGCGGGGCGCGACTCGGAGTTGGGTGCATGCCCACCTGGGGGCAGAGGTTTCTGGTACCGCCCAGAGGTCCCCTCCCCGCACCACAAGGGGCTTTCGCTGCCTCGGATACTGCAGGTCTCAGCCTCTGCTCCTCTTGTTTATGTTAAATAAAGTGGCCCTTTCTTCCATATCTGTTGTCTCGAGTGTTCATTGGACAGTGCGGGAACAAAAAGTTGGCCAACTCCATTGTTCTTTCTTGCTTTGTTATTCAAATAGGTATTTGTGTTGTAGGTTTGGTCATCTTTCCCCCATTTCCAGATGTTGACATGCATTCAAGTCCTGAAGAAATCATTTTGGAATGTAAAGAGTCATCACCAATCATGATTTCCTGTGAAGAGATCTTCTTTGCCATTCTGTGCACTGTCGTCTTTGTTATGGCTTTCCTTGCTCGGAAGCTGCCTGATGCTTTTAACGAAGCCAAGTTTCTCAATTTCAGCTTGTTTGCATTTTCCTCTGTTTGGTTGAACTCTGGTACCATCTACTTGAGCACCTCAGAAAAATACAAGTCAGCCGTGAAGATCCTCTCCATGTTGGTCCCAAATGCTGCAGCGCTGGTCTTTGTGTTTTTCCCCAAATGCTACATCATTTTGTGGAGGCCTGAGCTGAACAGCAAGAAAAAATTAAGGAAGTGGAAACGCTGAAGAACTAAAGAAAGGTCCCTCTCAGTTTGGCAGTTTTAAGTACATCCCATGTTTTATGTATCTCTTTGTTTGAAACTATTTACATCCTGCCTTTGCAAGCCCTGACTGGCCATTTCACGTAGCTTCAAGAAAAATAATCAAAAACAATATAAGAAAACGGTGAAATCAACCACAATAAAAACACATGGTGGTGTAACCAATGTCAAGCGGGAAGAGATCAAATGCAAGAACCAAAAGAACAGCACAACAGATACAAAACACCAGGAAGCCCATGTAGGACTGGAAGTAATCAATTAAAGGCTCAGTGTGACAACAGTTGCATAGTAGAGGGGCAGGGGGTACTGTATTCCCAGGTGACACTCTTATGGCACACTTTTGAGGGAGGGCAGGGAAGCAATGCCCTCAATCAATAAAATAAGTCAATAATTTTTGTTGTTTTTAATTTAAATTTTCATGTTGGCTTAACATTATAAATTCTTTTTCACTTTTGAATTGTCTGTTTCAGTGGTTCTCACACATTTAGCACTGGAATCCACTTTTAGAATGAGAATCTTGTCAGGACCCTCTGGAAGTGATATCATGACTGGAAGTGACATCATCAAACTGGAAATTTTTAACAATCCTAGGCTACAATCCTACCCACAGTTATCCAGGAGTAAATCCCATTTACTGTCATTGTTAAAAGAATATACATAGTAGCCTGTTAAAAGTACAGGTCTGTAACATTTTCCCAAATGCAGTCACAGACCAGGGTAGCATCAAGTCTAATACATTAAAAATAAAATATTGAAATGAATGGGGACCCACCTGAAATCGGCTCATGACCCACCTAGTGGGTCCTGACTCACAGTTTGAGAAACACTGAATTTTATTGAAAGCATGTGACACAAGGCATACTAATTTCTGAAGCAGCATCCCATTATAGAGTACAACACACCAGGGTCTATAAGAGGAACTTTATCAGTGGGTTCAAGGTTTTTTCTGGGCTGCTTCCCAAAAGAAGAGTGGGGCAATGGGGACAGGCAGAATGGAGGGCAAAATAAGGCAGGGGGAGGGTGCCGACAGCCACAATAGTCTTTGGAATCCAGATCTACTAGGCTTCTTGATACAGAACCCAGGTCTACTTGATCATGCAGCACTGGCAGCTGGATAAATTGATATGGAAAACCACACACACTCCTAAGTCTCTCTAAAATCTTTGAAATATAGAAAATCAATTGCAGAAAATTAGCATCATTGTGTTTAAGCTCACACTAGAATGGACCAAAATGAACTTCTGCAGCAGCAATAGCCCCACGCCTGGGTCACTGAGCTTCTGTACACTCCTTCATGGTTATGGGATCCACAAGCCAAAGAGCTACTGTAGCAAGCCAGTTTTGACACCCAGATTTGACACTGTGTTCAGGAGGGTCATGGATGCATTCAAGAGCCCAGTGTGTATGGTTTGCAGCAGCCGCTAACACTGCATGCACGTGGTTGTGCCCGAGCATCATGTGCAGGCAGTGAGTTCAGGTGAGACAGGAAAATGTCGGATCCCAGGAACTTTCTGGGCCCCCTCCTTTGGCTCCTGGGCCCCCTTTCTAACCCTGGGCCTGGGTACAAATTACCCCCTTTGCCCCCCTCTCCTAGGCCCTGATCAGGATGGCCCCATTGCCACTGGCATTTTGAAGGGGTGTTAAATCCTTTTTGTTTTATCAAGCCGTTAATTTATTGTAACAATTCCTACTTTGGCTCCCTTTTTATCTACGCTGCATGAACCGTTGTTAACTGGTATCTCAGACTGAGATCTAAGGATCTGCTAGGTTTCGGCGCAGTATGTATGATATTCCTAAAAGTGCTGTTTTTTGCAGATCTGATGGTGTTATTTCAGTAAGCTCCCCACCCAGTGATCCTGATCAATGACTGGTTGCAACCTTGAATGTATTGATTTTGTTTACTTGATGGATTGTTTATGCCAATAAAGGTGAAATGAAATGAAATTTCAGTAATCTGCAGTTGTTAAAAGTAGTTTGCAAAACTTTTCCAGATTGTTCCAAGTGTCCTGATGACAACGTGGACCACTTTGATACGTTTTGTCCAAAGTCAAGTGATTTCAATGGTCAAGTCTCAGTATTTTGTCATTTTTTTCAAGTTCTTTTCCATTGATTTTGGCATCCTCAGGAATTGCAATATCAGCTAGCACTATTAATATTAACTAGAAATAAGATGATGATGATGATATTTTTGCACAGATAGGTAGGTGTTATTGACTGGTTTGTTTTATCCAGACATTGTGTCCTTCCCAAGGACCTGGGATGCCTGGTTTGTATCCTATTTTGATATTATAAATACCACTGCAAAATGTAAGCTGTTCCCAGTGACTCTGCTTTTTGCAGTTGATTGATGGTAAGGATGGTGGCCCCAATGCTGTTCAGGTGCACTTCAAGGTGTTTTGGAATAGCACCGAAGGCACCGATCACCACTAGGATCTCCTTGGTCTTCTTCTGCCACAATTTCTAGTCCCAGAACACCTTGATAAAATCATCTTCTTTATTGCTGGAAAAGTTTCTGCTTTGAATAAAATGTTGGAATCCTTGAAGTTCAAGGGAGTGAGCTGCAAATGATAAAGTGCCATGAAAGTCTTGAATATCCCAGCAGTGGAAGCAGACAGAATATTTTAGCTACATCTGCACTGTCAGAATCCAGACTTTACCTCTTGGCCTGTGATTTGTGAGTTGGTGGGTTGGTCCCTGGAGATCCCCTGAGCGACGCGATCCTGGGGATTGCGTCGCTGCCTTCCCCCTGCCCCCGCTGCCTCCCCCCGCCCCCGCAAGGACTTACAGTGGTGCAAACTCTCTTAGAGAGTTTGAAAACTGCTGGGCTATCCCTTGAGAGAGAAGGAAGGCAGATGAGTGACAATGTGCTGTATATGTATGAGCAGCCCAATCCTGAGCTGCCCGGGGCACCCAGGTTCGGTGGCACCGAGAAGTGCTGCTGCTGAAGCCTTTGCCTCCTGCGCTACCACAGGAGGCGCCTTGGGAGAAGGGGACATTCATCCTCTTCCCCGAAGTAAGGTAAGCAGCCCCGCAATGGGGCTACTCACTTTACCGCCAACCAAAATGTTGGCAGTAAGGGAAAGGCACTTGTGTAGGGCGCGCAGCCCTGCACGAGCGCCTTGGATCCTGTGGAGTACAGCTCCGTGGACCCTCCTGCCTTCCTCCCCCTGGCACGCCCCCTGACCACCCCCTGGCATGCCTCCCTCCGCCCTCTCTCCACCCACCCTGGAACACCTCCTCCCCACCCCCATCCATGCCCCTGCATCCCTTTCCGCAGCTTGGCAGTCTGGGAGACCGCCAAGCCACGGAAGCTGGGCGACCACCCCACGCTAGCCCAGCACCGACCAGCACTGGACTAGCACTGGCAGCAGCCCGGCAGTGAGCCCCGCTAACGTGCCTTACGGCACATTTGCAGCTATGATTGGCGGCACGGACCCGTGCCACCAACCACAGGATTGGGCTCACACTTGCTGTATAAGGGAATATGGGAAAAAAAGAAAAGAGAACAGGAATCCATTACAGAACCTATTGCAGGTACTCTCTCAAAACCTGGTGTCATGTGTGTCTATGTGTGCATGCATGTACACTTGTGTGTGCACACATGTACAAGTTCATTTGGTGGTATGCTCACATTTTGAAGTGTCCACTTGCAGTTTTGTTTTATCAGAAAGCACATGGTTTATTTTCAAAACAAATCAGGCCACTCTTCCCCACTCCACCCATAATTTATCTAAATGTGATGTGATGTACCTAAATATGGATCAAATCCACATTCTCATACCTACCTACCTACCAACCTACGTACTTACTGAGCCCCTTTCCATGTCATCTCTCTCTCTCTCTCTCTCTCTCTCTCTCTCTCTCCAAGCCAACTACCCTTTAAACAACACTTGTCAGGCTTGGTTGGCAGTGGGAATGAGGAATCCTGTAACAATTGGGGCTCTGTGAATGTACCACCCTATCCCCAGGTTATTTGTTTGTATTTATGTCATAGCTATTCAAAAATTGACAACAAAACTATAGAAAGCTTAGAGAATAATGACCCGTTGCGCTAAAATATATTGGACAGAAAATGATTAAGCCATGAAATAGGCAGATAATTCAAAGGAATATAAGTATCCGCAAATATCAATGTTTGTTGTAATCCAAAGTTAATCAAGCGAATAATTCTTATGAAATAAAATTTTACCACTGTACAAGATTGCATCATATGCTTGAAATTTCAGTGCCAGCAATTAGATTCTTTAGCCAAAACCTTAATAGAAATGTGCTGTGGTGTCCAATAAACTCTGTCTTTGAATCACATGATAAACAAATATTTGAGGGAAAGCGTTGATGTGCTATTCAATCAGCCATTTTTACAGCTGGACAACTAGCAGATTTGTCTGTATTTGTTTTTTCTATTTGCCTGAGCACTCCTGAATTACTCCTGAGCAGAATGTAAATAAATGCACTTCTTGGATGAATTTTATGGGATTTCATATAGGAACGTCTTCCCATGTTGCAGGTGTTCACGGGGGCAGGTGAATGGATGAACAGTTTTAATGACTCCTGATGAATTTCCACATTTTGTGAGACTTCCCACAACTTTACGTTGTACATTGGGTACAATGGTGTTTTTCCATACCCGTGTATGCATGTGCATGAAATAAAAGTGTTTTATTATTTGTTGCCATGTCGTTGTGGCAGTTGCAGCAGAGCTAAAGACACCATCAGCCTTTCCTCATACAGGCTGCCTCCCTTCCCTAAGGGGAATGAGTTGGGAAATGCCTGGACATGACCAACAGTGCTTTGACCTTAAAGCAATGAGTCCTTGTGCTCTTCCAAGGAATGTGGAAGCCAACCAAAGGCACTGAGTTTAGGGGGAAAAAGTAATTCTTTTCCCCAGATGGCATCTGTATACGCATTTTTTAAAAATTCATAATCTCAATGAAGGCAATCTAAAGGTTGTCTTCCCTGCAAATCTGCAGGTTCCACATCTTTACTTTATGATCTTGTTGTGCATCAGTGCGATCAGACTCACAGCAAGACAACAGTGTCACTGCTATACAAAATGCTGACTTCAGTGCCCGGCAATTATCAAAGGGACTGTAATTAATTCTGTGGCTTGCTACATCCTGCCCTGGAGTTCCAGTCGTCAATAACAGAGTGAAGGATGGCATAAATATATACCCCTTTCCATCTGGGGACTAGGGGCTAGGGAGACTCCATCTGATTGATTTCTGTTACTTTACATTAAATATTCTTGGCTTCATCAAGCCTCTCAGCAAATGGAGCTACCAGACAAGTCACCCTGTCTTAATCGTGGAGTTTCTAATTACACTGCGATAGATGCAGGGAGAGAAATCTGTTCTAATAGATTGGCACTCAAGATGGTGATATTCGTCACACTCATTGTGGTGCTGTTGCCTTGTGCAGTTTGCGATGCCTGGATTATTAATTGTGGGATGTCACATCCCCAGCTTGTTCATCACACGTTTTATCAGCCAGGAGATCTCATCATTGGCGGCATTGTCTTTCAGAACATGTTCCAAATCAATTCAAATATTTTCAACCAAAAGCCTCCTCAGCCTCAACTAGCCAGGTTTGAATAAAGATTTTTTTCCCCCTCTTATAATATACATCAAAGCAGATTATATTCTCTGGCAACCAAATCATATGGGAAGGTCTGGACTGCATTTGTATCAATAGTCATCACTGTTACTAGACCTTAAACTAGATTCAAGCTGTGCAGCGTCGTTCGCATCTGCTAGGTGGGGTTGACAAAATAGATGCCTGCCTTTTTCCAGCCTTGAAAACAGCTCAGCAGTATAATTAGCCCAAATGTCATGGGAGGAGGAGAAGGGAAGATGCACAGGGATCTCACGTTTTATTGATTGATTCAGAGCCTCCTGACAGAGAGTGAATATAGTGGGCTAGCCCGCATCAGTGAGTCAAATGGAGACTTCAGGGAACAAGCCTCTTTTATTGTCTACACAAAATGCCACTTAGAATTTGTTGAGGCTGTGAAATATTTTCAGGTAATTTCTTGATTTGTTTTAGTGTTGAATAGTGACAGACAAAAGCTTGCCCCCTTCCATTCATTGTGTAACTGGGCTCTACAGACATAAAGATTCCCTCACTTTAAAAACAAAAATCAAAATAAAGAATTGGTTTTATTCCAAAACCAACAAGCAAACAAAATCACCCTTTGTTGGACCATGAATTTAGGAGTTCAATGGCATTTCATGCCTCCTTCCCCTCTACCATCTCACTTGCTCATGTTTCCATATCACTCTGACATTGTGTGTTGGTCCAATCCAATCAAGGCCTGAGCTGGCCTTGTGCATTCCGTCACTTCAGCCTTCTACAATTAAAATGCAGTCATGCTCATTGCAACATTGCAAAGAACCGGTGTGCAGGTGGGAAGACCAGAGCCTTCCCAAGCATGCAGGTGGAGCAACATGGACAGAGCAGGTAAGCCTGGAGCAAGGGGAGGCACAGGATGATGAAGGGCGGAAAGGGGGTCGAACAGGGAAGGGGGAGGGCAGAATGGGGAGGAGATGAGAAAGGATGGGCATATCGGTCAGGAAGGGGACAGTTTCAGCAACAGTGGTCCAAATCCTAACCAACTTTTCAGCACTGGCATAGCTGTTGCAGTGGGGTGTGTGCTGCATCCTGCAGGTGGGTAGCACTCATGGAGGCCTCCTCAAAGCAAGGGAATGTCGTTCCCTTTCCATGGAGCTGCATAGACCTTATGTCAGTGCTGGAAAGAGGGTTAGGATTGCGCCCAGTGTTGCGTGCCAAATCCCAACCCCCTTCCCAGGCCTGATCTGCCCACATGAATCAACATGAACAAGCCCCATTGTTGGAGCAGGTTCAAGCTGACCCATCACAGCTGCTGAAGCTTACCCCAGGGCAACAGGACAAATGTTCCCTGACTCCAAGAAGACTTCTAGCCAGCAGCCAAAATTCCCCTGCAGAATGCAGTGTAACTAAGGATAGGAGTGGGTATATACTTCAGGTTACTATGAAATCCTTCTATCCACATGCAGTTTCCCATACTGTAGTTATGCTTATCCTAAATCAGTGGTTCCCAAAGTCCTACTTGGGACTTTGGGAACCCTGGAAGTATTTGTGGGGAAGGGGAGGGGGCTGCAACACCATCGGGATGATTGTGCTGCTGCCAGGTAGGGTTTTCTGAACTTACCTGGGGGTCGCTATGGCTGTTTAGAGGGTTTGGGAAGTCTGCAAACACTCCCAGCAGTTTCAAAAACCTGTAGAAAAGCAATAATGGGTTCATAATATAGTGACAGTAATTTCAAAAAGTGCCAAATGCCTGTGACCCAAAAATGAAAACTTCTCTGTAGAGCATTTATTCAGAACTACCAGCATGTCCTGGCTACAGAATTTGCTGTGAAGGAGATCAATGAAAATCAACATTTGTTGCCCAACATTACATTGGGATTCAACATCTATGACAGCTATTTGGAGGCAAGGTGGACCTATCAGGCCATGTTGAAACTTATTTCCCCAAAGGACCAGTTTGTTCCCAACTACAAGTGTGACAAGCAGGGCAGTCTAATGGCAGTCACTGAAGAACTGACCTCTGACTTCCCCCATGAAGTCTCAGAAGTTTTGGGTCACTACAAGATTCCACAGGTAGGAATTGTTTGCACATGGACAATAATGTATTGTTTGTATGAGTTGCTTCCTTTTTTAAAAAACAGGACATCTACATCAACAATTCAAAGATACACATAGAAATGCACACTCACATATTAATCAGCCTGACTTGCCCCCTGAGGTTTCTGGGACTAAACAGCTGGTATATGTCTGAGTCGCAAAGACTTTTACTTACCTCTCCCAGGCAGTCCTGTTGCCCCACCACCATAGCTTGCAACACACATTCTGTCAGTGTTGCTGCACGGTCTGCGTTGGTGGGAGATAGAATTGGGCTGCCAGTCCAGGAAAGTGTGCAGAGGATCACAGCATCTATGTGATAGGGGAGGTTAAGGAAAAGGAATTCAGTATGTACTCTATGGCAAATGGATTGATCAATGGAGTCACAGCAACTGGAGACCCCCCTGAGCAAGGAATGGAAAATCTTACTCAAAGGCTGTTTGATCTGGGTTGGGTGGTGAAACCCTGAACTCTAAAGACTGTGACAATTGACATACAAATATATGATATATATTTGCATACAGGAACTATTTGCAATGTTTAAAAGGCAAGAAAATACAACTGTTCTTCCTGTCTCTGCCCTTCTCTTTTACTAATCTTCTTGCACAAAAATTTACATATGGTATTTTGAAAAAATCTTTCTGTCTTTGTTCTCCATCTATATTTAGCTGCTATATGGTTCTGCTTCCATTGCAATAGATAAGAATCAAGCACTTGCTATCTACAAAAGGGGACCAAATAGAGTCCATGAGTACAGGGGGATTCTCCAGTTACTTCTGCATTTCAAGTGGACGTGGATTGGATTCATTGCTGCCAATGAGGTGAATCTAGAATGGTTCCGGAAGGTCATGTTCCTGGAATTTTCCGAAAAGGGCATCTGTTTTGCCATCATGGAATCATTCAGCTGTATAGATTATAGTGCTGACAGGGAAGACTATGTGAAATCTGGGATGGAATTTCATGATAAAATATTGAACAGCAAAGTCAATGTAGTGGTCTTTTCTGGAGACACTCATTCCCTAATATGCTTGAGACTGTTTTTAAGCCAAGAAATAAAAGAGACACATCATAAACCAAGAGGTAAAGTCTGGATTCTGACAGCACAGATGGAGTTAAAATATGCCAGATGGCCAGGTTGGAATATTCAAGATTTCCATGGTTCTTTATCAATTGCAACTCACACTCATGAACTTCAAGGATTTAAATCATTTCTTCAGACTAGAACCTTTTCCAGCAAAAAAGGAGATGGTTTTCTCAGGGATTTCTGGGAAAACGCATTTCAGTGCACATTCTCCAGTTCTCCTCTGGGTGAAACCGAAGGGACTATCTGCACTGGAGAGGAGAGATTGGAGAGTCTTCCTGCGTATATTTTCCCAGTGAGCATTACAGATCAGAGCCATGCCATCTACAATGCTGTCTATGCTGTGGCTCATGCTCTCCATGCCATGTATGCATCCAAATCCAAAAACAGAGCAAAGATGGAGGGAGGGAAATGGAAACTTCAGAACCAGCAGCCATGGCAGGTAATGGTTTCATCATCTAAGCTGGTGCATGTCCTGCAGCAGTGTGCAGTCTAATGAGTATACTCATAATGTTGCTACAAGTGGATCTGGTGGCAGTGAACTCTGTTGTGGTGTCACACATCACATTCACATCAGTGATGTCAGTTCCTTTGCCAACTGACAGAGAATCAAAGTGCCCCATTTCCAAGGCGGGGTTGGGGCTGTCTGCGGCTCAGCCCGGAGTAAGGGGAATCCATTCCCCTTACCCTTTGTAAGGAGGCAGAAGCCCCAACGGATCTACTTGGATCTGCACCACTGAAAGAAGTGGTGCAGATCCAAACAGCTCAATGCTGTGCCAAGTTGCCCAGGGAGGATGCCCAGGAGGGCTGGATCCTGGCTGCACCTTCACTTAATCTTGTGTCATTCACAGGCCTGCCTGCTGCGCACCCTCTCCTCACCCTGGAATGCCACCGTTCTGCCCTCCCCCTGCCCTACTTAAGCTCCTGCATCAGCCTGACTTGGCAGGCACGAATTTACCTGGGTGCCACAGATGTGGGGCCCATTCTGAACTTGTTCCTCTTCTGGTGGTGCAAAAGTGTTTTACAGCACACCTCTAGGCGACACCTCTAGGCTGGTACAAGGGACTTGCGCTGGCCCAGGTCCTGTCTAGGATTGCGCCCTAATACACAAAGCATTTTCTTCATTGCCGAAGTTTGTTTTATGGATTCTGTCAAAACATGGTGGTGATGGTGTGAAGTGAAATTGACAAAAACATGGAAGACTCTTTTTCTAACTACTGTAAACCTGAAGTTTGATAAAAGTATTCCGGTGGTGCGTGGGTTAACGTGCCACTGGCGTTTGCCCCTGCCCGCACACAAGGCACAGTGGGAGCTGTGCCCCAGTCAGTTGGCTGGAGGCTGATTGGGAGCAGGGGGCCATGTGGGCGCTGCACCCTGAGCCCACTCAGTTGGGAGCAAGTGGCGATCCCCCACCCACTCACCCTTCTGCAGTCTGATGACTAGCTGGTCACCATTTGGGGACAGGTAGGAATTTTTTACCATCACCCAACTGGCCTCTAGGTTGGTGAATTGTTTGGAGTACCCCAGACTGTGGAGTTATGGTGGGAATTTTTGGACGTTAAATAGAATAATCTTGATCACTTTAGGCAGATGTCATGTGAGTTTGGGTAGGTTAAGCAATCTTGGTGTACCCCACGGGGTGGCAAGGGCTGGGAGGAGTCCATACTTTCTCATGCCAGCATACCTGGCAGGCTGAGGTGTGCTGGACGAACCTTGGCCTGGGGGTTTGGGTGCACCGTGCATTTGTTCAGGTGGCCTGTTATAGCCAGCCACTCTGACCCCTTTGGGGTGACAAGGAAGGGGGAGGCAGGCATTGCCCTGATGCAGCCTGGAGTCAGGTGTGGTCACCTGAAATGGTTTAGGGGGAGGTAGACAGGCAGCTCCATTTCCCCCACGTAGAACCCGCATGACTTAGTGAGTTAGTCCCAGCTGCAATTTGAGTTGTAATTTAAATGGTTAATAATGTGGCCCTTTCTACCATAGACCTTTGCCTGTGTCTTTATTGTGGAATGAGGGGTAAATTGAACATACCAAAAAGGAGCATTTAACAATGCATACACAGGGCCCCTCTTATGGGACAGTAAGTATTGTGGAAGGTGAGAACAATCCACCCACACAAATAAAAGAAATAAAAGTTGGCATTGTATAAATATTCTTTGACTAACAATATATCTGCTGTGACCAGAAGCTTGCTTGCTTGTGCTAGTGCTTGCTTGCTGAAGCTAGTGGACTGCCTTCCCTGCTGCCATTGCCCTCCCAAAAAGAAATTCATGCACCTACTTACCTCACTCCTTCTTCTGCAAAATCTCTTTAGGTAATGCAGGAAATGTCAAGTGTGCTGGGATTGTTCCCAGCATGCTCCTTATATCCTGCATCATTTAAAGAAACCACCTGGATGTGGGGGGATGTAAGGGGCTGGCCCCATCACTGCTGGACATCCGTTTGCCACTTTACTCGATCATGGACTCCTCTCCTATGCGGGGGGGGGGGGGGGGGTTCTGCCCCCTTTATTTGGACACTTGGACCTGTTCCCATCCCCTCTCTATTGATTCTGACACTCTAGGAGCAATGGTGGCATAGGATCCAGGTGGAGGTCTGGGAGCAGAGGAGAAATGATCACCCAGCTACTGGAGCCTTCATTTATCATGGGCCTATGTGGGAAGAAGAGGAAGCCGACACCAGCAGTGTATCATAATATGACTCTGCAAGGGGAAAAAGGGGGAATTCCCTCACCCATTCCTTATTAACCTTCAGTAACCCATCAGCTCTCCTTGTGCAACAGCTCAACTTGGAAGCTTCTCATATCACCAATACCTAGTTCTCTCATCTAATTTTGATTCTTGCTTTCTGCCCCATTTCTTGGCTTTAGTCTCCAAGTCTTCTTCCTTGCTATACTCCCTCCTGCCCAGTCACAATTTTCAGCTTCCAGTTCTGACATTGGTTTCACCTTGACCCTTCGCCCAAACTTCACATGCATTCAGTGTCATCTTCTTGGGCAGGTTGGAAATGACAAGTTCATTGGCTGAGTTCTGGATAAAATGAATGTTCTATCCATCAAGGATACATGTTATATCTAATCCATGAAGTTCTGGTCCTTCTTGTCAAGTTGCATTTTGTTGTTCAAAAATTGTTCTTTCTTTTTAAAAATTTAGCTCCATCACTTCCTGAAAATGGTATCCTTTAACAACAGTGCAGGCAACCAGAGTGCCTTTCACCAGAATGGGGAATTAGATGCTGGATTTGACATTATAAATTGGGTCACATTCCCAAACCAAAGCTTTGATAAGGTCAAGGTGGGAACGCTGGGTCCCAAGGCTCCTCCAGATGAAGCCATCACAATTAACAAGGATGCCATTGAATGGCACAGCTGGTTCAACCAGGTAGGACTTGGTCAGCCTGATTCCACCTACCTAAATCCCAGCACAGTGGTGCAGCAGTGGCAGCTGCATCCATTGGAAGATTTTTTTTGCTACCGGAGGTCTCCTCAGGGTAGGGGAACATTTTTCCTCTTGCCCCAGAGCAAGCCCCAGCAGCCACTGTGGGGCAACTTCGACAAGAACGTATTACTCCATGAAGGCAGATCAGGCCCAAGAAGTGGGGTCAGAATTCAGCATGCACTTCCGCCACCAATCCTGCCCTCTTTCAGGACCTGACTTGCCCTCCTCCCTACCTCCTGCCACTGCCCCATTCCCCCACCCATAAGTGGTAATCCCCCCCACCTGATGGTAATCTTTGCTCATTCATGTCGTCTGATAATCCAGTCCTTGTGTTGCACTGGAGGATCGTGAGCCCCATCAGTGTACCATGTGGGCTGTTTGCGTGGTAGCCTTTCTGCCATTCTGCAGAGCACTTCCCCTGAAGCAACGCCCAAGAAGGCCATGTGATGCCAAAAGTAGCCTGAAGATTGGCCATCAACAGCGGTACATTAAGGGCAGATTGGGCTGAGTCAGAGGTGGGTCAGGGGCTGATCTAAAAGGCAATGACATCTGCAAAATCTGGAGCCCCAGGCCCAAACCCAACACACCTCTTTAGACCTAACAGCATCACGCCAGCAAAGTAGCTCTCAGAATAGCAAAACAGCTGGCCTAGATCTGAGTAAGCCTGTTGAGGACCATGGAGTGAAGGAAGAGGTAAGTAAAAAATGTCTTTACTTCTTTACCTCTCCTTCTCAACCTGGTACCCAGATGGCCCATAGGATACAGCAGAGGCTGCATCAGCATCCCTGTATCACACAGACCAGCTGATAATAAAATTGGGCAATCAATGCAATCACCATCTTTCCATCTACAGAAACACAAAAGCCTGAATAATGTGTGTGAGGTTCTTAGGAAATGAGCAGAATCTCATTGCGTAACATTTTTGTCTCCCAAACTTGAGTTCATTTTTCTGATGATTAACATTCTCTTCTTGTGTTGGTTGATTAGGCACAGCCCCTTTCTGCATGTAGTGACAGCTGCCATCCTGGATATAGCAAGAAAAAGAAGGAGGGGGAACCGTTCTGTTGCTATGACTGCATCCTGTGCCCAGAAGGGAAGGTAGCTGATGAGAAAGGTGAGTGTTGTATAGAGTTATTGAAAAGATTGGTTGTAATCCAGAATTAGGATGATCCATGGAGTCATGTCTCTATCAAGTAACCAATGTTCATTATTTGAGACATATTTTCTTGGGGTGTGTATGCTTGTGTGTGCGTGAACTAGAGTGAGAGAGGTGGAGATTTCATGTCAGACTTTAGTATTTAGAATTTGCAATAAAAACTACAATTTATTCTGATTTGTACACTATGGAGAAGACAATGGGAAGTTCTGGCAATATGTAGGGACTGAAGGTGTGCTTCCAGGGTATAGTTAGCCTAATAACAGTTTGGGAGTGGAATGAGTGCCAAGGGAAGTGTTGGATTCTCTTTCACTGGAGGTGTATCAAGAACGTTCTGCATCGTATCAAAATCCATTGTGTGTGCTTACCAAATCACAAGAATGCAGGTGGACATCACTGAAACAGTTCTAAGGTAAGGCATCCAATCACATCAAGACTGGTTTTTATTCCCCCCACATCCAAAATTAGAATGATCCATGAACGTTGTATTAAGTTTGGAAGGGTACAATAGAGTAGACATCAAGATTTTTTTACAAGAAAAAGTGATAATGGGAGGCTCTCAATTTATGTGGGGCTTCGATTCCTGGAAAAAATCCCACATATATCAAAAAAGTGCAAATCAAGAGTGGCTTTTCCATAGAGAATAATGAAATTGGCATCAGTTAAGGGGACCGTTCACAAGCACTCACTTTACTGCATGGCAATTGCAGAATAAGGCTACAGGGATCGAGGATGTCAATTTTGGTGGTTTACAAGCCTGGGCAATCAAGTTTGGAACTGGGTATGTGTCTGTGTGTACACTGTTCTTAAACCCAGGAATGAGTCTGCACCTCTCCTACCCCTCTTCAAAGCTCTGATCCCTCCCATACTCTTCCTTGAATCCTGGAGCTGATGCTTGGCTGCAGTGCCACATCTCTTTCTGACTCGTATGAGTTTTTTTCCACAGCCTAGTCCCAGTTTGGCAGGCAGGCAGTTGGAATGGATTCTGCCTGCCTGGAATGGACTCTGCCTTGAATCAGAGGCAAGCAGACACTCCATTCCAGCCAGGCAGAATCTATTCCAGTCTGCCTGCCTGCCAGTCAAATGATAGTTTGGGGAGAGGCGGGAGCTCACAAGATGCAGCCAAAGATGTTGTAGTCAGAGTGTTGTAGTTCCAAGAGCTAAGCCAAATCCCTCCAGGATTCACATAGATCTGTAGGAGGATTCGCACCTTTAAGGAGGAGTGGAGAAGAGGGGACTCATTATTGAGCCATAAGAAAAAAACTGCACTAAAAGTCCTCCCCCAACATTGAACTGGCTTGATGGATTTTCTTTTCTGCTGGTTCAGAAGCTTGACTTAGCTGATCATTCACTGTAACTAACATATCCTTCCAGATGCCTGCTGTAAGCCATCATCACCCCATTATCACATGGTCCAGAAATTCCCCTCACCCCTGCTAAAAGCAGCAAGAGGCTGCAGTGGTGAACAGTGGTTTGCAATGAAGCTCCAGCATCCATATTGGGATGCAGTATTGGGGGGGTGGTGGTTATTGGAATGAAGTGCATAGGGAGAGGTACAAGGCAGTGACTGAGGTGTAGTTGGTACAGATCCAAGTAGACCCCTTAGGGCAGGGGTGCTCAATACGTCGATCGCAATTGACCGGTCGATCACGAGGCACAATGAGTCGATCTCATGCTTCTCTCCCGTCCACGCATCCCTGGGAGTGAGCCCCATTGACTCTACTGGGGCTGATTCATGAGTAGACCTGGAGAGGAGCTGCTGGCAGGCTTCTCTCCTGTCCACGCATCCCTGGAAGTGAGCCCTGTTGACTCTCCTGGGGATGACTTACCTTTCCCCTGTTTTTGCACTGGTATGTATGGAGATCTACCCCCCCCCAACTTCCATCTGTTGGTTCTGTGTGCAAGGGGTTTTGTACTGGTATTGCTGTGATGTCTATATAGAGATCTTCCCTCCCCCACACCTTTCCCCTGTTTTTGCACTGGTCTATATAGAGATCTGCTCCCTCCCCCACTTGTATTGGAATCGAGGAAGATCTGGTGAGGAGGTAGATGTGGTGTCAGCAGTGGCCCCTTTAAGGGTAAGGCCTGGGCATCCAGCAGAGTGTGCTGCACAGCTGCAGCCACTTGAAGGCAATAGGGCCCTCAGGGATATAAGAGCACCTGAGGCAGGAAGGGCTCCACTTATTTATGTGAGTAAGCCTTTTCCTACATGAAGATCATTAAGTCCAAGTACCGTTCCACCATGACTGATGAACATTTGGAAGTGTGCTTGAGGCTGGCTGTCAGCAGCTACTGTCCAGACTATGCATCCTTGGCTGATTCACTTCAGTGCAAGTCATCAAAGTAAACTCAAGTAATTACAAAAAATGTTTATAGTTAA
The DNA here is from genome assembly GCF_035046505.1 of Tiliqua scincoides. Classification (NCBI taxonomy): domain Eukaryota; kingdom Metazoa; phylum Chordata; class Lepidosauria; order Squamata; family Scincidae; genus Tiliqua; species Tiliqua scincoides. Next base: position 96,566,133 of record NC_089825.1, read on the forward strand.
TTATGTTGTGTTGTGCAATACTGGCTCATGCGGTTATGCAAGGTACACCAACATACATTGTACACATAAATGTTATATGTTATGATGGCGCGAACATTGTAAAAAAACTCTGGTAAAGCGGTATATAAATACTGTTGTTGTTGTTGTTGTTATTGTTGTTGTTGTAAATCTCCGGGCCTTGCTGGGTTTCAAAGTAGCTCTCCAGCCAAAAAAGTGTAAGCACCCCTGCCTTAGGGCTTGTCCTGGGACTTGAGAACAAATGTTTCCTTACCTCCAGGTGGCCTCCAGGACCTAAAACATCCCTACTGTTGCAGCTGAGTCACTGGGTCAACAAATAGAGAGAAACAGTAATGGTATGTGGTTGAGAGTGACCAAATATGGTAGTCACACCCTTCGCCTTTTCCTCACAAAGCAAGACCATAAAGAGCCAATAAAATTTGACACATTTCTGTAATGGATTCCATGACTTTTCCTTTTCAGACATGGCTGACTGTTTCACATGTCCCAGTGACCATTACCCAAGCAAGGATCAGACTTCCTGCATTCCCAAAGTTGTTGTCTTTTTGTCTTACGAAGAACCTCTGGGCATCGGTTTAACCATCTGTGCTCTTCTGTTGTCGTTGGTCACAGCTCTGGTGCTAAGGCTAATTATGAAGCACCACAATAGTCCCGTAGTCAAAGTCAACAACCAGAGCCTCACCTATACACTTTTGATTTCTCTTATGCTTTGCTTCCTTTCTCCGATACTAAATATTGGCCGACCTGAGAAGGTGACCTGTATGTTCTGCCACACTGTCTTTCACATTGGCTTCACATTGGCTTTTTCTTCAATGTTGGCAAAAACATGCCCACTGGTGCTCACATTCATGGCCACAAGTCCAGGGTCCACTCTGAAGAACTGCGTGGGGAAAAAGTTGGCCAACTCCATTGTTCTTTCTTGCACTGTTTTTCAAATAGGTATTCGTGTTGTAGGTTTGGTCATCTTTCCCCCATTGCCAGATGCTGACATGCATTCAAGTCCTGAAGAAATCATTTTGGAATGTAAAGAGTCATCACCAATCATGAATGACTGTGAAGAGACCTTCTTCAGCCTCCTATCCATTGTTGTCTTCATTTCGGCTTTCCTTGCTCGGAAGCTTCCTGATGCTTTTAATGAAACCAAGTTTCTCAATTTCAGCATGTGTGCATATACCTGTGTTTGGTTTACTTTTACTACGATCTCCTTGAACATCAATGAAAAATACAAGTCAGCCATGGAGATCCTCTTCATGTTGGTCTCAAGTGCTGTAGTGCTGGTCATTGTGTTCTTCCCCAAATGCTACATCATTTTGTGGAGGCCTGAGCTGAACAGCAGGCAACAATTAAGAAAGTGGAAGCACTGAAGAAGTGTCCCCCTCAGTGACTGCCTTCTGATAGTCCACTTGGAAGTTTTGCAGTTTTAAGTACACCCCCATGTTTTATGTATCTCTTTGTTTGAAACCATTTACACCTTGCCTTTGCAAGCCCTGACTGGCCATTTCATGTAACTACAAGAAAATAATCAAAAACAGTATAAGAAAACGGTGAAATCAACCACTATAAAGACACATGATGGTTTAATCAATGTCAAGCGGGAAGAGATCAAATGCAAGAAGGCTTGACATTATAAATTTTTTTTTTCATTTTTATATTATCTATTTTATTAAAAATATGACACCATGTGTATTAATTCCTGAAGCAGCATCCCATTATAAATAAAACACAACACACCAGGGACTATGAGAGGAATTTTAGCAGGGGATAGAAAGTTTCTTCTGGACCCTTTCCCAAAGGAGGAAGGGGCAATGGGGACAGGCAGAATGAGAGGGCAAAATAAGGCAGGGGGAGGGTGCCTCAGGGAGTGCTGTGGAGGGACTGTGTAGCTCCACAGTCCTCAACAGGTTTACTCAAATCTACATCAGCCATTTTTCTGGTATAGATGCCACTGGCTTTGAGATCAGTCACTCACCCATCTTAGGTTCTTATACTAATTTTCTTGACTTCAAATACTGTGAGAGCAATCTGTGAGTACAGGAGGCATTCTATGGTGGAGGAGGGGGCAACCTGAGGGCAAACTGGAGAAGAGGAAATATTTTACTTGCCCCTACGTAAACCCTGTGGCCACCTATAGGTGGGAGTTGATGGGAGGAGGAGGTCAAATCAGACCTGGGAAGGGGGTGGGATTAGAAGCAGTGGCAAATGCCAAATCCCAAGTCACTTCCTAGGCCTGGTCCTCCATTACAGAGCAATGTAGGCTTGTACCAGCAATTGAGTTGTCCCATAGTGGCTGCTGCAGCTTACAAATGTCCCCTTACTCCAAGGAGACCTCTAGCAGCAAAAATTCCCATGAGATTCAGCTGAAGTTGCTCCGGTGCGGCTGCACTGCTGCACAGGGATTTAGGTAGAATTGGGTGACCCAAGTCCTACCTGGTTGAACCAGCTGCACCATACAATGGCATCCTCATTAATAGTGATGGCTTCATTTGGAGGAGCCTGGGGATCCAGCCTTCCCACAGTGACTTTAACAAAACTTTGGTTTGGGAATGTGACCAAATTTATAATATCAAATGCAGCAATGAATTCCCCATTCTGGGCAAAGGAAATCTGGTCACCAGCACTGTTGTTAAAGGACACCATTTTCAGGAAGTGGTGGAGCTAAATTATATAAAAAAGGAACAACAAAATGCTACTGGGCAACAAGGACATGCACTTCACTGATGAGATAGAAAATGTCTTCTTGATGGATGGAATGTTCATTTTCTCCAGAACTCAGTCAATTGTCTGTCATTTCTGACCTGCCAAGAAAGTTTGGGTCAAGGTGGAAACCAAAGTCAGAAGTTGAAAATCCAGACTGGACAGGAGCGCATATAGCAGGTAATTGGACGAGGAGATAAAAACCCAGGAATTGGATTCATTTTGGCTTTCCTTGCTCGGAAGCTGCCTGATGCTTTTAATGAAGCCAAGTTTCTCAATTTCAGCATGTTTGCATATGCCCATGTTTGGTTGATTTTTGCTACAAACTTCTTGAACATCAATGAAAAATACAAGTCAGCCATGAAGATCCTCTCCAAGTTGGTCTCATGTGCTATAGTGCTAGTCATTGTGTTCTTCCCCAAATGCTACGCCATTTTGTGGAGGCCTGAGCTGAACAGCAGGGTACAATTAAGAAAGTGGAAACGCTGAAGAAGTGCCCCCCCTCAGTGACTACCTTCTGATAGTCCACTTGGAAGTTTTGCAGTTTTAAGTACACCCCCATGTTTTATGTATCTCTTTGTTTGAAACCATTTACATCCTGCCTTTGCAAGCCCTGACTGGCCATTTCACGTAGCTTCAAGAAAAATAATCAAAAACAATAAAAGAAAACGGTGAAATCAACCATAATAAAAACACATGGTGGTGTAACCAATGTCAAGCGGGAAGAGATCAAATGCAAGAACCAAAAGAACAGCACAACAGATACAAAACACCAGGAAGCCCATGTAGGACTGGAAGTAATCAATTAAAGGCTCAATGTGACTACAGTTGCATAGTAGAGGGGCAGGGGGTACTGTATTCCCAGGTGGCGCTCTTATGGAACACTTTTGAGGGAGGGTAGTAAAGCTATGTAATCAATAAAATAAGTCAATAAGGTTTTGTTTTTTTTAATTTAAATTTTAATGTTGGCTTAACATTATAAATTCTTTTCACTTTTAAATTATCTATTTTATTCAAAGGATGTGACATAAGGCATATTAATTTCTGAAGCAGCATCCCATTATAGAGTACAACACACTAATATAATACACTGCTAGAATACTAATACACTAGTGTAATATACACTAACAGGACACTTTAACATCCAGATGTTTGACATCTAGTGAATAATGCAGTTCTAGGCAGGGACACCGAGAAAATCCTATCTCAAAAAGCTGTTAACTTCTTGCATCATTTATTACTAAACAGCTTGTTCACCCAAGCTATGCACGCTTGCTTAGAAGTACGTTCCACTGAGACTCCCTCTCTAGGAGGTGCACATAGGATTGAAAACTGAGTTAAGACATTGGAATAAATGTTTTTTTTTTGTTTTTTTTTAATTCTGAGCATTTAAATTTCTATGTGGGGTTACCAGAATAAATGCCCTGCAATCTCAGTTATCAACATCTTGAAGAAAAGGGCAAGCAAATGGTGGAGGAGGCTTCTAGGAGACCACTGTGTTCCTCTCCTGGTCAGCAGAATGGATTAGGCACATATGAACCAATCCCCATGGTCATTCAGAAGAAGAGGGTAAACAAACTATTAATGGGAGGAGAAGGAGGAAGGAAGGATAAACATCCTGATTTTCTCTGAATGCTCCATGGCAAAAGTAAGCTTGGAAAATGCAGCAAGGAGAAGATGTTGGTACCTTTCCATGTCTTCTAGGTGGTAGTGACTCGCTTTATTTCCAAGCCAAAAATGTAGGGACTACACTCCCCTTTACTCCTGTGTGTATACAAATCTCTTTCCTCACACCTACCAAGTCCCCTTTCATGTCATCACAGGGGTGGATGTGTGTAACTATGACACACACACACACACACACACACACAAATTCCCAGACTCTTTTCCCTTTAAACCATACTCCCCTGTTGAGCAGTGGGAATGAGAAAGTATGTGACTATAGGAATTATGTGAACATACCACACTGTTCTCAGTAGTTTTTAAAGGCTGCTATCATATACATACTTTCATGGGAGTAAGCCCCATTGAAAACAATGGAACATACTCGTTGTTTAATTCTTTTTAATTCAGCATTTATCTAAACATTTACAATGTAACAAGGGGTGCTGTATAGAATCATTAATCATAGTGTTTATCAGCATTGAACAGAAAGCCTATACAGCAGTGGTTCCCAACCTTGAGGAGCCCAGGGACCACTGAAGTAAAAATTGGACCACATGCAACCCCCCCATCCCCAAAAATACAATTAAGTTTGTAATAAGATTAATTAATCAATCCCTGCACACAATATGTAATAACAAGAAAAGATTAATTAATAATTAATGGGACTGTTCTGCTTCCCAAGTATTGAGAAGCATGCTACAAAGCAACTAGCATGCAGGGAAGTAGAAAATTAATAAGTTAGTGCTCCTCAATCTTTGACATATAGACCAGGCAGTCCTCATAAGAACATAAGAACAGCCCCGCTGGATCAGGCCATAGGCTCATCTAGTCCTGCTTCCTGTATCCCACAGCGGCCCACCAAGTGCCCCAGGGAGCACACCAGATAACAAGAGACCTGCGGTCCAGATTCTCGCAGCATCACTTTTCATAATTGCAAGAACAGCCGCTGCTGTATTATATGACATCAGTGTAAAAGGCACTTTTCAGAACAACAGAAGCAAAAAAAAAAAGCAGATCCTGTGATAAGCATCTTGCAATTTTCCAATCTAAGCTTGGACCGTTAATGAGACAAAAGGAAGTAAATAGAAACACAGTTCACAAATATGAACGAATGTACACGCAGGTATTTACATACACTTGCGGTGCACTCCTATGCATATTTACTCAGAAGTAAGTCCCAGTGTGTTCAAATGGGCGTACTCTTGGGTAAGTGGGCATAGCCAGGTGTAAACAAAGCCACAGCCAAATTTGCCAAACTTGGAGTGGGGAAGGGAAAGAGGCAATTAAAGGAGGGAGGAGCAGGAGGGAGAAGGGGGAGAGCCCAGAACACTGCCAGGTGTCTGTAGCAATTCCCCCCCCCCCAAAGACTGGGACTTCCAGTCAAAAAAGACTGTACTGCCCTTCCTCCCCCTTCCTGAGAAACACCTCGAAGCAAGGCTTAGCATGATTGCAAAGGAGGCAATGTCAAAACTTTTTCACAGTTGATGTCCCCAAAGGGAAGCAGCCACCACAGGAGCTGGCGAGGGAGGCTACAATCCTATCCACACTTTCCTGGGAGTAAGCCCCATTGACTATAATGGGGCTGATGTCTGAGTAGTCATGCCTAGGACTGGGCCCTGAGACGCTCAGTTTCTGAATGCCCTTTATCCCTCTGCTGCTCATCGCCAGCAAGCTTGGTCACCTGCCCCTCCATCAACCCAATGAAAGGAAGGAGGTGACTCAGAAGCACCAAGACTGCTCTGTTCTTCACCTCTGCTGCTCTGCTCAGTCGCAAGGCAGTCTGAAAAGCGCTAAGATTTTTTTTTTTCCAGAGGCTCTTTGTAATTTTTCCTGGAGACCTCACGGACCACCTAGCTGGGTCTCACAAACCACCTGTGGTCCACAGACCATGGGTTGGGAACCCATGCTATACTGTAACCATGCAATCCTATCCATGTCTACAAAGAAGTAAACACTTTTGAATTAATTGGACTTACTTCCGAGTAAGTGTGTATAGGATGGCAGCCTAAAGGCCCAATCCTAAAAAGTGCATGCCGGCTTACCACCAGCACACACTGTTGCAAACGTGTCGTAAGGCACGTTTGCAGGCCCTGGTGCTGGTGGATTGCCTGTGCTAACCCAGCGCTGGGCTAGCGCTAGTGGTGCACTGGGGCTCTGTCACTCAGCGGTCGTGTGGACCACCAAGCAACAGAAAGGTAGGTGGGGGCATGGGGGGAGGTGGGGAGGAGGTGTTCCGGGGTGGGGGGAGCCAGAGGTAGGGTGGGGAGAGGGCAGGAAGGAGGCATGATGGTGGGAGGGAGCGGGGTAGGAGGGAGGTGGAAACTCCACCGGATCCTGAGCCTCTGTTTCGGGCCACTGGCTCAACATGGAGGCTTTAAATTCTATGCTGACCTTTGGGTTGCCGTAGAATTGAGTAGCCCCATTGCAGAGCTACTCGTCCTACCCAGGGGAAGGAGACAAAAGTCCCCTTCTCCCGTGGAGCTTCCAGCACTGTTGCGGAGCAAGTAGGATGCAGCGATAGCCATTGTGGGCGTTGCTGCAGCCCTGGGCACCGGGCAGCTCAGGATTGGGCTGTAAGACAATTATAGTAAAATTAAAACGGTAAAGATATCAGAAATACAACTATGAAGTATATATGCTCGAAGGCCTAAATCAATAACTAAAGGCCAAAATACATTTCTGCACATTGAGATGACTTTATAATGCAATTCACAGCCCAATCCAAAGCATGTTTACTTAGAAGTAAGTCATTATAGAAGTAAGTCCATTATAGTAAATGAAGCTTGTTCCCAGGTAAGTGTGGATAGCATTGTAGCCTCATTCTTGGTTCTTAATCTATATCACTTATGATACATAGGAAAGGAAGGATACAGTGAAAGCATAATGGGAGAAACCAAATCAGACAATGCTCATAGGGCACAATCCTAACCAGGTCTACTCAGAAATAAGTCCCGTTTTGTTCAATGGAGCTTACTCTCAGGAAAATGTGGTTAGGATTGCAGCCATAACACAGGCCAACACACATTTTGCTTCCTTAAATGTTACATCAATTCCTGGGTATATTTGGGGTGCCGATTCCAAAAATGGCATCCATTTTGAGCTATCATGCCTAGTTTTGGAGATATAGTATAGCCTCATTAGTGAATGGTTCAAGCAGCTTCCTCATGAGGAAGTTGCTTGAACCATTCACTAATGAGGCTATGCTATATCTCCAAAACTAGACATGAATAGGGCAAAATGGATGCCATTTTTGGAATCGGTACCCCAAATTCATATCAAACCATCATAAAGTTTGGGGGAAAAACTTTTCTGACCGTCAATTTTGTAGGCCTGTGTAATCAGGCAATAACAATTTTCAACCTTTTTAATCTCATGGCACATTGATAAGGCACTAAGGGCACAATCCTGCCCTTCACTTGGGCTGGTGCAAGTCCCTTGCGCTGGCCCAGGAGGGTCACAAACATACCCTAAGGCACATTTGCGCCTCCTCTGGAGTAAGCCGTGTCGGCTTTAAACAGTACTTCTTGAGTTGGTGAGTTGCGACCCACCAGTTTGAGAGCTACTGTTCTAATTGTTGGTTTTGTTTTTTTTAAATCATTCTTTAATAATAGGTGTTGCAGTTAATCACCAATATTCTGAATAAAAAATTCATGCCAGAGTTCCTAAATGGGATGCAAACTCTTTATCATTTCTTCCTAGATAAATTCTGTATTATAATTCAAAATAAATAGCTCTTTAGATGAAAAATCTTACCCTTTGGATGCGAGGCATATTTTAGTGCCCAGTTTCCAAAGAGCACCTTTGACCTCTTTATTTCTGAGGCTATATATGATAGGGTTGAATATTGGAGTGATGACAGAATAAGTCAGAGAGAGCCATTTGTCTGTATCCAAAGAGAAACTTGACTTGGGCCGTGTGTACATGAAGAGTCCCCCTCCATAAAACAGCGTTACCACCATGAGGTGAGAGGAACAAGTGGAGAAGGTCTTGCTCCTGCTTTTCGCTGACTTCATCTTCAGGATGGTGGTGATGATCTGGATGTAGGACACCAGGATGAGGGTGACGGGCAGCATCAGGACTATACCAGAAAACACAATGATTTGGACTTCATTCCAATAGGTGTCGCCACAGACGAGCATGAGCAGTGGCTGAATCTCACAGAAGAAATGGTTAATGACATTATCCCTACAAAAAGGCAGATGGAAGATGTAGGTGGTGTGTCCTGTGGCCACCACAAATCCAGCGAAACAGGATACTAGGGTCAACTGGACGCACACTCTCCTGTTCATGATGGTTGTGTATCTCAGCGGGATGCATATGGCCACATAGCGGTCGTAGGACATGACGGAGAGGAGAACACACTCAGTGACACCAAAGAGAAAAAAGAAATACAGTTGTACTGCACACCCAATGAAAGAGATTCTGCTTTCTTCCAGGCGGAGATTTTTGAGCATGTTGGGTATGGTGACTGTGGTGAAGCCCAATTCCAAAAAGGACAGATTCCGGAGGAAGAAATACATGGGGGAGTGAAGGGCAGCATCGACACTGATGATGACAATGATGGTGATATTGCCAAGTACCGTTAAGAAGTAGAGGCATAAAAAGAGCAGAAAGAGAAAGGCTTTCATTTCTGGAAGTTTTGAGAAGCCCAGAATAATGAATTCAGTAACGGTGGTCTCATTTTCCATGATCTCAGGGAATATTTGCCTATGACACATAGAAGGGAATCATTATTATTAACAATGACGTTATTTGCCAATAACAATCACCACAGCTCTCAGTTATCCTGTTCTTTGGCGCATATCTTTCAGAAATTCCTGGGTAGCACATGTGAAAGGATGCTACTGTTCTAGACATAATGTTTCAGCTTCTCTATTTCTCTCAACACCTTCGGTATGACTCCGCTATCATCACAAGGTTTGTCACTCTCCCAAGATAGCCAAACTATTCAGCACAGGCTGCAATCCTAACCACACTTTCCTGAGAGTAAGCCCATTGAACAAAATAGGATTTATGTCTGAGTAGACCTGGTTAGGATTGTGCCTGTCGTCAAATAAACACTATAGTTCTGTATACAGGTACTATGGGTCATATTTTAGCCATGTCACAGGAATGCTTCTCCATGAATTATGTGAATCAGTTATACAGAACGTAGTTCACAAGTTCCTTATGTTACTTTGGTGGGAATTGATCGATCATTTGAAGAGATCACAAAGGTAATTGTATGGAAATGACTTGAACAAAGATGGGAGTTTCCTATTACTACATTGTTAACTGAATCCAGGATGTGTTCTTAGAAGTAAGGTCCTCTGAGTACAATGCGACTTTCTTTTAAGTATGTGGGTTTAGGATTGCAGCTTAGCAGAAAGATTGTACTGTTGGTGATAAGAATTATCACTGTACTTTTTCATGCATTTAGCTTCACACAAGTAGTCATCCATTCTACTTTACACTTTCCTTTGCGCAAAAGTGCCAGAACACATGTTCTGCCTGTGCAGAAGCCTGTTAGGATTGGGCCATAAGTTTCTAAAATTTGACTGAAGGTATTATACATGTTGAATTTTTTTCGATGTTCATTTTTATGACACATTCTGTAAATCACTAGCAGAGAAGAAATGCTTTATCTCATCTTAAAGTCAGTCCTGAAAGGTGGAAAATATATAAAATTGTACCTTGTACTCAGTAAAAAGATAACTTGATTCCGTTTCTTCTTGTGCTTGCTGGCTCTTTCCATATTGTGCTGAATTCTTAAGCAGAATTGAGACAGACTTTCTTTTTTTTAACATCACTAGTTACTCAGGGGATGTAGCTTTTCCTTTGTAATAGTGCCAATCTGATTTGCTGTAATCAATTAATTAGTACTCTAATTGTGGCCCAATAGAATATCATACCAAATAGATCATGGCTTTACTAATAAGCAATGAGATAGGCTTTGTCTCTTTGTTCTTTTTTCAGTTAACTACATTGCTTTGGTAAATAAAGCTCTGAATTAGGGCCCAATCCTATCCAATTTTCCATTGCCTGTGCTGCTGTGCCAATGGGGTATGCACTGCTTCCTGTCTTGCTGAGGCAGTCACAGAGGCCTCCTCCAGGTATGGAAACATTTATTTCCTTACCTTGGAGTTGCATTGTAGCTGTACTGGCGCTGGAAAGTTGGATAGGATTGGACCCTAAGTTAGGCACCTGGTCTAGATGCTTTAAAAAGGGGATTGGATAGATTTATGGAAGAAAAGTTCAATCACAGTTTACAAAGCATGACTGTATGCATCATGGGGTTTTAGAAATAGCCTATATGACTCTTGTCTGATGGAAGAGGTAAAAAAGGATCCAGGTATCTTGTCTTGTGTACTCCCAGAGACAAAGGAAGCTGAACTAGATGGGCCCTGAACCTGATCCAACAGGGCTCTTCTTATGCCCTTATTTATTCAGTGTTGCTGAACAATAGGAAGAAAAGAAAGGAAAACTGATACAATCAAAGTTGAGATATTTTTCATTGATCCTCAGTTTTTGAGGAGTTAATGTCCTACTTTAGGAACACTCTTTTTTGCAAAAACTCTAATGTTTGTGACTCTAGCACCTTGCCTATGTTCTTAAGTTCTTGTCACTAGTTGACTGGCACATGCTATCCCTGAAGGAAAGTGCATTACCATTAAACTTTATTTCCTGAGAGCAAAACAAGTGTCAAGGTAACCCATTGTTCCAGAAATGAATTAAGAATGTAAGAACAGTACTGCTGGATCAGACCATAGGCCCATCTAATCCAGCTTCCTGTATCTCATAGCAGCCCACCAAATGCCTCAGGGAGCACACAAGACACAAGAGACCTGCATCCCCATGCCATCCCTTGCATCTGGCATTCTGAGGTAACCCACTTCTAAAACCAGGAGGTTGCACATACACACCATACTTTTTAACTAGTGATTGATTTTTCCTCCAGAAATTTGTCCAATCCCCTCTTAAAGGCATCCAGGCAAGATGTCATCGCCACTTCCTGTGGCAAGGAGTTCCACAGACTAATTACATGCTGGCTAAAGAAATATTTTCTTTTGTCTATCCTAACTCTCCCAACACTCAATATTAGTGGATGTCCCCTGGTTCTGGTGTTAAGTGAGAGGGAAAAGAGCATCTCTCTATCTGCTCTATGCATTCCCTGCATAATTTTGTATGTCTCAATCATGTCCCTCCCTCAAGCACCTTTTTTCTAGACTTGGATTTTGGATTTCCTATTCCTGTCACTTTGAACTCTGCTAAGTTTCAATTCTTTGCCACTGAAAACTTTCATTTCTCTACTCTAGCTACTGTCTCCAACCCACTCAAACCATTTCTTTGTGCTAGAAAAGTATTTCATGAAACTTATATCCAGGGATGCGAACTCAAATCAGGTGACTCAAGTCCAACTCGTAAAAACATATGTTTTTTGCTGACTTGTGTATGCTCACCAAGTTCTAGCCAAAAGGGAAAGGTTAATGTTGGTTTTGCATTGAGCAGGAGGTGGCGGGAGAGGTAGGAGCCAGTTTTCTTGTCCATCTATGAAGGAACAGGTGATCATTGGACAAAGGTTTATTCCCTGGGCAAGTGAGGGGAGAAGGCAGAGGGGATGGCAGTTCCTAGCCATCCAGGAGAAATGGCATGGTTCCAGCAGGCTCATTGAATGACTGACCACAATGCAACCACTTCTGAGCAGAGATGCAAAGGATTGGGTCATACTGATAAACCTCCCAACTGCTGCATGTGACCCTCCTCCCTCTTGCCCCTTCTTTCCCCTGCCTCATGCAGTCCATTCCATCCCCTCTCGCCTTATTTACAGATGAGATGGGGACATCAGGAGAGTGTCTAAAGAGAATTCTGGCACATACACACACACCCTGGCAGCAATAATGGACCTGCCCCTCAACGTGCCCCAGGGCAAAGGTCTGTGATACCGCCTCTCCGTACCACGCCACCCCCCACACTTATCCAGCACAACAGAGCCTTGTGCGGACCTAGGAATGACTCAGAAAGCATTCTGAGGCTTCCCCACAGTCTTAAACAGTACTTCGGGGAAAATGGAAGTACTGTTTAAGACCATGTCAGAAGCCTCACGAGGCTTCCCACAGGGTCCACAATGCTACACAGATGCGGCCCTCGGGGCATTTGCCCCCCTGCCCCCCTTCAGCCCCACGACAGCCCAGCAGCAACTCCTTTTTTTCCTGTGGAGCCATGGCTGACTTTTTTACAGAAATGACTCAGGACACCAAAATGCTGTGGGCAACTCAGAAAGTCCACTCGTTAGGACTCGTTTTTGAGTTAAGTCAAAGGGGGTGGAGACTCATGATTCGAGTTGTGCTGGACTTGCCCATCCCTGCTCTTTGGGTCACTCAGTGACCGTTATAACAATATACTCAGAAGAGACAATGGGAGAAAGTTCTGCAGAAAAAAAGTGATCATTATAGGCACCAATTTCTGCAAGCGGGCACTTGCAAATCTCAGATGACATTATTGTGAGTGTGGTGTTGTAATTGGATCTCTTGTGGAAAACAGCTCAGGATGGAATTTTATTCCGGCTTCCTGTGTGGTTTTAAAAAATCAGGGGAAATGTTGCTGCTGTGAAGTTACAAGAGGGAATGCAGGAGCAAATATATATTTTTTTGCTATACTTGTATATCTCAGCTCTATATTTCTTTTTAGCTCACTTCATAGAACTCAATATAATGTACGTGGGCATCCCTGGCAGTCACCTATCTAGGCACTGATCAGACACCTTGAGCCCCACCATATGCCTTAAAAAAACCCAAACATTTGGAGTCAGTGTTTCCACAAGCTTTGAGGACCTCAGCTTTTATTTAACAGCAAGAGGACGCCATTAATTATTTCAAGCATTAATAGATGGGCAAGAGGAGTGCATGACACTGTTCTTGACTGAACATTTTTTTAAAAATACAACTAATATACGGACAGATGGATGGACTCATTCACAGATGACATAGTGGAAGGATGAGGAGAAAAGAGAATTCAACTGCCGAGATTGAGTTCATAATTTTGGGCTTCAGCGGATCTTCCAAGCTTCACAAGTTATTGTTTGTTTTGTTGCTGTCTCTCTACATAATCACTTTGTTTGCCAATATCCTGATAATCGTGATAGTAAAAGCCAATCGGTTGCTTAACAGTCCCATGTATTTTTTTCTCATGCACCTGGCTCTGTTGGAGGTCTGCTACTTGTCCGTCACCATCCCCAAGATGTTGGAGAACTTGCTCACAGAAGATAAAAGGATTACTGTGTTGAGATGTGCGCTACAGTTGTTCTTCTTTCTGCTTTTTGGAGTTGCTGAGTGTTTCCTTCTTGCTGTAATGGCCTTGGACAGGTATGTTGCCATATGTCATCCTTTGCGTTACACTATCATTATGAACAGAAGTATCTCCATCAAATTAGTGGTTGGGACGTACTTTTGTGGGATTGCAGTTGGACTGATCCACACCATTAGCACATTTCGACTGCCGTTTTGTGGTGTGATTGTCAACCACTTCTTTTGTGAGATACAGCCCCTGTTAGAACTGCTTTGTGGAGACACTTTTCTAACTGAGATCCAAGTAATTGCAGTAGCCATGGTAGTGATCATGATGCCATTCGTGCTAATCATTCTCTCTTACATTGGGATTCTTTCCACGGTCCTTGCAATGCCCTTATCGGAAAATAGATATAAAGCATTTTCCACCTGTTCCTCTCATGTAGTGGTTGTTACCCTGTTTTATGGTACTGGTAGCTGCATCTACCTAAAGACAAAATCCAGTTATAATCCATCAATGGACAAACTGCTATCCCTTTCCTATTCTCTTGTGACCCCATTACTAAACCCAATTATCTATAGTCTAAAGAACAAGGAAATCAAAAGTGGCATTAGCAAGTTATGGAACAAAGCAGTGTCCACATGAATGCCAGGAAATGAGGTGATTGCAAGCCTTAAAATGGTTTAAGAAATCAGAGAAGTTGCAATTCCGATACATACTATTCTATTGTTTATCACAGTTAAATCAAAGATGCCTACACAGCTTATGACCCATGAACCCTCACCAGCCCTCTTTTATCACCAGCCATGTATTTGTCTGCATCAGGAAGGTAACAAAGCAGAATGTTCAATGAACTCTGTTTTGACCCAGCATATAGTTAATGGGTTTATTTGGTTTGTTTCAACATAAGTTGGGCAAGCCTGTTCTAAGAACTAGTGCTCATTTATGCTAGGGTGGGGAAGAGTAAAATAGTTTGAATCAGACTGTGATTCTAAGGGCGCAGTCCTAACCCGCACTGGAGCAGGCAAGCCAGGAGGCTTGCACTGCATCCAACGCAGGATTGCAGCAAGCAGCAGCTCAGCCACGGGCAAGGGGAAGCTCTTCCCCTTACCCATGGTAAGGGCTATGCACCCCATGGGTCTCCTCGGACCTGCGCCACCTCCAGAGGTGGCACAAATCCAGGGAGAGCGGAGCAGCTTGAAGCCACTCCGCTTGCCCTGGGGATGGGGGTTGGGATCCAGCATAACCGCTGGGTCCTGGCCCCGCCCCCGGCTCCCCTTGCGCCCGCCCCCAGGCCGCCCTCCCCCCACCCAGTAACGCCCCTCCCGCCTCCTCCCCATGCCCCCCACGCCTACCTTTGCCACTTATGTCAGCGCGCTCGCGCCAACACAAGCGGCAACACAGGAGCCGTGCCGGAGGCTTCTGCCACGTGCCGGCGCATCTGAATGTGCCGACACATCTCCCGCCTAAGGAGTCGCAAACATTCTTTACGGCACATTTGCGACCCTCCAGGGACACCTATATTGGCATAACTGCCGGTTAGGATTGTGCCCTAAGGGTGACAAAAACTTGGAGTTCTTTTACTACTAATTTTAGATATTATGAACCTGGAAAACATTTGGATATAGTTCTGAATAGAAAAGGTTAAGAAATTCTGCACATTCCACTGGAAGACAAGTGGCTGGTGTGGGTAACAAAGGACCTTGTACATGCTGTGCATTCATTCATACCTTGGCCTTGTATTGATTTCAGATAATACAGAACTAGAAGCATGTTGCTAGATTGTTTTCTTATGATCATGTTGTAACTGAAGTTTGCCCAGGTACTACACACAGAGACATGAGACCTTGTCATATAGACTAAAATGGGCTATGCTTATTGATTTGTAACAATTGGTCAACTTGTTCAAATCAATAAGGCCCAGAGGGCCATATGCCACCAACAGTGCTCCACAGACCAGCCTCCTGGGGAATTCTGCGGGTGGAAAGGTGAGTTGAGGGCAGGGGTGGATCCAGTGTTTGTGTTGGGGGGGGGGGTGCATGAGCTCTAGCTTAACTCCAGTACCCAGGTAAGCCAGACCTGGGTTCCCATCTGAACTTGGAGCCCTGATCTATTTGCCAGGTAGACCAGGGCTCCCAGTTGAACTTGTGGCCTCCATGGCCAAGATTTGCTGGGTGGGCAGACCTAGGCTCCCAGTTGGACTGCTCCGTCAGATGCCCCACCCAGTGGGTGCTCCTTTTTCTCCCAATTATGCTCCCCATTCCAAGGGGTACCCTTAAATTTACTTACAAGTTAAAGGTGTTTGGGTCCATAGAGTTAGACATACCATTTATCATCATTATAATATATAATGCTCAGAATGGCACATTTGAATAGGATACTTTTCATGAACTATAATCAGTGCATCCAATCCTGCAAGCCAGTCATAAAACACCATCTTCTTTCCTGGGGTTCAGCTCTCTATATTTCTAGTTTTTCATTTGACATCAACACAGATCTCTCCAATGTGAAAGTGCCCGGAAAATGAGCATATTTAAATCAGACTCAAAACAAAGGTGTAGCTAATCAGTTACAAACACTTCCAAACAGGATCATTTAGCCAGATTCTGCTTCTTTAACAAGCCCATACCACACAATGTGGAAAGCCTGCTTTGGAAATTTAATGTGGAAAGCCACAGGTCTCCTATGCCTTTAACAGGGAAATTCTATGACAGGCAAGAATTTATCAGTTGTTTTTTTCTGCACCAAGGATCAGCTAATCTAATTAAGGGCCCAATCCTATCCAACTTTTAAGCACCAGTGCAGCTGCAATACAGCCCCAAGGTAAAGGAACACATGTTCCCACACCTTGCGGAGACCTCAGTGACTGCCCCTCCACCACAAGACACAGCGCATGCCCCATTGGTACAATTGCATCAGCATTGGAGAATTGGATAGAACTGGGCCCTAAGCTTAAGGTAGGAAAGACTGGGATTCTCTCATTATGCAAATGATGTCTCAACAGAGGAGAAGTTCAAGAGCTGCCCTCCTTCTCCCCCCAAGTTTCACCATGAAACATCCTTTATTTTTTCCCCACCCATCCCCCTTTTTTGGGGTTGGCTCTAATATGTGTGTGTGTGTGTGTGTGTGTGTGTGTGTGTGTGTGTGTCCTAACAGCTCCAGTTGGCTAATTGCTGTTTTTGCCGATGGGGGGGGCACAAATGGCTGTCTGAGAGCCCAATCTTATGCATGTCTACTCAGAAGTAAGTCCCATTACAGTTAATGGGTCATACTCCCAGGAAAGTGTGGCTAGGATTGTAGCCCGCTGTCTGCACCGGATGTTTTGCAAATCAACTCTGCCACAAAAAAAAAAAAAAAATGGCTGATGGGGGACGAGGACAAAGAGGCTCCAGAAAGAGGTCAGCTCCCTGGTTGATGAGCACTGGCTGACCTCAGAGCTTGATAACAAAAGGACAGCAAAGGAGAAGCAGCCAGGACAGAGCGGTATAACAAGAGCTCAGTAGCTAAGGGGGCAGGGGAGAGCCACTCCACCTCCCCCAAACACAAGGTGGCTCACAGAAAAAGGCCACGAAGAAGCGCTGCACTGTTGATGTGACCAAAAAAGCAAAACCCTGATCCATGCTTTTGCCCACTTTGCCCTTTTGCCCTCCGCCACTGCCCTTCCCCACTGGCACAACAGCTTGGGGGGGCACCACGCACCCATGCCCCCCTTGGATCTGCCCCCAGTTGAGGGGTGTATTAAGGAAAGATTGGTGGTGATTCAAGGTGGACTTCAGTGGCACCAGTGCCAGCTAAATTCTATGCCGCAGTCCCAGACCTGCCCCCAGAAAAAGAGCTGGCATAGCTTTGAGGAGCCTCTAAGGGTCCAGGAGGTAAGCCTCTAAGGGTCAAGGAGGTAAGGAAAATTTTTCCTTTCTCACCTCATCTGGTCAGCATGTCCCCTGCTGTCCTGTCCTTCAGGATGCAGCAGGTGCTATAGTGGCTGCCCTGGTCTAAAATTTATGAGTTTGCTGAAATTTGAAACAGAAGATGAACAGGTTAAATTAGAACATATGATTCATTGGGCTAAAAATGTGGGTCATGAGCTTTCTATGGAAAAATGGGAGAAATTATGGATAAAGCATATGAAACTTACTTTAAATGTCAACATCAAGGAAAATGTTTATAAGATGATTTATAGATGGTATATGACACCATAAGTACAAAAATGTGCCAAACAAGTATTGGAAATGTAAAAAAAGACATGAGGGATTTTTGTCATATGTAGTGGACATGTATGAAAGCAAAAAAGTACAGGATAAATACACACACAGATGCAGTTTATTTTAAGAACAAATGTGCAAATGAAACCTGAAGTCTTTTTGTTGGGTATGGTAGATTATGTGGGGGAAAAGATTTGAAATTTTATTTTATATATGACAAGTGCGGCTAGAATACTTTACGCACAATAATGGAAAACGACAGACACTCTGTCAATAGAAGAATGGTGAAGATTATGGATTTTGCAGAAATGGACAAACCAACGAACTTACTTAAAGAGAAATCAGCAGAAAATTTTATGAAGGATTGGAAAACAATTATTGATTTTCTGCATGTAAGAGAGAATAATGACTTAAGGCCCAAACCTATCCAACTTTCCAGCACCTGAGCTAAGGGAACAAATGTTCCTATACTTTGAGGAGGCCTCTGTGACTTCCTCCCCATCACAGGATGCAGCACACACCCCACTGGCACAGCTGCACTGGCCCTGGAAAATTGGATAGGACTGGGCCCTTAATGAGTTGCAGATTTGAAGATTAGATTTTAAAGGGCTGTTGGAGATATAATGTTTATATGGGTGAGAATTTAGATTATTAAGATTTAAAGATGTAAGTAATTAGAATATTCGACTTAGCTCATGCTACATTATTAGAGATCCTCTTATCTTATAAAAAAGAAAAGATAAAAGGTTGAAATATTATTACTTGAATAAAGGCTGATTAAATCATAGGTTGATGAATTTTGTAAGCATATTTGTGAATAAGTTGAGAAAGGATACCGAATTCTGAACCTGGATAATGTCTGCTTAGCTTCCAATGCAAAAACCAAGTTGGCTACAGTAACTTATTACATTATAAAATTGGATGAGCTATAATTTACCATGTGTCCAAGTTGAATTCCACGCAAAAGGTGTTGGAAAATAGGTACAATGCTGTTTTCCACCCACCATGGGGCTGTATACTATCCAGAGGGCTACCTGTACCAGATCTTGACTTTGACCCTCTTTGACCTGTGGAGGTGTGTCTTTACTTGACCTTCTCTCACTCTTCTTGATCCCCAGACTTGCAGATTTCTCTGCAACAGATTTGACCAGTCACATGGAATTTCCCATTCCTTAAGACCTTACACATCAATGCAAAGGGAATAGTATTAGGAGTTTAGGACTGCAGACACAAAAGATGTATAGAGATCTATACATCAAAAGATGTATAGAGATGTATAGGTTCCCCTCCTCCCACAGGTCCCCAACTTAGACTTCTGGACCAGAGGATCTGGGAGGAAGCCAGTGGAACATGGGGCCACCTCCCCATATGCTGCCTGGACACTCCTGTGGGCAGCAAAGCACAGCAAAGGAACACCTTGTGCCAAACCCCCTGCTCCCCCCTCCACCATGGAGGAGGGAGGAGGGAGACAGAACACAGGCCATTAGGCTGCCGGGCAGCCGCCCCTCCCCCATCTCGGAGGAGAAGGGGAGCGCTCCCCCACCCAGCCAGCCAGGATCTGCCTTGCTGGGCAAGGCACCTGGCTATGTCGTCGGGAGCCTGCAACTGGACTTCCCGATGTCAGCTGCAATGCTGCAGGACCTAGGTGGGCAGGACCAGCCCACCTCCCAGAGGCAGAGACCAGGGCAGAGGCAGCAGCCTCCCCAGCCATCTCAGGACCAACCCTGGCAGCTCCAGGTGAGAGGAGGTGGGAGGGAGACAGCGAGAGGCAGTTGTGGTAGTCCCAGGTGAGGGCAGCCCCAGAGGCACACCCTTTTTGTGCCACCCCTGTGAGGGAAGGGGAGGGGCCAAAGAGGAGGGGCCTGCCCTACATAAACCAAGGGGCCAGGGATGACAAGGCAGTTGGGAGTTGGAAGAGCAGGCAGGAGAATGTGCTGATAGCAGCCCCACTCCTGACCCAGGCAAAAGCTGCCAACCCAGAAAGGGGGAGCCAGGTGACACAACCACCCCTTTACTTCTGGTGAACTACTCTGAGGCCTCCATGAGGGGGCCCCCTTTGAAAGGCCATGCGGGCTGGCCACCTCCCCTCCCCCAGGAGGGAGGCCTCACATGGGATTACAGCTCCACCCCCCAGCTTGCTACTGAGCCATTCAACTCACACTCTGTCAGTGTCTCTGCATTGCACAGGTTGAGGGGGGGGGAGAGGATTGGGCTGTACCTGGTCTGTTTTATCCACTACACCAGGTGTGTCAAACATAAGGCCCACGGGCCAGATGTGGGCAGATGCTCTTTATCCAGCCTTTGGAGTGCTTATTTTTAGTCATGACCTGCTAATTGACATCACTTCCTGTTTAATGACGTCACCAGCCCTCAGCAGGCATCATGAATGCTACTCGGCCCACTGTATGAAATACGTTTGATACCCTTGCACTATACAGATAACCAGATGTGTGAAGCAGGTGCTATGTTTTGCTTCAGTTTCTTATACTGCAATCATTTTGCATGCCTACTCAGAAGTAAACCCATTGAGTTCAGTGGAGCTTTAAACCCAGGTAAGCATGCTATAGGATTGCAACCTGAGTTGAGAAAGATCATGACTACTGCACTTCCATATCTACAAACACGTGGAGGACATGTTTCACATATTGTCTGTCAGGACAGTGGAGGGAGACAGGCTCTTGATACTCCCCTGCTATTGCAGTACTGCTCTGGCTGCATGTAATAATGTTAGGAAATAGTTATTGACATTACCAAGGGTCCCATCTGAGTAATTAGAAATCCCACAGGTTGGGGCATGAATCACAGGAAAACCTGAGACACTTTGCATTAATTGGCCTTTGTATTCATAAATAGTTCCTCTTGTGACCAAGACAGGAGTAGCTGATTTCAAGATTGTGCTCTTCAGAGTTTTTCTACATCACTCCAAATCAAAGATTCACTTGGAGCCCTGCAACTGATAGCACAAAAAAAGAAGGAAAGTTTTGGTATTGTTTCATCATAGCCTCCAGCATGAAGGTTCAAGATTCGCAGGGTGTAGCAGCATTTGGTGCTCCCAGCACAACACAGGAAGACCCCAAATTGCATGATATTGGAAACCAGTTTCATGCATCAAAAGGCTCACAAAGGTAATTACAAATACATTTGATCCTGTTCCACCAAAAGGGTGGGGGAAAAAAATGATCAGACAATATTTTTGGGGCAACAAGTTAGAAGTGATGGAATATTCAGCAAAAGCCTTCCTTCCTTCCTTCCTTCCTTCCTTCCTTCCTTCCTTCCACCTGTTGTGTGCTGATTTTAGGAATAAGAAAGAAGTTATCAAAATGGGACAAATGACTGAGGATTATTATTTCAAGGATCTTGAGATTTCTTTTCATATTTCCCTTCAATCCTGAAATTCTTTTTCTTCTCCTACTATGGTTCTCTACATACTACACACAGACTACATAATAAATGCACATAAAAAGAGACAAGGATAAAGAGGAATAGATGAGTAATCTAGGTCAGAACCAGATCATAACCCTTCCCAAATACAACCCCTGGCATTGTAGCCTGATTCATGGCTTAAAGCAGTTTTGGAATTACTTCCTTTTGCTGATGTTTTTTAGACTGAGCCCTGTGAAGTTAGATGACAAGTTTAAAGAGCAAGGAGTTGGCTAAACAACATACTGATGCTTCCTTGTGTCCAACTTTTCAGCACAGCATTTGAAGGTAGGAATATGTCCCCAACTGCATCTTCCACAGGCTATACCCCATCTGTATTCCTGCACTGTATGCTGCAGTTCACAGTAAAGCATAGGAATATGGGAGTGTCATTGGATTACATAAGCCAGTGGTTAAGTCTGTGGTTAATCAGTCCCAAACTGTTTTTTGGTGGGTCACCAAAGGGTGATGGAAAGATCAGATAACTAAATGCCCCAAGCCCCAAGGCTATTGAAAAATCAGATACTGTATCTGCTAACTGCCCTGCAAAGAATTAAGCTCCTGAAGTTTGCAACCATGTGTAGATACAGGGGGATAAATGTCTGAGGGTCTTTTTTTGGTTATTAGTACTTATAAATAAATTATATTATTTCTTTCTAGATGGCCTTTTTTCAAAGTCTGGTAAATCTAGGTGGGTCTTGACAGAATTGTGTTTTAAAAAGTGGGTCCTGGTGCTAAAACGTTTGGGAACCACTGACTTAGGCAATAGGATGATTTTTCCCTATTTTTTTGGTCACTCTGCTGCACATTGCAGCACATTAGCAGAAGACAGGGAAGAATCTCTCATTAGTTAGGCAATCAGATGGCTTTTCCTACCTTCCCAGTGCCCACAGCAGTATTGGCAACCTTCAGTCTCGAAAGACTATGGTATCGCGCTCTGAAAGGTGGTTCTGGCACAGCGTCTAGTGTGGCTGAAAAGGCCAATCCGGGAGTGACAATCCCTTCCACATTGGGAGCAAGTGCAGTCTGTCCCTGGTCTGTCTCCCTGGCTATGGGCCTTCCTTCTTTGCCTCTTAGCCTCAGACTGTTGGCAAAGTGTCTCTTCAAACTGGGAAAGGCCATGCTGCACAGCCTGCCTCCAAGCAGGCTGCTCAGAGGCCAGGGTTTCCCACTTGTTGAGGTCCATCCCTAAGGCCTTCAGATCCCTCTTGCAGATGTCCTTGTATCGCAGCTGTGGTCTACCTGTAGGGCGCTTTCCTTGCACGAGTTCTCCATAGAGGAGATCCTTTGGGATCCGGCCATCATCCATTCTCACGACATGACCAAGCCAACGCAGGCGTCTCTGTTTCAGCAGTGAATACATGCTAGGGATTCCAGCACGTTCCAGGACTGTGTTGTTTGGAACTTTGTCCTGCCAGGTGATGCCGAGGATGCGTCGGAGGCAGCGCATGTGGAAAGCGCTCAGTTTCCTCTCCTGTTGTGAGTGAAGAGTCCATGACTCGCTGCAGTACAGAAGTGTACTCAGGACGCAAGCTCTGTAGACCTGGATCTTGGTATGTTCCGTCAGCTTCTTGTTGGACCAGACTCTATTTGTGAGTCTGGAAAACGTGGTAGCTGCTTTACCGATGCGCTTGTTTAGCTCGGTATCGAGAGAAAGAGTGTCGGAGATCATTGAGCCAAGGTACACAAAGTCATGGACAACCTCCAGTTCATGCTCAGAGATTGTAATGCAGGGAGGTGAGTCCACATCCTGAACCATGACCTGTGTTTTCTTCAGGCTGATTGTCAGTCCACTAGGCTGATTGTCAGAGACTAGGCTGCCAGATTCTGGATCTGTCAAGGAGAGAAATTTCTCATTTTTCTGGCAGGGAAAACCACCAAACGAAACCAGGGAACATGGCGTTGGCTTTGCGGTCAGAAATACCCTGCTTAAATCCATCATCCCACCTACTGTGGGAAGTGAAAGAATTTTGTCCCTGCAGCTCCAGTCATCAGCAGGACCTGTCACTCTCATCAGTGCTTATGCACCGACTCTGTCGTCTCCAGCAGAAGCCAAAGACAAATTCTATGATGACCTGGCCACCACTGTCAAGAAAATCCCTGTAAAAGAGCCATTGTTCATCCTCGGTGATTTCAATGCTAGAGTTGGTGCTGATAACAGTTCATGGCCCACTTGCTTAGGTCAGTTTGGCACTGGGAGGATGAACGAAAATGGCCAACGCCTGCTAGAGTTTTGCTGTCATCACGGTCTCTGTGTCAGCAACACGTTCTTCAACACAAAGCCCCAACATAGAGTCTCTTGGAGACATCCAAGATCAAAGCACTGGCACCAGCTCGACCTGATTCTCACCAGACGCTCCAGCCTTCCCAGCATCAAGATCACACGCAGTTATCATGGTGCTGCCTGCGACACTGACCACTCCCTGGTGTGCAGCAGAGTGAAACTGCAAACAAAGCGACTGTATCACACGAAAAAGGAAGGAAGACCTCGCATTGATACCAGCAAGACCCGGGATCAGAGAAAAGTGGAGGAATTTGCACAAGCACTTGAGGAATCTCTTCCAGGCCTGGCCGACGCAAACGCATCCAACAGATGGGAGCATTTCAAGAATACCGTTTACAACACCGCCTTGTCCATATTCGGCAAGAAGACCAACAAGGCGGCAGACTGGTTTGAAGCCCACTCTGAGGAGTTGACACCAGTCATTGAGGAAAAGAGGAGAGCTCAAGCAGCATACAAGGCCTGTCCCAGTGAGCGCAACCTGCAGGTCCTCCGAACTGCTCGCAGCAAAGTCCAACAGACTGCCAGGAGATGTGCTAACGACTACTGGCTCCAGCTCTGTTCTGAGAAACAGATAGCAGCTGACACGGGCAACATCAAGGGGATGTATGACGGTATCAAGCAGGCCCTAGGTCCAACACAGAGGAAAATTGCCCCTCTGAAGTCTGCCACAGGCGAGGTCATTCAGGATCGGGCGCAGCAGATGGAATGCTGGGTGCAGCACTATTCTGAGCTATATTCCAGAGAAAATGTAGTCACCGAAGAAGCACTGAACAACATTGAGTGCCTGCCTGTGCTGGAAGAGCTTGACAGTGAACCAACCCTAGAAGAACTTCACGTGGCCCTGGACTCCCTTGCCTTTGGCAAGGCACCTGGAAAAGACAGCATCCCTGCTGAAGTCCTAAAATGCTGCATCGTCACTGAGCTGCATGAAATCCTCTGTCTCTGCTGGAGAGAAGGTGGAGTACCTCAAGACATGAGGGATGCAAACATCATCACGCTGTACAAGAACAAAGGTGACAGGGGTGACTGCAACAACTACCGCGGCATCTCTCTCCTTAGCGTTGTAGGAAAGCTGTTTGCCCGAGTTGCACTAAAGAGGCTCCAGGTACTTGCAGAGAGCGTTTATCCAGAATCACAGTGTGAATTCCGAGCCAACAGGTCCACCACTGATATGGTATTCTCCCTTAGACAAATGCAGGAGAAATGCAGGGAACAACGACAGCCACTCTTTATAGCCTTCATAGATCTCACAAAGGCTTTCGACCTGGTCAGCAGAGACGGCATCTTCAAGATTCTCCCCAAGATCGGATGTCCACCCAGGCTCTTCAGCATCATCAGATCTTTCCACAAGGACATGAAGGGCACTGTTGTCTTCGATAGCTCCACATCAGACCCTTTTGACATCCGAAGCGGAGTGAAGCAGGGCTGTGTTCTTGCACCAACCTTGTTTGGGATTTTCTTCGCTGTCCTGCTGAAGCAGGCCTTTGGAACTACAACAGAAGGCATCTATCTCCAGACCAGATCAGATGGAAAGCTCTTCAACCTCTCCAGACTGAGAGCAAAGTCCAAAGTCCAGCTGAAATGTCTGCGTGACTTCCTCTTTGCCGACGATGCAGCTGTCACTACCCACTCTGCCAAAGATCTCCAGCAGCTCATGGATCGTTTTAGCAAGGCCTGCCAAGATTTTGGACTGACAATCAGCCTGCCCACAGCACAGAGTGCAAATACAGGGAGAGTCACCTGGCTAGCAGGGCAGTTAGGTGTCTTTCTCTAACTTCCAGTGCTGAGAGCAGCCTTGCCTTAAATCTCCTTGATGAAACACAGCAACCTCATCTAAATAATGTCCTTCATAGATAACATATATGTCTATTGTTTTATCACATTTGTGTCCTTAAGGAAATCAGTATAGGTTTATCTCATATTCTATGACAACCTGGTGAAGTTGGAATTGGGGAGAGAGAGTGATTGCTCTAAGGCAGCATTTCTCAACCTTCGTTCCCCACTGTACCATTTCTCATGGTCCACCTATTGGAAGTACCACTGGAAGTTACATAATTGTCAGTTACTTCTGGGTTGGGAGGCCAGATGTGGCACTACAAAACCAGTAAGAGGCTCAGAGCATACACAGGGTTTTTTCAAACATGAAAAAAGCTCACACTGGAGCTCTGCCCATGGGGCTGAGCCTTCTACTGCTGTTTGTTGGGTCACGTTGATGGTCTCACTGCTGGGCAGCATACGTCCAGAGGTCCTGCAAGTACTACCAGACCCACCACAAGTACTACCAGTGGTACCCATACCAGTGGTACTAACCCATACCACTGGTTGAGAAACAGTGTTCTAAGGTCACCCAGTGAGTTTATAAATATTCTTGGCTCATGTGTGCATGATCATCTGTTGATGACCCTAATAAGGGCTTGTGTTTATGAATTTGGGCTTAGCCAAAATGCCCCACCCCACATTTATCTACCATAGACTTTTAGTGAAGCAAATTTTGCCATTTTTCAGGGGCAGATGGGAAATGTCTCAGTCAATGGATGGCTGCCATTGTTGAGGTACCCTCAATATTATGCAGCAGCATTGATGAAACATTCAAAATTCCTGACAGCAAACTGGGAACCAGTCTCTGAGGAGAGATTCATCTGGCCACTGTTGTCATTTCCATGAGACAGAAGAAGGTATGCAAAACCTAGAACAAAGAACAGCTGCCAGGTGAAGAGATGCCCCTGAAAGGTTCTCATAATGTATTGGGCCCTGCTTGGAACTAACCCTGTTTTCACTCCCACATACATGTTGCCAGGTGCCCCATCTCCATGTCTGATAATTCTTCAGGGAGAATCATCAGCTCTGAACTGCTGGGAATAAGCCATCACAGTTCAAACATCACAGTTTGATCTAACATAAGGTGACTCAATATCACCTTAAACACAACATGAATTTAGAAAAGCAACAGAGAATTAGATGAAACATGTGAATTCATAGATTCCAGGGCTACACAACTTTTGACACATGGAGAGCCCAATCCTAGCCATCAGATTTACTCAGAAGTAAATCCAATTGTAATCAATGGGGCTTACTCCCAGGTAAGTGTGGATAGGATTGCAGTCCTAGTCAAATATGATCCACCAGCCAAGTGCTGTGGTCTACCACCTCTTTGATAGCCCCATTCCCATCCCCAGGACATTGCCTACAAGTCCCGTGCAGGCAATTGGAGGCTTATTAAGCCAGAAGGAGTTTGCTATTGTTTGCCAGTAGACAATGTTATTCTTCAGCAGTAACTTATAAGTAGATTTTGAATTCTTGTTTCTTTGTCTTTACAGAGTGAAGACTTTCATTGGCAGTGGCATGGACAGATGGTCTTTTACTGAAAAAAGAGATGATTCTACATGACAAGTTCTTGACACCACCAGTTCTGCTGTAGAACATTGACCAACAGAAATGATACTGATAAACAAAGACAGTACTCAGTAAACAAAGACAAATAAAATGTGATGTCATTTATTGGGCAAGAATCTGTCGTTTACAACAAAGCAAAAGAAATTATGTCATGAATAGATGCATTAGTGGGGAAACAGACAGGTTACTATGTCAGAATAGTCAGTAGTATTGAAGGGGTTATAGCTATCAATAAAAGAATGAGTAGTCATGAAAATGTCACAGCTCCCTCCGGATTCATTCTTGTGGGCTTCCCAGAAGCTCACAAGTTCCGTTTCCTAATCTTTGCAGTTTTGCTGCTCCTCTACATCTTCACCTTGACGATAAACTGCCTGATAATGCTTATAGTGAAAACTGATCCTATGTTTAACACACCAATGTACTTCTTTCTTATGCACCTGGCCTGCATGGAAGCCTGTTATATGTCAGTTACCATCCCCAAGGTATTGGAGAACTTGATCCTGAAGCTCACAGTCATTTCCTTCCTGGGATGTGCCATGCAGCTCTTCTTCTTCCTGTTCTTTGGAATTGCTGAGTGCTTCCTCCTGGCTGCAATGGCCTTAGATCGGTATGTCGCAATATGTCACCCTCTGCGCTACGTGATCATTATGAGCAGAAGAGTTTGTTGGA
The DNA here is from genome assembly GCF_035046505.1 of Tiliqua scincoides. Taxonomy (NCBI): domain Eukaryota; kingdom Metazoa; phylum Chordata; class Lepidosauria; order Squamata; family Scincidae; genus Tiliqua; species Tiliqua scincoides. The sequence continues at coordinate 96,593,742 of NC_089825.1, forward strand.
CAATGGTGATTGGTTCATACATGTGTGGAACTTTTGTTGGACTGATTCACACCTGTGTCACATTTCGCCTCCCATTTTGTGGTGTGGTCATCAACAACTTTTTCTGTGAGATACAGCAGTTGTTGCATCTTGCCTGTGGAGATACTTTCCTGAACGAGGTCCAGGTCATGGGAGTGGCTGTAATGGCACTCATGCTACCATTTCTGCTGATTATCCTCTCTTACATTGGCATTATCTTCACTATCATTGGGATGACATCTGCAGAGAGCAGATATAAAGCCTTTTCCACCTGCTCCTCACATTTAATTGTGGTCACTCTGTTCTATGGCACAGCTTGTTCCATGTACTTAAAACCCAAATCCGCTTATTCTCCAGCCGTGGAGAAACTGTTATCATTTTCCTATACCATTGCAACTCCTCTGTTGAATCCAATTATCTATAGTCTGAAAAACAAGGCAATCCAGGAAGCTCTGAGAAGACTCTGGCAGAAAATGACTTTAGTATAATTCTAAAGGTGCATGGTTAAGTGGATGGCTGATAAATTTCATTTGTTAAAATAAATGTGAAAATGCTGCCTTGGTTTAAATTGCTGTTTCTGAGTCATACAGCAAGAATTATTGAAGGGGAAAAAAACAACAACTAGGACAACTAATTTCAATGGGTGCAACTCTTATTGATGACTGACAGCCCAATCCTATACTTTCCAGTGCCTGCTGGAGCAATGGCGCCAAAGCAGCTACCACTGTATCCAGTGGACTATGTGTTCTGCCAAATTCTCGACTCCTGCCGACCACGGCAATTTGTCCCGTCCAAATATCCCAACTCCCTTTTAATGCCCGCTTTTTGGCTAATTAACAACCCCCTTTCCCAAGAACAACAGCTGTGGTGTGCAAAGGAATAAACACAGAACTTCTTATCTATAGCAATTAACAAGAATTTATTGCTACAAACACAGCCACTCCCTGCAAGTCCCCTTGTCCAGAGGCTTTCCCTCCCCAAAACTCCACTTAACTCCAGGGGTAACGTCTGAAGCCTCCAGTCCAAGTCCAATCTGGTCTCCAAAACACAGTCCAGTATTCTGCAGTAGAGTTTCTCCTCTCCAGCAGAGTGTCTCCTCCAGCAAGGTCCTGGCAGTCCTCTCTTCCTGTAGGTCTGGGTCAGGTAGCCCTCTTGGTCAGCGTCCAGCTTCTGGCTGAGTCAGCGTCCAGCTTGGCCAGCCCTTTGCTCCTTCTGAAGCTGCCTTATATCCTGCAGCCCCTTGTTAAGTCCTACTGCAGCTCAGCTGTGAGCTACCTTGTTAGCTCCAAATTAGGCTCAGGTGAGCCATCCCTTCAGTCCATGTCCATTCAAAGTCTCATCAAGGTCAAATGAAGTTCAGGTGTCCATCCAGGTCTCCATTGGCCTTGATTGATTACAGCTGTGGAGCCAGCCCTGCCCTTCCCAGAGCTGTCAAACAGCTGTCAAAACATGGGATCACTGTCAACACCACATCATCCACCTGATGATCTTCTGATCTTCCATTACACTATGGGAAGCTGCCGGGGTCTTTGGGAGCAGGAAGAGGACTTTCCCCTTCCCCTGAGAAAAGCCCTGGTACCAGCAATGGGTCTCCTTGCATCTGCACCAGCTATTTTGCCGGTGTTGACTCTGTGTTGGTCCTTCCAGTCTGACACGAAGTTCAGAATCTGGCGCAGCAGGGCTCTACAGGTTCCTCACCCTGCCCTGGTTCCTCCCTCCACTCCACACTCATTCCACCCTCCCTCCGCCCCCCCCCCCCCCGAGACTGTACCACCACCCAGCAATTTCACTTACCATCGGCAGCAGCACAGCCTCCTCCTGCCAGCCCTGGACCCAATAGCGCCGGCCCAGCGCCAGGGCTCCCTACTCTCCAGATGCTGTAATCGTGTTTTATGGCATGTTTACAGCACTTAGCACAGGCAATAGCTAAGTATAGGATTGGGCCCTGTGTTAATGAACTGAGAAGCTCGATTCCTGACAAAGAAGTATAGTTTTGAAACTGAAGGCTAACATTCAATTGGGAACCATGGGAGGGTATGTGCCACTGTAATAATTGCACAATAGAAAGTCATATCATTCAAATACTGACCATAAGATTGTTTTATGAGTAGGCATGATATGACAGAAATAGTCATTGTACATTTTTTTCCCCCAGTATGACCTGTTCAGGGCTGCACTGCTTCTATGGAGGCCTGTGTATTTAGTATACTTACAGCACAGTTCTAAGTATGTCAACTCAAAAATAAGTCCCATTGTATTCCATGGATCTTATTCCCAGGAATGTGTGTGTAGTATTGTAAGCTTAGAACCTAATCCTATGCTTTCTTCCCCTGCCAGTGCAGCCGTATCAAACAGCAAATGCTTCATCCTGCATTGGGGGCAGTCCCAGAGGTCTCCCCTGAGTAAGGGAACACTTCTTTTCCTTACCCAGGTGCAAGGCTTTGTGGCACTTAGGTGTCTACTTGGACCTGTGCCAGTGAAATTGCTGGTCCTCCCATCCTTCTTTTGTGCAGTTCAGGGATTGTGTTTTAATGTGTCTTGTACCTGCCAGAGGCATTCCTGGAGTGGTGCAAAACAGTATTCCAGTGGCACGTGAATTAGCGCGCCACCGTCGTTTGCCCTGCCCCCACACAAGGCACAGGAGGGGCCAGCCTCGCAGCCGATTGGCTGGGGGCTAATTAGTGTGCGGCCACGAGCAGATTGTGGAGTTAGGGGCGGAATGGGGTTTTCCACAGGTCTTGTTGGTCACTTTAGGCAGGTGTCGTACGGGTTGTGGGTAGGTAAGGTTATCTCGGTGTGCACCGCAGGGTGGCAAGGGCTGGGTGGACTCCACACTTGGTCATGCTGGCATTCTCTGCTGGTTGATGCAGGCTGGATGAACCTCGGCCTGGTGGTAAAGGCGCACCGTGGGTTCGCTTGGGTGGCCTGAGCTAGCCTGCCACCCTACCCCTTCGGGGTGACAATGAAGGCGGCGGCAGGCTTGTACTGACGCTGCCCAGAGTCGGGTGTGGTCGCCCAAATTACTATAGGGGGAAGTAGACGGGCAGCTCCGTTTCCCCCATGTAGAATCCACATGTTAGGCCCTGTTGCAATCTGAAGTATATTTAAATAGTTAATAAAGTGGCCCTTTGTACCATATGCCCGTGCCTGTGTCTTTATTGGGGGGTGCTGGGTAAAGTGTTTTCAGGTGCTCCGATGCCTGTGTAAAGTGCCTTCTCCCCCTCCGCTTCCTAGCCAGTTGCGGCTCAGAAAGTAAAGCAGAGGCATCTCCTCCTCTTTGCTCTTGCCTTTCTGAAAGGCTCAGGAGCAGAGGGAGAGGAGGTGCTTTACACAAGTGTCAGGGTGCCTGAAGACACTTACTGTTTTGCCCCACTCCAGGGACACCTCTGGTACCTGCCTCTCCCTCTCGCCATCAGACCCATTCCAGGCAATGAGAACAATGCTTAGGCATATCCTCCACATTGCTCCTGTCACCTGGAATGGCTGCAAGGAGGAGGGGCAGCTCACACAGCGTGTTGAGGCACCCTGCAAAACTTGAGATGCGCAGTGACTCCCCTCTGGGAGTACTACTGGTCTGATTCATGAGGCCTAGTCAGCCGCATGCAGCAGCTGCCTTGATTGCCTATCATGTTATCATGCAGCAGACAAGTGTATATCATGTCGTGGAAAGTTAACTTTGGTGACACACTTTTGGTGAGCAGAAGGTATTTTTCTTTAAATTCAGATTTTCCTGCTTTCTCTGCCACCCCAGACTCTCTTGCCCAATTTGTTAGAATGTAAATCAACCATCCAACAGCAGGGGCGTAACTGATCACAAGTATCTTGTTCAGGTTGTACTCTACAATGCCCTCAACAGGAGGTACCTGAAGTCTTCATTGTATACCTGACCTGTCTTATCCACTACACAACCTGTGTATGAATCAGGTCCTGTAGTTTTACTTCTTCTTTTTTCCCTTTGCATGTCTACTCAAAGGCAAGCTCATTGAGTTCAGTGGAACTTTACTCCCAGATGAGTATTGGATTGCAGCCTGCATGGAGAAAGATAATGACAACTGTGCTTCTGTTTCTACAGACACTCACGTAGGTGGCATGTGTCACATATGTCAGGGAAAAGGTTTTTTATACCTCCCCCCCCCCCCAATATTGCAGTCCTGGATGAATGCAATAATGTGAGGAAATAGTTGTTGACATAACCAAGGGTCTCAAGTGAGCAATCAGAAATCCCACAGGATGGGAGATGAACCTCAGGAAAGTCCGAGACATTGGTCTTTTTACTCATAAATAGTTCTTCTCAAGACCAAGATAGAAGAAGCTGACTGTACTCAAGACTGTACTCTTCACAGTTTTTCTACATAGCTCCAAACATGAGATTTACTTGGAGTGCTGCAAAGTCTTGATGTCATTTCATCATAGTTTCCAGTATGTCCCTGCATTGGCTAATCAGTGCACTGATGCTTCTTCTTCTCCAACTTTTCAGCACGGCATAGGAAGGTAGGAAGATCTCCCCCGCATTGCATCCTCCACAGCCTACTGCAGACCCTCTACATTCGGGCATTGCAATACTGTAGTTCTCTATAGAGCGTGGGAAAATAGGGAGTGCCACCCGATTATCCGGGAAATAGGGCATTTCTCCCAATTTTGTGTCATTCTGCTGCAAGTTGCAGTACATTATCAAAATATGAATGATAATCTCTGCCTTAGATAAGCATTCAGGAGGCTCTTGCTGTCTTCTCTCTGGGTCATAGCACAGAGCAGCAATGCAGGGAGATTCACATGGCTCCTGAGGCAATTGGGTACATCAGTGTCAGTGCTGTGTGACACTCACTTTTTGTGGCTCTAAAGTTTACAAAACAACTGCAGAACAAATTAATTAAACTAAGATTTATCCCGCTCTCTCAATTTTTTTCCTCCCTAAGTATCGCCTTGTCTCAGTCCTACTTTAAATCTTTTAGATAGATAGATAGATAGATAGATAGATAGATAGATAGATAGATAGATAGATAGATAGATAGATAGATAGATAGATAGGGGTAGGCAACCATGTACCTTGTGGCTCAAGCTGCCACAGTGCAATAAATTGGGAGGCATCCACAAACAAAACAAAATCTCGTGTTTGCATAAGTGCTTGTACAACTCTTAGAGCTCTGTGAGAATTTAGTATGACAAGCATTCATAGAAATTTTAAACGTGTGTCTCCTGAGTCAATGTCATAGCATTTTGATCACCCAAACTGTGGCTTTTTCACAGAAAAAAAGTCATCCTAACTGGGCTGTCAGTAAATTGTTGAATAACTTTGATCTAGTTCTGGTAATGTAGGACACAATAAGGCAGTGATTCCCTAACTGGTGGGTTGCGACAATTGTGCCGCTGCTGGGGGGGGGGGTTTAAAAACTTACCTGGGGGTCACCATGACTCTTTGGAGGGTCTGGGGAGCCTGCAACCCTCTCTGCAGCCCTCCTGGCAGTTTCAAACTTCTATGACAAAAGAAAACACTTCCAGTTTCATGATGAAAGCAGGATTGACTCATGTGTGCATGATATCATCTGCTGACTCTAGTTTAAAGTCATGACGTTTTGTGTATGAATTAGGGATGACCCAAAATGCCCCCTTTTATCCACCATAGTCTTGTGGTGAACCAATTTTGACCATTTTTCAGGGGATGGATGAGAAATTCTGAGAAATGTCTCAGGTTGTAATCCTAACCACACTTACCTGTGAGTAAGACCCATTAACCATAATGGGAATTACTTCTGAGTAGGAATGTATAGGATTGGGCTGTCAATCAAATGTCTGCCATTTTCCTCCCAGGGTCACCCTCAACGCTATGCAGCAGGGTTGATGGAATCCTTGGAAAAATGACCATTTTTTTAAGGGGACAGATGTGTAATTCATAGAAATGGTTCAGTCAACTGATGGCTGCCATTTTCCTCCCAGAGGTACCCTCAACATTATGTCACAGTTTGAATGGAGCATTCTAGGAAAAAATTCATGGTAACGAATCTCCAAGGTGAGCTCCATCTGGCCACTGCTGTTGTTGCCAAAGAGACAGCTGAAGATGAGGGAAACCTAAAACAAAGAACAAAGAACCTAAAATGACTGGCAATTCTTCAGGGAGAATTGTCAGCTTGGCATTGGTATGATTCAGCCATCACAGATGGATTGGTCATAAGGTGACCCAATGTCACCTTAAACACAATGTGAATAGAAAGACAATGGGGAATTAGATGAATCGTGTGCACTTGTGAACCAATTCATAAAATCCATGGCTGCACAACATGCAACACACTAATGATTCAATCTTATGCAGGGCTCAGCTGTCACACAGAGCCTCTTATGACAGTGGAAGTCACTTCTGCTGTCATAAAATGGCTGCCAATGAAGCAGCAGCACCACAAATCTGCCACCATGCCTGCCAAACCAGGTAAGGTAGTGATGGGTCTGAGCAGGAAAGGGGTGAACTGGGGATGAAATTGGGTGCGGGGAAAAATGGAGCAGGGCGGTGGCAGGATGGGGTGGATGCCACAGCAATGTCACATGCTCAATCTTATCACCTCTGTTTGGGAGCTCCCTACTCCTTTTTTCTCCTTGGATTTGTGCCAGCTAATGACCTCCAAAAGCCTCCCACTCACCAATGGGTCTCCTTGGACTTGTGCCAGGTGATTAATGGCACAAGTCCAAGGAGACCCATTGATGAGTGGGAGGCTTTTGGAGGATATAGGGAAAATAATTCCCCTTTCTCCTCTCAAGTCTCCCGATCCATCCCCCTCACAACTGGATACAGCACATACCTTTTTAGTGTGGCTGCATCAGTGGGGAGTAAGGATAGGATTGGACTCCTAGTCAAATATGCTCCAACAGTCATGGGCTATGGAATACCAGCTGTTTCACACACCTTTTCTCTTCTTTTGCAGTCCCAGGCATGCAGTAGGCAGAATTCCTGAAGGAATTTTCTCAAGTTTGCCAGCAAATTTCACCTTCCCATGATGTTGTGCAGCAGGAACTTATAAACAGTTTTTGAAATGTGCCTCTGCTTTTCAGAGTGAAGACTTGCCTTAGCAATGGCAGAGACCGTTTTTGCTTCCACAGTAAAAGAAGTATTGTGCTGATACAGGACAGCAATAGAAGACATCTGGCCTTCACCAGTTATTAAGGACACTGACTGTGATTGAGAACACCAATCAAATGAAATGACACTGGTCCTTTAGGAAAGAAAGTAAAATGTGATGTCATTTATTGGTCAAGTCTTGGTATCTTTAACAAAGGGGGGAAATGGTTGTGTATTTACTTGTTGATGGTGATTCAGAGTACTATGTTATATAGGCAACGGTACTGAAGAGGTTAACATATCACTGACAGAATGAGCAGTCATGAAAATTTCACAACTCCCTCCAGATTCATACTTGTGGGTTTCCCAGAAGCTCACAAGTTCCATTTCCTAATCTTTGCAGTCTTGCTGTTCCTCTACATCTTTACCTTGATGATTAATTTTCTGATTATTCTGACAGTAAAATCTGAACCTAGGCTGAACACACCAATGTACTTCTTTCTTATGCACCTGGCCTGCTTGGAGGCCTGCTATATGTCAGTTACCATCCCTAAGTTATTGGAGAACTTGATCCTGAAGCCCACAGTCATTTCCTTCCTGGGATGTGCCATGCAGATGTTTTTCTTCTTGTTCTTTGGAGTTGCTGAGTGCTTCCTCCTGGCTGCAATGGCCTTAGATCGGTATGTCGCAATATGTCACCCTCTACGCTACATGATCATTATGAGCAGAAGAGTTTGTTGGACAATGGTGATTGGTTCATATACATGTGGAACTGTTGTCGGACTGGTTCACACGTCTGTCACATTTCGCCTCCCATTTTGTGGTGTGGTTATCAACCACTTCTTCTGTGAAGTACAGCCACTTTTGGAACTGGTCTGTGGAGATACTTTCCTGAATGAGGTCCAGGTCATTGGGGTGGCCATACTGGCTATCATGGTACCATTCCTACTGATCATCCTCTCTTACAGTGGCATTCTCTTCGCTATCGTTGGGATGTCATCCATAGAAAGCAGATATAAAGCCTTTTCCACCTGCTCCTCACATTTAATTGTGGTCACTCTCTTCTATGGCACAGCTTGTTCCATGTACTTAAAACCCAAATCCATTTACTTTCCACCAGTGGACAAACTGTTATCATTTTCCTATACCATTGCAACTCCTCTGTTGAATCCAATTATCTATAGTCTAAAAAACAAAGCAATCCAGGAAGCCCTGAGAAGATTCTGTCAGAGAATGACTTTAGTATAAATCTAAAGGTGAGTGGTTGAGTGGATGGTTGGAAAAGCTTCATTTGTTAAAATAAATTTGAAAACATCCTCATTCTTGGTTTAAATTGTTGATTCTAAATCATACACCAGGCCTCCTTCACGGGGTCAATGTGGACTTGTGTTAGTGATATTGCTTGCACTGGTCTGAGTAGACCCGTTGGGCTGGCATGTTCCTTCCCCAGGGCAGAATAAATGTTCCCTTACACCGAGGAGGCCTCAACATGCCAAAATTCCCATGAAGGATGCAGTGGATATCACATTTGCACCACGTTATCACTGTGCAGGGAGTTGCGGTGGATTTATCACTGTGCAGGGGGTTGCACTAATACAATAAGTAAAAAAGACTAGAATTTTTTTATTAGAGATATTCTCCATAAATTTTCTAATCCTTTTGCAAGACCATCCAACCAGTTGCCAGAACAGCATCTTTAACTCTATTGGGAGGGAACTCCAAAGTTTTTGTGCCAACAAGGCCTTCCTCCTCATTGTTTCCTACCTAACTTCAATCAGTAGCAGCACACAAAGGATGACTTCAGGAGAGGGGTCATCATATCCTGGAGGAGATGGTAATCCTTCAGATTTCCTGGCCCCAAGCTATGAAGGGCTAGTAAAGATCAGTACCTTAAATTGCACCTGGCAACAAATCAGGAGCCACATGGGCCACAACATTCTGGACTAACAGCCATTTCCAGATAGCCTTCAAGAGCAGCCCCCTTTGGAATGTATACATAATTGAGGTCATCAGTGCATTATAACATCCATTAGGTCTGATCAACTCAGGGAGATTCACAGTTCATATTATCTTCACAGGCCTTCTCACCGGTGCTCCCAGCAGCATGTTGAGTAGCTCTTGTTAGTGTGTCTTTTACAACTGATGCTGACTGCTTTACAGCATTCAGACTCACCAGAAGGAGCATGCGGGTAGGTATAGAATTGGGCCCTAAGACTACAATCCTATGCACATTTTCCTGGGAGTAAGGTAAATGAATTCATTGGGATTTACTTTTGAATATGCATATGCAGGAATGTGCTGTACAGGAGCAAATCCAGAATTTCACCACTGTGCCACCACAACAATTGTGACATTTGGCTGGGTCTAGGTGTTTTGGGGCAGGGTTCATAGGTCACTGATGGATGGACCAAAGACTTGAATCAGTATAATGTGGTTCAAAAATGTACCAAAATGTTGGAGAAGTTTCAGTGTTAGAGACCATAATTCAGCTATTTTCATCCTTTTTCATCTCACAGCACACTAACAAGGCACTAAAATTGTCAGGGCACGCCATCAGGTTTTTGACAATTGTCAAGGCACACCATGCTGCCAGTGGGGGGCTTCCATCCCACACTGGTCCTACTAATAAATGACCTTCTCCCAAATTCCTGTGGCACACCTGTGGACCGCTCGTGGCACACCAATGTGCCACAGCACAGTGGCTGAAAAGAGCTGCCATAATTCACTTAGCAGAGGTTCTAGGTCCGATGTGTGGCATCTCCAATGAACTCATGGAGAGCATAGGTGAGATCCATGCCTGTCTGGAAAAAAGTCACTGATACTCAGGATGGATGCTACTGGTCTAGATAGACAATTAATAGAGGCAGTCTAAAATGGTTTTATTTTTATTTTAATGGATGGCAGTGTTATCCTAAAAAAAATGACTGAAAGTGGTGTTATAGCAGTGTTATGTGTTTCCATTCCAAATTAATATTTTAATCAAGTTTAAAGCATTTTTATTGCGTGTAATCACTGTTGTACACCCCCCCAAAGAACACAACTACATTGACAACCACTTGAATTAAACTTACATGAACCATTTAAGATTTGCAAGCTGCTTGTATGAACAACAGCAAATGAATCTAATGCTGCCAAACACAAACAAATGTAGACATTGCCAAATAAAAACATTGAGAAGATGGCAACTTGAACCAACAGAATTGAACATAGCATTGAATTGCTATGGAAGCAAACTGATTTTAAAGTGCAGGGGGGAAAAACACACCAACATAACAAGGAACCATTAAACATTTGCTTACTCAGGAGTAAACACGACCGCATAGCTCAGTTTTGCTTTCCATAGGGCTCAATACATTCATCAGCTTGGAGGGAGGAACTTCCTTCTCAAGTGTTCTTGGGGCCTGTGTTCATTGGATCAGGAAAATTCTGGTGGCAATGCATTCCTCTCGCCTGCCCTTTCCAATGGACCAAGGCATGGCCTCCTACTCACGAGTAAACGCACACAGTGGCTCAGTTCCATAGGGCTCTGTGCATTTTGCTTGGCAGCTTCTGAGCATGCTCAGCAGACTCTACAGCCAGTTAAAGCAACAGTGCCCCAAGGGTTCCTCAGTTAGGGGCTTAGAAACACAGTGAGAAGCACTCTGGACAAGCCACAGATGCTCCACAACCACTTTAAAAGGTGCAGAGTGGTGTTATTTCATTGATTGGGCAGGATTTTGTTTTGTCATTTTATAAACTCAATTTCGCATTATGGCGGTGTTATTTCGCAAATACCATTTTAGACTGCCCCTACCAATAACTCATACTCAATGTAAGGTGGCTTCAAGTATATTTCTTCTCATGCCAGAACTGTGATGTTTTAAGTGCTTACTGCTTTGTTTTAATATTGTTCACAGTGAAATCTAAATATTGCTGAGCACGACAATGGAAAGCAACAATGCCCAGGTGCTTTACTGCTGGTTTCTTTTATCTCATTTATATGAATGATTCAGTCAACAATAGCAATGGTTTCCCTTTGGGGTTGTCTGGCAATTATTTTGCATTAGTGTTTATGCCTAATGAATACCCCAGATATAGCAACACACTAGGGTGCCTTTTGTATCACTGCTTCTACAAATTAACAAGCCACCTATAAAAAGACATAGAACAGTATTTTTATTTTTTACAGTAGTCACTCTTTTGTACTGAGAAAAAGCATCAAGCATTAAGGTTCCATGTGACAAGAGACAGAACAGAGTCTTTTTGATCCTAGGTGCTTGGATTTGAGGTCCTTGTGGAAGAATTGGTGTAGAAACACATAGTACAAAAGATAACATCTAACTCTCTTATGGCCCATGTTTACTCAGAAGTAAATCCCACAGTACTCAAAGGGCCTTACATCCAGGTATGTGTATATAGAATTGTTGCATCAGAGCACAGTCCTGTGCATGTCTACTCAGAAGTAAGTGCTAGTGTGCCTATGTCCGGGAACTTGTGTATTAGGATTGGAGACCTGAAGAAGTTGAGATCAATGAATGAGATAGTGACAACCTTACATGATGCTGAATCATTCCATCCACAACCCAAAATCCCCTCCTAACTTATGAAGGACTCAAAGTGGCCTTAACATTCTGGCCATGATCTTAAGCTCCAAAGAACTCTTAAGTGTTTATCCCACCCATCTTCCAAGAAACAACAGCATAATCCTAAACATGTCTGCTGAGAAATTAATTTTTTTGTGTTCAATGGGGCTTATGGCCAGGAAAGTATGTATATCATTGCAACTTCTGTTTTTCCTTAGAGCAAACTTGAAGAGGTAGGTTAGATATAGAGGGATAGCTCAATCCTAAGCTGACCTGGGGCAGATGCACTGGGATATTTTTCCCATCGCTATGGGGCTTCTTGGATCTGTGCCATCTTTATAACTGGAGCAAATCTGGGAAGCCTGTGTCAACTCTGGAAAGGTGGCTTAGGATGCCTCATGCACCACTGCTGCTGATCCCACCCTCCTCCCAGGCCTGATCCTCCCCCTATTATGCCCTCCCCCATCCAAAACACCCCTCCCTGCCTCCAAACCAACTTCCTGCCACCCTCTCCCAGCCTCTCAGCCACTCAGTGCAGCCACCCAGCTGGCACAGGGTCCAGATGTGGCACTTCCAAGCTGGCATGGCTTTTGCACCAGCCCAGCTGGTTTCTCAGTAGGTGCAAATGTGCCTCACAGCATGTTTGCAACACTCTGAGCCAGTGCGGGGGTCGGCCACACCAGCTCAGGGCAACGTTAGGATTGCTCCTTAAGAGACGTACCCAAGGTCAACAAAGAGCTTGGTAACTGAGCAGGATCTGAATTCAGATTTCAGCCACCACTGAGGTAACAAACAAAAATTAATCAACTGTTCGCAATATTTATTCAGAATAAAGACAGTTCTTTCTTGAAATGACTATGGTCGCATGAAAACAAAAATTGGCTTGTGTCTCTACAAGCACACCAGTGATGTTTTCTTTATTACCTTTTTAGATTCTATCTGTCCACTGCTAGAAACAAAATCTTGGAATGGATTAATTGGACTTTCCGTCAGTCCACTAGAGTCGATATTACTTATAAGAAAGATCTTTGGTCCAGTCATTACTGACTGGATACTTCCATTTATCAAATGCTTTTGTTTGTATTATATTTTTGTATATATTATTAGGTCATGTTCTAAAAATTGGTCACTTGTATTTAATAAGGTGCCCCGTGTTAAACCCAAGCCATAGGCTGGTGTCTTCATTGGGTGTGTGTGTGTGAGTGTCAATAGAATGCCAGATGCAGGGAGGCAGCAGCAAGATGCAAGCATCTTGTGGTCTTGTGTGCTCCTTGAGGCATCTGGTGGGCCACTATGAGATACAGGAAGCTGGATTAGATGGGCCCTGGGTCTGATCCAGAAGGTCTCTTCTTATGTTCTTATTATATGGGTTTAGTCAGATACTTTCTCTTTCTTTCCATTTTACACAGCTTTGGAAAGAAGAGGCTCTTGTATCAGCTTAGAAGGAGAGACAACCATGAAAGATGCAAGCAGAGAAGAATTCCTTCAACTAATAAAATATTCCAACCAAGAGTTTCTACTAATCTTCAGAGTGAAGAGCACTGACAGATAGGCCATGGAAAATGAAACCTCTGTGACTGAATTCATTGTGTTGGGGTTTTCCAAATTTCCACAAATGAAGCTTTCTCTCTTTGTGGTATTTTTGTTTGTCTATTTCCTCACAGTACTAGGCAACATCACCATTATTGTCCTCATTACATTTGACGCTGTCCTTGACACACCCATGTATTTCTTCCTCAGGAATCTGTCATTCCTAGAGATCTGCTACACATCTGTTACCATTCCCAACATGCTGGTGGGTCTGTCCTTGGGCGAAACCAGAATTTCTTTCATTGGGTGTGCAACGCAATTGTATTTCTTTGAACTCTTTGCTGCCACGGAATGCTTTTTTCTCTGCATCATGGCTTACGACCGCTATGTGGCCATCTGTGCCCCACTGCAGTACACCACTATTATGAACAGGACTATCTGCATCAACATCTCCACCACTTCATGGGTTACGGGCATCTTTTTTGCTCTGTGGCACACCGCGTATATCTTCACCCAGCCGTTCTGTCACTCCAGTGTCATTAACCATTTCTTCTGTGAGATTCAGCCGTTGCTTATGCTCGTCTGCGGAGACACATACTGGAACGAGGTTCAAATCATGTTGGCAGCTGCCTTGGTGCTTGTGTTACCCTTCACAGTGATCCTCTTGTCTTACATCTATATCGTCTTCACCATCCTGAAGATGACTTCAGACACAAGTCGAAACAAGGCCTTCTCTACCTGCTCGTCTCATATTGCCGTAGTCACTGTGTTCTTTGGGACAGCCCTTTGCATGTATTTAAGACCTAAATCTAATTATTCCATGGATACTGATAAATGGATCTCTTTGTTCTATTCTGTCATCACCCCAATACTAAATCCATTTATTTACAGTTTCCGGAACAAAGATGTGAAAGGGGCTCTAAAAAGAGTAAGGATGAAGATCTTTATTACCAGCATGTAGGCATCTTGTATTGCATACAATGATTCATTGAGCCCTTTCTCCAGATGAGAGGTTGAAATGTTGATAGCCTCATTGATTATTCCTTTTCATCAAATGAGCATATGTCTTTAAAAAAAAAAATAACCCCAAGCAACCAAACAAAATACTATTATTGTTAGTCATTATTATTGTAACATTACTGCTACATGGAATGGCACTGAATTCCAACATTCAGAAATATACTATGTGATTTTTTTTTTTAATACTTAGAATTTAATTATGGGCATGATCCATTAAAACCACTCACTATGATGATATGACTGTATCTTCATCTTGAATAAATAGAAAGCAAAATCCTGGAAATGCCTGGGGAAACTGAGGAACCATGGGGACATGCTGCCTATGGCACTGGGGGGGGGGAGGAGGTCTTGGGCTGGCTCTATGAAAGGGAGCAATAACCAGTTATGACAGGTGTGGCTAATCATTTGAGATGGATATGCATGTATCCAGCCCCACCAGTATTCTTGGAGGAAGAGTCTAAGCAACAAAAAAGTACAATCATGGTGAAGCAACAAGCTCATTGATATGAGATTTTCCATCAGTTCACTTTGCTGTCTTCTTGCCTATGCCCCTTTTGCCCTGATCCTATTCCACACCACTTGCCTGGATGCAGCTGTGCCATGGTGGCTTGCTCTGCACCCAATAGCCAGGGGTGGGGAAGGAAAGGAGCCCTGCTCAGGGTGAGGAAACTTTTGTCCCCCTGACAACTGGGTAAGCCCACTCTTTCCCTGTGAATCTACTCAAGTCTTGAACCAGCTTTTTGGATAGCACAAGTCAGAGTGAATCCAAGGAGTGTTAGGGCAGGGAGGGTGAAGCAAGGGAGGTGGAACAGAGAGGGACCGGTTACCTGAGGCAAGAATATATGCTGGCATCTTATATTCCCTCCTTCCCATCACTCCTCTCCTTTATTCCTCTTGGTTCTTCATAAGCCATATAGCAGGCACAGATCTGAGGAAAACTATTAGGGAAGTGGAGGCTTTCCCCAGGGTGAGGGTATAAACAGGAGCCCATGCAAAACATTTTTGAAGGGGGCCCCATCCCATGGCTTCCCTACTCACCAAGTTGAGCGGTAGCGGCAAGGCACTCAGAATCGACATCACCACCAACTGATTCGGGGGAAGGGAGGGAGGATGATTTCAAGCCAATTGGACTCAGGGGCAGGTGGGAGGGAGGGCCATCCAGTGGCAATTCTCCACTCCTCAGAACACTTCACCATGGAACTTCCCATGCTGAAGTATCAACTACAGAGTGAGGTGCTGGTTGCAGTTGTGGGCGATCTGCTCACCACCCCAGCACATGGGCCCTCCGGGCATAGGACTCAATTTGGTCAAATTGTTCAAATTGCCTTATGGGTGGCCCTGGGTATCTCATACCCTGGGGAGACTTCTAAAACTGCACCCCCAGCACAGGGTGCAGAGCCCTCCTCATTGGCGTGGCTGCATTGGGGGGGGGATTTTGGTAGGATTGGGTCCTAGTTTATAAGAGAAAAGAATGACGGCCTGGTGCCTTTTCAATCTACTAAACCAGGGGTGCCCAAACCCTGGCCCAGGGGCCACTTGCAGCCCTTGGGAGCTCCCAGTTTCCAATGAGCCTCTGGCCTTCCAGAGACTTGCTGGAGCCCATGCTGGCCCATCACAACTTTTCTTAGCATGGTGACGACTGTTCAACCTCTCACCCGAGCTGTGGGACGAGAGCTCCCTCCACTGCTTGCTGTTTTACACCTGTGACGCAGCTGCAGCAGTGAAGGAAAGGCTAGCCTTGCTTTGTGCAAGGCCTTTTATAGGCCTTGAGCTACTGCAAGACCTCCATTCATTCATATAAGTTCCATTTCTAATAAATTCATTTATGTTAATTTATTCAAATTTTAAATGTAAATACATTTTTTTCCTGGCCCCCGACTCAGTGTCAGAGAGATGATGTGGCCCTCCTGTCAAAATGTTTGGACACACCTGTACTAAACGAACTAAGGAGCAACATGATAATCATTTATAAAATTCTGAATGGGAGAGTCTGTTGTTGTCACATGGTTTCTACTACAGAGCACTTTAAAAAAAAGGATTATCCAAAGGTGTTCACAACTCTTAACTGGAGAACATAATGGGTCCTCCATTGGTACAGGCAGAATATGTCAAGTGCCAAATACCAGGGACAAAGTAGAAATGGCTCTGGGGGAATGGATTTTGAAAAAGCATCAAGTAACCTTCGATGCATATCACAAACTTCTTTTTATTTTTGTTCCATATAACTTTAACATAGACATTTATATTTATATTCCAGGTCTCCTAGCATGGCTATATACTACATTCAGCCACTAGAGGTGCTGTAAGTAATGCAGTGTGTTGAAGTTGATGCAACTCCATCTGCTGTCCAGAAGGGGTCAAGCTATGGCCCAGTGGCTCTGACCTTTCCACCTGTTCTCTCTGTGATTCTTGTGGGGTGTGGCCCTAACCCTTTATCTTTCCCTTCTCCTCTGAGCACTTCCTCTTGTCCTCTGACCACTGACCTGTTAAAATGGGCACACAAGGGCTCTGATGCCCCGGCCATCTTGAGCACAAGTCATGCAGGGCAAAGCAACTCCAGGGCCTTGCTATCTCTAAGAGCTAAACTTCTGATCCTAATCAGATGCTGTAAATATACACTCAGTGGAACTGTAAGTAAATAACTTTTTTTTTTTTTTTGCAAGTTTAAGAAGCCATTGCCTCTTTGTCCTTTTTTATTGATTAACAGTCAGCTGGGTGAGGGAGGTTTCCTAGGGTGATACCCAAAAGGGGGGGGGTTCGCTGCTTAAGCTACTCTGCTTCCCCCCAAAGAGGAAACTATTTTTAATTTCCTCCAATACAATGGAATGTAATACTTTCTTTCCATTCCATTGCATTCCATTCAGCATGACTAGTGGCTGAATGCAGTATATACCCATGCTGGGAAACCCAGAAGTGTGTCTTTTGAGCTATTTTTAACTCCAAGATGCAGGGGAACGTAACAGGGCAAATAAAATCCTTTGGAGGACCAGATGTGGCCCCTTGGCTGAAGTTTGAAGATCCCTGATTTGGACCACCAAGAAGCATCTGGCAAGCCAGACAGAGGTTGCTTGAATCCAGACCCACTAAAAAGTAGAGAAGGCTTGACTAAAATTGCTTCTCAGATTTTTCTGGAGTTGTTCTACAAAGAAAAGAGAAGGTCCCAAAGAGGGGAAAGAGAGAAGTGTTTATCTGCCCTATAATTAGCAATTATGGGGGTTGAGCCTTCTCCATGGAATGGAGGTTTCTGAGCCCCCAAGGAATCTCAGAAACAGTCATAAATGAAAAACAAACCCATCCGTTGCACACTTGATCATGAGATTGCATAAGCCATGAAATTCCGTATAAAAGGCGACTGTGCGAGGCTCTGCCATTCCCAGACTGGAATCATCCAAAGTAGATATCTTTTGGGAGTCAAACAGTCATGATATGTCTGTAGCCACTAGATGTGAATGAAAGTTTCAAGGTTGAATAAAAGAACAGTGACCTAAGATGCTACTGGTGGTGCTTCTTGGGCTCCTGCCTCAGACCATCAGTGAGCTTTCAGGTGAACTCTGTGAAGCAACAACTGACAGACATACATATGATTATTTGAAGCCAGGAGGGCTTGTTATTGGCACAGTTTCATCTGTACGAATTATTCCAGAACTAGGAGTGCCTTCCTGGACCTTTCCCCCAAATCCTTATTCAGACTGTATCCAGGTACATTTGTAAATAGCTTAAATGAAGGGCAACCATCTACATCAGCGGTTCTCCAACTCTCAGGGAGAGTTTGAACCACTCTAAGTTCTTATGGGAGGCTGGGGGGAGGCAGAGACGGAAACAAGGAAACTAACTTTAATTCAGGACATGCCCCAAACATAACATTTTCAAAGCTATTTCTTGCACTTTTGATTGAAAGAGTGGAGACTCACAGAGACATTTGTGTCCAGTGCAGGGTGCTAGCTGACTTTTAACATTTACTGGGACTCCCAAAGCCACACTCAGCTAACAGATTGTGGAATGAGGACCCTTACATTCTATTGGGCAATGTGTGGACAGGATCATGACATTGTGGAAAAGAGCATTAAAGTACATATTTCCCTTTTTTGTAGTAATGTCTAAATTGATTTAATCTTCATCATTTCTGAGCAATTTATAAGCATACTACCCTACCAGAAGTTTGATGATTGCATCTGAGTTTGTTTGTGTGTGTGTGTGTGTGTGTGTATGGGGGACATTAATATGTATGTATGAGGAGGAACATGAATATAAGCAGGCAATTTAAAAGAAATTACATTCATGTAAGTTGGAGATAAAAAAATTGGCAGCATTCTTTGGCATTGTTTTTTACTGTTGAGGAAATAAACAGGGTGGGGTATGTGAAACTATAAATAAATATATTTATTCCTCATTAGAGGTCATATATTTCCACACTTGTTTCCCACACATGGAGCTTTTCTGTGTCAGTTACATCAAGTCTGGGGTGAGGAATGATGGAAATACTGTCACACTAGAAGATTTATTAAGGATTGCAGAGGTTTCGTTTCATGTTTGGTATGTGACTAGCTACCCTACCAGGGTTTGGGAATTACGTGTGTGTGTGTGTGTGTGTGTGTGTGTGTGTGTGTGTGTGTGTGTGTGAGAGAGAGAGAGAGAGAGAGAGAGAGAGAGGAATACTAATGTAAGCAACCAATTTAAAATAACTTATGTCCATGTAGGTCAGAGATAAGGAATTACCAACATGTCTTGGCTGCTATTTGCTATTGAGGAGATCAACAGAGATGCTAACCTCCTACCCAATGTCACTCTGGGCTTCCACATCTATGACAATGGCTTCCAAGCAAGATTAAGCTATGATGTCCTTCTGTCTCTCCTTTCTACAGCAGACAACAGCTTTCCCAATTTTAAATGTGGAAATGAATACAAGATGTTAGCAGTATTTGGAGGGCTGAATTCTGAAACTTCTATCCAGATATCCACCTTATTGGCTTTTTACAAGATTCCACAGGTGGGAGGATCGAAACGTCACCAATTCATCATGCAACATGCAATCAATAATAGATCAATATTGATGCAAAAAACATCAATAATACTGCAGTGGGACCTCTGTATTCACAGGTCCCATATCTGTGGGTTCAATCACCTGTGGATCAGAAATACAGCTTTCAGTCACAAAAGGGCCCTTTCCCCTCTGAAGCCTTCAGCATGTTCCACCCCCTGGATACTGCATGTCTGTTTTGGGGCTATAGTTGCATAGTTTTGGAGTCATATCTGAGGCTATAATTCTGTCCACACTTACCTGGGAATAAGCCCCATTGATTATAATAAAACCTACTTCTGAGTAGACATACATAGGCTCCAGCAGTGAGATGCATTGACTTTTAAACATAACTGTTCGAACCCACCATAGCAATGGGTTAAATCACAAAATTTCTCTCACTTTTTTACCTCTTCAGCTTAGTTATGGTTCACTTGACCAAAGATTGAGGGACAAGATTCAGTTCCCTTTTTTGTATCAAGTGGCTCCAAATGAAGCTTCTCAGAACAAAGGTGTAGTGAGGATCTTAAGATATTTCCAATGGACATGGGTTGGCCTCATTGTTTCAGATGATGGGAGCGGAGAAGTGTTTGTACAAAGCTTGAAATCATTGTTCCGTTGGAATGGTATCTGTGCTGCCTTCACAAAAAAGATGCCTTTATTCTCACTCTAGGGCGTGCTTTCAACCTCATTGCAGGTATTGGAAAGCATATTTTTTAAAAATGTCTATATGACATTTCTGATTAAGACTACAGCCAATGTGATTGTTGTATATGGGGACGCTCACTACATGATAAATTTTCAAGTGGTCCTGTTTTTTTATGAAAGTAGGACACCATTAGGGAAGGTTTGGATCACAACCCCTCGATGGGAAATATCTTCAGTTCCAGTTCCAAATGAAGCATATGTCAATTTTTTCCATGGTTCCCTGTCCATAGCAACTCGAAAAAATGATGACCCTGGATTTCAGAACTTTCTCAAAACATATCAGCCTGACCACCAAGGAAATAATGTGTTTATGGAAGATTTCTGGTCTGATGCATTCCAGTGTATTATCCCAAATTCTTACAGGAACATATATTACTTCTGGTATTGTACAGGGATGGAAAAGTTAGAGACTCTTCCTAGGACTGTGTTTGAAATGAGCATGTCTGACCAGAGCTACAGTTTCTATAATGCAGTCTATGCCTTGGCACATGCAGTACATGCCATTCATTTTTGCAGACAGGGAACAGTCGTACAAACTCTTGGACTGACGTTTCAGATCATGGAGACATGGGAGGTGATGTTCACGTCATACTAACTGTGTCACTTGCATGAATGTGTGGATGTGTTTTATGTAAAAAGCAGCTGGACAAGGTACAAACTTGAATGGGGAGCACATTGAGGAGTTTAAACTCTGATTTCACTGTTGCTTTACTCTGACTTGGCACTTCCATGATTGGTACTTTTTCCTCAGGAAGAATTTCCCATCACTCCTTGGTTACTAGCGCAGGCTAACTGAGGCCAAATGTGCTGAGTTCCTGCTGGAGTTTATCTGCCATTCAATATTTACTTTCATGTGTGCAGACTCTTGTTGTTGCATATTTCTCATTTTGTTTTGCAATGGATTTGTGGCCCAAATCCTAACCAACTTTCCAGCACTGGCATAGCTGTGCCATTGGGATGTGTGCCAGATCCTGCAGTTGGATGGCACTCACGGAGGCCCCCTCAAAATAGGGGAATGTTAGTTCCCTTACCTCCGAACTGCATTGTCCTTATGTTGGTGCTGGAAAGTGGGTTAGGATTGTGCCCTAACTAGTTTAACTTGTGTGTGTGTGTGTGTGTGTGTGTGTGTGTGTGTGTGTGTGTGTGAGAGAGAGAGAGAGAGAGAGAGAGAGAGAAAGAGAGTATACATTGAGGTGTTAAGATTTGCAAAGAATTTGAACCAGAAAGAATGAGAAGTTGTTTTCAGAACTTTTGATAGTGATTTTGTTGCTACCAAGTTTCTCTTTAAAAGAGAAGCATTATAGCATAAATTTATCTGAGAGAAAAAAGTGAAAAGTGCAGGAACGGAAACCGTACAATGGAAAAATCTGCCCAATTTTGCAATCCATTGCTCTGGTGTTAACAATCCTGTTCTTCCCGTTTAGCTGCATCGATTTTTGAGAAATGTCCGTTTTAACAACAGTGCTGGGCATGAGGTCTTTTTCAGTGAAAACATGGAAGTGCTCGTTGGATACGACATTCTTAACTTGGTCGCATTCCCAAATAAATCCTTCGGCCGTGTGAGGGTTGGAAGGATGGATTCCCAAGCTTCCTCAGACCTATTAAGAAGGAGGCCATTATATGGCTCAGCAAATTCAAGCAGGTTGGTGTTCCATATTGTGCATTCTCATGGGGGTTATTTTTGTTCACATTCCTGTTTCTGATACCCATTTTTCCAGCATCTGTTTTTCACCACAGTTCTGTTGGCAACCTTCAGTCTCGAAAGACTCTGGTATCGCGCTCTGAATGGTGGTTCTGGAACAGCGTCTAGTGTGGCTGAAAAGGCCAATTCGGGAGTGACAATCGCTTCCATGCTGGGAGCAAGTGCAGTCTGTCCCTGGTCTGTCTCCCTGGCTATGGGCCTTCCTTCTTTGCCTCTTTGCCTCAGTCTGTTGGCCAAGTGTCTCTTCAAACTGGGAAAGGCCATGCTGCACAACCTGCCTCCAAGCGGGCTGCTCAGAACCCAGGGTTGCAGTGATTCTAGGACATTCCAAGTGCCCGTCATGCTTCTTAGAAGTTGAATCAGCTAAAAATTGCCTAAGGAGGAGGTATCGTGGGGGGAGGGAGCAGAGCGGGGCTGGACCAGCAGAGCTCAGCTCCATGGGATCCTGAGCCCCATATTGGGCCTCATGACCCAACACAGGACTCCTTGATTCTGCGCTGGCTCAAGAGCTGCTGCAGAATCAAATATCTCTGTAGCGGAGCTACTTCCCTTATCCAGATGAAGGGGACGAAAATCCCCTTTCCTCGAGGAGCTGCCATGGGCTGCCCAGCACTCATTGGATGTTGTGGTAGCCATTTTTGCACCATGGCACTCACGCACCAGGCAGCTCAAGATTGGGGCTGCCCGATAGGGGGAGAGTTCTTTGCTTGGTCCTGCCCCCTACACTAAGCAGACACTGATGTAGATGTACCTGACTGGTGCCTGCCCGTCAGAGAGAGGTGGCGTTAGCCTTCAGAGGTAGATACCAAGCTCCTTACTAGCATTCCAAGGTTGGTCAGAATCATGATTGGACATCTTGTGGTTGATTCAGGATTTTGGCCTTAACATATTCAAAGGACTAGCAGAGAAGCACAACTTTCGTCCCATTAATTTGTCCCATTCGTCTTTGGCAAGGTTTTCTATTATTCAAAGGAATGGTCATTAAATCAAGGAGTGGATGTTCTCTTGAGTTTACCAGCAGGAACTAGTGCCCTTCTCCCCTCATTCTGCAGGTTTTTGGTGCATCAGTGGCTGCTCCTCCACTCCCCTTTTCCCAATTTCTTTGCATTCCCTCCCTTCCTTTTGGTTTGTCATTTCTTTGTGTTCTGTATTCTTGGTTCTCTGATTGACCCCTTCTTTCAAGTAGGGACAGATGGCAGAGACTTTTCTTTGGGTTGGGGGCAATGTAAGTTCACTTTTGCCACTCTTTTGGGTATTTCTTTTGTGGTGGTTGGGTGGTTAGGCTGAAATACTTTCTTGGTACCTCATTTGGGGTTTCTTGCCTGGGTCCTCCTTTTTCCATGGTATGCCTGGATGATTACATGGGGAGCTGCTTTTATCCTGCTATAACTGCCCCCCCCATTCATTGTTTTTGCTGTTCTATTCTTCTCTGCTCTGTTTCATTGGTTGGTGAATATTGCTGTCTTATAGTCTTGCTGTGCTTACTCTTCATTGCTCCTGTTGTGACTGGGTAGTTTGTTAGTCCAAGACTCATTTATCAGGGTCTAGGAGAAGGGGTAAAGGGGGTAATTAGTACCTGGGCCCAGGGTGAAAAAGGGGGCCCAGGAGCCCAAGGAAGGACCCAGAAATTCCCAGGATCTATCATTTTCCTATCTACTTCACTTGCAAAGACTCTTGTTGGACTGAGTCTACTCAGTTGGCCCTGCCTTGCCCTCTTTATCAAGATGGATTGTTACAACCAGGTGGATAGTGGCAGGAACATTTATTGCATTTATATACTATTTTTCCTTCATTGTTGTACTCAAGGCCTACATTTGGCTCCCAAATTGTCATCCAGTTATTCACTGCTCAGACTTGGATCTGCCTAACATCAACAAAGTGGCATATCATGCATCTTCAGACAATACCCTGGGTCTCAACAGTGGATAGTTTCATTTAACTTACACAGATTACAGTATCAGACCTCAGAGTGGAATATGTATACATGCATTGAGAAATTAAATAAAATTAAACAGCATTGCCTTCATATTGTGGCTAGAAGTTGCCACCTTCTAGATGCTCTGAGAATTGCCAACCTGGATGCCACAGAAGAGCTCGTGAGGGAGATCCATCTTGCTGCTATGATTGTCTGCAATGCCCTGAGGGGACCATTTCAAACCAGACAGGTAGGTGACTGTAGAAGCTGAGAAAAGACATGGGGATACTGAAGAATAAGTGTGCTTTCATCCTTCTTCTTAGCATTCCTTTCCATTTCCAGTGGAAATTATATCTAGCAGTAGTGATGTTTCTGAGTTTTGTAATCTCATATATAAATTAGAGAATATACATCTCAGAGAGTTATAAACTCTCCCTCAATACTTCTCTAGCTGTAATTCTGCACCAACCCAGAAAAAAGTCAACTCTCCCCACTTTACCTACCTTCTCCCCATACCCTCCCCACCATAAATCTGTTTAACATTCTTGTTTGCCCTTCAGGGGCAGTGCAGGAACAATTTATACAGTAGGAGGACGCATGACTTTTCACAAAACACATAGGAAAGACATGGCAAGTCATTTCACAAATCACAAGAAGGGAGGGGAACCTCTAAGCTCCACTGGAAAAGTTATTGTAACCTAACAGGTCAAAGACAATCCAAGATGCTTATGCTGCATCTACGAGAAGCTTAGAAACCACTCTCTGTATCAGTGCTAAACATACAGCAAAATAGAATATTTATCAACCCCTGGAAGAGACTATCCTTGCCTGCTGGACTTTGCACTCAGTGGTGTCACTAAGATGGTTCAAGACCATACTGGGTGATGCACTCAGTGGGGGTTGCACTATTAGCCAAAATTGTGAAATCTCCATATTTTTGAATAATGCTATCATGTTATATATCATTCAGTGTGGAATTTCATGTTTAAATATCTGTGTCCTATCAAAGGTTATGGGCAAATAATCAGAAAAGGAAAACACAATTGCAATATGTATCAAAAAGTGGATTCCTTAACACAAAATTGACCAATGAGACTGGTTGTTCCAAGAGCATGTACAGTTATATATTTGAATAAATGAATGAATGAATAGTGTTAATGGGGGTGACACCAACCCTAGTGATGTCACTGCATATGTGCATATGATATTGTAATTAATTTTGTTTGATCTTGTATGGGAGGAGGTACATTGTGGGGTCGATGCAATGAGTTCTTTCACCGGGTATTGCAAACCCTAGTGTTACCTCTGTTTGCGCTGTCTCTAATTTCTACTTTCAGATGCATTTCACTGTGACAAGTGCCCTGTAGTTGAGCATCCCAACAAGGATCAAAGCCACTGTATTCCCAAGGTCATCTCTTATCTAACATATGATGAACTTTTAGGTACTGGTCTGGCTTCTATTTCACTTGCTTTCTCTCTGCTGACAGCACTGGTGCTTGGAACTTTCATCAAACATCGAGACACACCCATTGTCAGAGCAAACAATCGGAATTATACTTACCTTCTCCTAATTTCCCTCTTGCTCTGCTTCCTTTGTCCCATTTTGTTCATTGGACAACCTGGCAAGATGACCTGTCTCCTTCAGCAAGCTGCTTTTGGAAATGCCTTTTCTCTTGCTCTTTCTTGTGTGTTAGGGAAAAACCATCACTGTGGTTCTTGCATTTGCAGCCACAAACCCAGGAAACAAGATGAGAAAGTGGGTGGGGAACAAACTATCCAGTTTCATTATCTTTGCTTCTTCTATTGTTCAGGTTGGCCTCTGTGCCATCTGGCTGAGAACCTCTCCTCCATTCCCAGAACTTGACATGTTCTCACAACCTGGGCAGATCATAGTGAAATGTAATGAGGGCTCAGGCACCATGTTCTATCTTGTTCTGGGCTACATGGGCTTTCAAGCTTTCATCAGCTTCACTGTGGCCTTCTTAGCCAGGAAGCTACCTGACACTTTCAACGAAGCCAAGTTAATCACCTTCAGCATGTTGGTCTTTTGCAGTGTCTGGGCATCCTTTTTTCCAAGCTATCTGAGCACGAAAGGAAAATACATAGTGGCCGTGGAGATCTTTGCATTTTTGGCCTCCAGTGCTGGGCTACTCCTTTGTATTTTTGCCCCTAAAATGTACATTATTTTACTGAGAACAGAAATGAACACAAAGGATCACTTCTTTAAGAAAAATAGTTCTATGAAATAACTCAGTATAGCATTTATTAATGTTAGCAGAACTGTTTTGGAACTAGCTACGTCGAAGACAACAATTTTCAGATCTCCTGAGTGATCCACACAGACTGATATTTTTCAAATTCCTTTTATCTCTTAGATGAACTAGAATCTATCCCCTTTTTGTGTATTGGGGGGGGGGAGTACTAAAGAACCTGAGTGCAGCATTGTGGTTCCATATTGTATAGGACTGACATAATGTAATAGCACAGTGACATGAATAATATGTGAAGTTGGCTTATACTACGTATATTCAGCCATTCATCCATCTTTCTCAGTATTGTCTGCCATGACTAGCAATGGACCCCCACTATTTCAGTCTGAGATCTTACTTAGCCCTTCAAATGAACAACAGAGATTGAGGTCAAAACCTTCCTCATGCAGCAAAAAGGCTCAAGCAGAGTGTTTTACGTAGTTAGATGATATTCACATTGTTTCAGCATGTAATTCTGAAAATGACTTCTATATTTTTTTAAATAAATTAAATATTGGACATGTGTTTACAGTTCACTTTGCATACAACTTGCAAATCCATTACAAAAAAATTAAAAATTATAATTGATAAATTTTTGTAGTTATTACCAGCACAGAGAGAGAGAGAGAGAGAGAGAGAGAGAGAGAGAGAGAGAGAGAGAGAGAGATTTAAAGACATGCATGACGAGCACATGGGGGAAGACTTGTTTACAGGGAACCTGTCTAGTGGGTAATGGCACAGGGGAATTAATTCTGAGGGATAAATACAATGGAAGAAAGTATGAACAGTGCAACAAGCAAATTTATTTTGAGAGCAAATCAAAAGATTCAAAACTGGGGCCTATCTGAACTTTCTCACTCATATCTTAGATCAGGGGTGTCAAACTTATTTCATAGAGTGGACTAAATAGTGTTCATGGCACCTGCTCAGGACTGGAAGTGACATAATTAAGCAGGAAGTGAAGTCATTAAGCACTTCGTTCTCAAGTAGGAACTCATTAGCTGCACATGACAGAAGAGAAAATAAGCAAATCTTGATCAAATTTTCAAGATATGGGAGAGCTTGGCAACCTTTTCAGCATTGATGCTTCTGGTGAGGCATCACTTTGAAGTGACATCTTGGTAGAAGCAGCAATGCAGAAATTGGGCTCTTGCATATCTTGAAAATATGATGAAGGTTCGTACATTTTCTCTTTGCTAAAGTGTGTCTAAGTGAGAATAAAGTGCTTATTCCTGGCCACCATCTGCTTAATGATGTCACTTCCTACTTAAAGATGTCACTTCCAGTCCTCTGCCGGGATGATGAATGCTAGCTACAGCCCTTTGTATGAAAAAAAAAATTGACTCCCCTGTTATAGTATTATACATTATTATCAGGAAACTACTGACTTGAGCAAGGAATGCCATGAACATCTGAGATTTTCTGTTCCTGCTCCGAGTAAGTGCTCCCCCAACTCCCCAAGAGTGAGAGAAGTATTTGTCTGCCCTATAATTAGAAATTGTAGGGTTGAGACGTCTTCATGTAAACCCCTCAATGATCCACAAAAAAGATTGTTTTTCAGAATCATAAATGAAAAACAAGCCCATCCATTGCAGAAGTTGATGGTGAGATTGAACAAGCGACGAGATTTCTCATAAATGGTGACCTTGCGGAGCTCTGTTATTCCCAGGCTGGAATTATCAGAAGCAGTTACCCTGTTTTGTCTAGCAGACATGTTATGTCTCACCAGTGACCGCATCTACTGGAATTGAATAAAAGATTTAGGATTGAAACAGATCGAAAGGACCTAAAATGCTGCTCCTGCTGTTGCTTCTCCTCCTGCCTCAGGCTGGTGGCAAGACCCCAAAGAGACTCTGCAAAGTATCAACTGACCGATATGCATTTCATTATTTGAAGCCAGGAAGTCTTCTTATCAGTGGCATTTCATCGGTGGGAATGATTGCAGATCTAACAGTATCTTTTACCTCCTTACCCCCCAGTCTCAGTCAATTCAGGTACAGTTGTATGAATGAAGGGCAATGAGTCTGATCATCACAACATGAGTGGCAGTATTTCAGTAAAAAGGATAACAAGGACACTGAAATCCAGGTCAGGCCCAAGAGATGTAAATCTTCAAAGATAACCCAAAAAATTGTGTATGTCAAATTTGTAATGCTCCTTGTATAATCCAGAGGCTCTGATTCCAACAGTAATTTTAGTTTTGCTGAATCACCAAAACTTTCTAGTTATCTTAAATTTTGTGTTCTTATCTATCCTGTTGCATAATGTATCATAATACGAGTCATACCATACAACAGCATAGTATACATTATGGCTAAACTATTGATACTATGCTAAAAATGGCAGCATCTTTGAAATCCTTGCACCAAAATTAATAAACACCCAAGTATTCAGAGAAACATGTACTTGTTACACAATGTAAATCCTGCAAATTTGAATAGGTGGTGCCACATGAAGACATGTGCCCAATGCAGAGTGACAAATTACTTTTAATGCTGATTGAAGACACACAAAATGCACATTTCAGTACATTAAGATATTGTATGAATGCAACCCCATACACGAGTGGTTCCCAAACTCTGAGCCATGGGTCTCTGGGGAGCCACTGAATTCTCACGAAAAACCTGCTGCCCTTCACAATATATAGGATTGTACCCCTAATAGCTATAGCCAATGGACCAATATGTTTGGGAACCAGATCCATATGCACTTTCCTGAGCGTAAGCCCTGTTGAATACAATGGTACTTACTTTTTTATAAAAAGCATAGAATTGTGCTGTGGGACACTTAGGTTTGTGAAACTCTACTGGGATATTTTTAGGCTGGAACATATTGCACTTGTGGAAGACAGCATTACAGGGCATATTTCTATTCTTCCTGAGAACAAATAATTTTCTTTATCCTCATCACTTTGATAATTTTTAAAAGAGAATATTAAACCATTTTTAGAGCTTTGGGTATGAATTGTGTATGAGTGTGAATGTGTGTGTGGGATTAGACTAAAGTAAGCAATCAATTTAAAATAACTAACTTTCATGTAGTTTGGAGATAAAGAATTTCCAGCATGCCTTGGCATTCATGTACACGGTCGAGGAAATCAACAGGGATCCCAACCTCCTACCCAATGTCACTCTGGGCTTCCACATCTATGACGATGCCTTCCAAGCAAGATTAAGCTATGATGTCCTTCTGTCCCTCCTATCTACAGCAAAAGACAGCTTTCCTAATTTTAAGTGTGGAGAGGAACCTAAGATATTAGCAGTTGTTGGAGGACTCAATTCTGATGCTGCTGTCCAGATATCCACCTTGTTGGTTCCCTACAAGATTCCACAGGTACAGATAAATAGAACAACACACTAATTCAGCATACTACAGGCAAACTCTGTGTGAAGTATGACACTTGACCTAAAAAAAAAAATCCATAGTAGTGCTTTGTATTTACAAGAAGGGGTGGGGTATGTGAACCTCCCTCACACAGGATTTCAGTGTCTTCATTAGAATTATTTATGGCACGATCCTAGCTGGCATGTGCTCCAGCACAGGACAGACTGTTAGCCATCACAGAAGTGCTGTACAGCACTTTGTGATGGCATACCTGTCAGGCACATTGCGGGAAAGCCCACAACAGCCTGTGTATGGCAGCACAAGGAGCAGCGTGCATTGGACGCAGTGAATTATGTACCGAGCAGCGCCGGGGCAGGGGATGTTTAGGGGAGGATGGAAAGGGGAATGACCGAGGCAGAGGGCAGGGTGGGGAATGAGTGGGATGTGTTCCATAAGAGGCAGGATGGGCAGCAGCCGCACATGCCCGCTCCATGGGCCCGAACCACCAATAAGGGGCAGCACAGATTTGTGCCAACTACAGAGCTTGCAAAGGTCTGAGTGGCCCCCTTGTTCATGCTGTGGCTTACCCCAGGACAAGGGGTCAAATGTCCCCATACCCCAAAAGACCTGCAGCCTGGGAAATCCACCCATTGGATGATGGTAGCAGGGCACTATCCTACCAAACATTATGACTACTAAGCATGATTGTTTTAACCTTTTATAATAATGGAAGAGATCATAACATTCCCCTAACTATTGTTTTCCTCTTCAGCTCAGTTATGGTTCACTTCACCAAAAACTGAGAGATAAGATCCAGTTCCCCTTTTTGTACCAAATGGCTCCAAATGAAGCTGCTCAAAATGAAGGTATTGTGAGGTTGTTGAGATATTTCCAATGGACATGGATTGGCCTCATAGTTTCGGGTGACAATAGTGGAGAAGAGTTTGTTCAAAGCTTGAAACCACTGCTCAGTTGGAATGGCATCTGTGTTGCCTTCACAGAAATTATGTCATTATTCACACTCCGAGACTTTCTTTTATCAATGGTGGATGTTCTTTCATCCATGCTAAATGTATTAAGAAAAAATAAGTTTATGGTATTTCTTATGAAGAATGTGGTCAACGTGGTTGTTGTATATGGAGATGCTAACTACATGCAGGGTTTCCAAATGATGCTATTTTTCCATGAACTAAAGGAACCGTTAGGCAAGGTTTGGATCACAACATCTCGATGGAAAATGCCTTCTGGGTCACCTCTAGCTACAACATCTCTTAAACCCTTCCATGGCTCACTGTCCATAGCGACTCAGAGAAAAGAGGTCCCAGGTTTCCGGAACTTTCTCACAACATATAAGCCTTACCACCGTGGAAATAATATGTTTATGAAATGCTTCTGGTCTGCTGCATTCAAGTGCAAGATTACAAATTCTTACAAGAACTTGATTAACAATTTTCACAACCAAACCTGTACAGGGAAGGAAAAGTTAGAGATTCTTCCTAGGAATGTGTTTGAAATGAGCATGTCTGACCAAAGCTACAGTATCTATAATGCAGTCTATGCCTTGACACATGCAGTACATGCCATTCACTCATCCAGACTAGGAACATTAATAGAAACACAGAGACTGAAACTTCAGAGCATCCAGTCATGGGAGGTAAGAATGACATCATGTTAATAATTGTGTCATTAGAGTGACTGTATGGATGTGTTAAATGAAAAAGCTGCCCATTCTGTTCTGAGCCCAATTCAAAGTGTTGAGAATTATCTTTACAACCCAGCATGGCATGTGACCAGGATACCTTATCAACTGCCTCCTTCTGCACAATCCCACACGTCTCCTATGATTGACGAATAGGACCTTGCTTAGAATACTGCTGCTATCTGAATCCAAGGGAATTGATGACAAGGCACAGGGTCTTTTTGGCGGTGACACCACATCCATGAAATCAACTCCCAGAAGACCTGAGGACCGTTGCCTCTCTATACGGTTTCTGGCAGTGTTTAAAATCACAGTTTGAATTACCCCTTTTTAATGAGTGTATGCAGTAGTTTCCAAACTGTGGGTCCTGACTGAACTTTTTGTGGGTCATGAAACTGACAATTAGACTAGCCTATGACTAGACCAGACAATTAGATTGGACTGTGTGCATCAAGGTTAAACAATCTGCTTGTAGGGGGGACCACTATAGCCAAATAACCTTTAAAGTGACTGAAGCTTGAGTGCTTGGTAAAACTTTTTTTGGCAAATCCTGATGCTAAGACGTTTGGGGACCACTGGTAACTTTTGTTATTCTGTGCTGCTCTTATGATTTATTTTTGCTCTTACTAGATATTTTTAACGGCTCTTTGTATCACTGTTAATTGTACTTATTTCCTTGCAATTAATTTTATATTTTTAAGCTAATTTTATTGTTTTGTTCTGTGACATTATATACCGCTTTGAGGTTTTGGAAAAGTAGCCTTTACATTTTTAAAATAATATTCATTCATCTTCTGACTGACTGAATGAATGAATAAATGAATTTATTTCTGAATTCTGAATTCATTCATCATCTCCTTTAGATTAACCAATTTTTGAGAAAAGTCTGTTTTAACAACAGTGCTAGGAAAGAGGTCTTTTTCAGTGAAAACATGGAACTGTCCACTGGATATGACATTCTTAACTTGGTTACTTTTCCGAATAAATCCTTTGACCGAGTGAGAGTAGGATGGATGGATCTCCAGGATTCCTCAGAGCGACGGTTTATTATTCTGGACAAGATGGCCTTTGGCCTGATCCAGCAGGGCTCTTCTTATGTTCTTATGACATATGGAAATTATATGGGTTACCCAGAGGGACCTGTCATTGGAAAATTGGGGTTTTAGGGTAACAGGAAGGAAGAAACATGAAGAAACCTAGGGAGGAAAATAAGGGAGAAAAGTTGCTGTGGTTTAGGTGGTGGCAAAAGGCCATGGCTGGATATTGGTTCTCTGTAGCCTGAATCAAGGCTACAGACAAATGAGCACTTTAGCAGGCTGTGAAATCACTTCACCCACTTGCAGTGGGACAGTTAATCCCTCCACTATATAAACACTACTACTAACTGGTTCTGCATCTATTTGAAGGGGACCTACATTGGGTCCAGTGGCATAGCTAAGGGGGTGCAGGGGGTAGCAGTTGCAGCGGGCATCCAGCTTTAGGGGGGCAACAAGCTGAGCTTGACATTAGTGACCAAAATTGTGAAAATCTTGGTAGTATGAATAATACCATCATGTCATATATCATTGGAAAGGTAATTTAATGCTGAATTCAATGAAACCAAAGGCACTGGAATATCTGCATTCTATCAAATGTTATGGCCAATTAACCAGAAAATGAAAACACAACTGCCTTGTGGAACAAAAAGTGGATTAGCTTAACTCCAAACAAACCTATGAGACTGATATTCTGAGTACCAATAAGATGTTATTATGATATAGCATGGAACCAATAACTTTTTATTTATTTACTTAATTAAATTTGATTTTGTCATTCAGGGGGGACTACAAGATCTTCTTTAACCCCAGGTAGCAGATATATGCCTTAGCTATGCCACTGACTGGGGGGAAGCAGCAGAGGAAGTAGGTTGTGAGCTGCTAGGTAGAGGAGGTGGGTTCCTCCCAATTTTTGCTTTTTAAAACACCCGGGTATGATGTCACTTCCGGTTGTGACATCACTTCCAGGGCAACATTTTGAACTTGGCACCGGGCTACACGATCATTAGCTATGCCACAGATTGGGTCTCCCAGTTCTCTGAGTAGCTGGAAGGATTGTTGGCAGAGTTTATTGAGATGGGAGGCCTGATGTTGATCTTGGGTCTCAAGTAATATAGATCAAAAATTGATTCACTCACACACATGCAACATTCACATGACAGGCAATGAAAGATAGTTGGGAATTTGTAGATCAAAGGCAAGGACCAAGATTTCTGGTCTGAATCTATTGTATCGGGAACAATCTGTTATGGGAGCTGTGGGGAAAGGGTTCATGAATTTCCTGAGTTAAATTGGGGATTAGAAATTGGATGAAGACTTTGGAACCTGAATTCAACTGAGAAAGGGCTAGAGAACCAGAGCTTTTTTCTAGAGGGGAGGGGGACTCCGAGAGGCGATGACTGCACCAGGCTAAAATACTGATGTGGACGGTTGAGGGTATAAAACTCAGGTTCATTGTATCAGGGCAGGGTTATCCCTCAGGGTTTTGCATCAGGCTTAGGTGAGTGCAGGTGACCAGCATGGGCCCAGCAGCTGCCCAAGCAGTGAGTGACTGGAAAAAGACGCACTGTCATGCCTATACCTATACATTACTACTACTACTACTACTACTACTACTACTACTACTACTGCAATATTAAATATGAGAGAGAGAGTTCAAATATATAGTATATATAGTGTATAGTGAGCCACTTTGGGTTATCCATCAGGGATAGGAAAAGAGGGAACTAAATACTTCAAATAGCACAAGAGCAAGCAGTCAGCAAAAATCCTAGGGAGACAGCGAGAACACTAACAGGAAGCAGAACCGCTTCCTGTTAGCGTTCTTGCAATCTCTCTCTCTCTCTCTCTCTCTCTCATTCTAACTGCTTCCTCTCAGGTTCTTCCTCTAGTGACTGTAACAGGAAAGGCTGCAAAGGAAGAGAGATGAAAATGCTAACAGGAAGGGCTTGTGGTGCCACAGTACGTATAGGGTTCACTACTATCCATAGTTTTTGGTATCTGCGGTAGCAGCAGGAACTTATCCCCCATGGATAAGAGAAGGTGCCATGCTTGCGCGCCCACACACACACACACACACACACACACACACGGAGGAACAGCCCACGCAGGCATTCTCCTTCCTCCATCTCCTCTCCTGCTTTTCCTGCCTTCTCCCAGCCCGTGGGAAGCAAACTGCTTCAGCCACCCCCATTCTTGTGCTATTTCTCAGCAAAAGTGTTCAAAACCTTTTCAGAAAGGTTTTCCAAAAGCTAGTGGCTGACCTCCCCTGCCCCACACCCCAGAGCAAAGGTTTGCGATGGCATCCCCCCGGATGCCGCCACCCCCATGCACGAATCTCCCCCCACACACTCACCACAACCTTCTGGAACATTGCGTGACTCCAGGACGCATCAGATAAGCCTCCTGAGGCTTCCCTACTCTCTTAAACTGTGCTTCTGGCAAACTGGAAGCACAGTTTCCAACCTCTTCTGTGTGGTCCTAAAGGCGCGCAAGGCTCAGCTCCCAGGGCATTTGCCCCTTTTCATTAGTGGCAGGTCCACCGCTGCCATAAGCTTTGCTTGGCCCTGGGCAGGTCAGGGCAGAGTGCCAGGCTGTGTGTCCAAAAAATGCCAGGCTGCATAATAGAAATAAGGACTGTGTGCTGAGCACATAGTAAATAAAGGTGAGCATCAGTGCTGGGTCATTTGCAGAATTGCAGGAAATTTCCCTCACCCTACAGGTCACTGACCACAAGCCTATGGCTGTCTACTCAGAAGTAAGCCCCACTATTTCAGTGCAACTTACTCCCAGGTAAGTAGGGTAGGATTGCAGCCTGAGCTAACTTGTTTTGTGTCCAGGCATCAAAGTGGCCATCCTGTTTGTGAGAAATAGCAAAGGGATTTTGCACTTGCTCTTCCAAGAGCTCATAGCTGAGCATTGTTGGTGTCAATGAAGCTCAACCAGTTTGCTGGGAATTGAGCTTTCATGGAAGGGTGGAGTTCATTTTATTTGCACAATTTTGTGGTTTGGAAATCATATGGAGCATGTGGATATAGTGTCTTTCAGCTGACTGAAATTCTGGAGAAGGGGCATTGTATTAATTCACAGATACCACTTTTTGTCCTGCTTTTCACTGCTCAATAAGAAAGATTTCTATGTTGTATCTTATGCAGAAGACGCATAACAGCCTGTATGAAACCATCAGTGTGTAGTGTACTATTAAGTCATTGAGAAGTTCCCCTTTGCCTTCTTTGAGGCATCATCAAGCTGCTGACTTTTAGTTACTCTATGGTGAATCAAGGTTTGCATATTCTCTGTCATTCGCTGTTAATGTGATCCTAAGTAAAACAAAAAACAAACTACTTATTCCTGGCATCACCAGCTTAAAGGTAACTGAGCAAAGAAGAACCTTTCAAAGTGGTGCCCTATTATACAGGTGTGCACCACTTAATGATGGGGATACGTTTTCCTATCCCCATTGTTATGCAATTGGGTCATTAAGTGAACATTCAATCCAATCTATTGCCTTTGTTTTGTACTCCCTGCCAGAAACTAGCTGGCTACAAAGGCTACCGAAAGTAGATTGCTTCTTCTTTGCATTAAGAGCCTCTCTGTTGTCTAAACTGCTACAGGCTAGGAGACGTGATTGCCTCATTAAGAGCATCTTTATTGTGCTTTGACCACCGTCATATAGCACAATATGACATTGTTAAGTGAACAAATAACCGCCGTTAAGCGAACGGTTGTTAAGCAGTAAACACCTGTATTTATTATAGGGAGAATAACTGTCTCCCTTCAGCCAAGTATGATGTCTTTCTTAGTGGCTGTTACTGGTGTATATCTTTTGTCCTTTTTTTTTTTTTAAATTGTGAGCCCTGACTGAGGGGACTGAGAACTATTTATTGATTTATTTTATTGTGTGATTCGCTTTTTGAACTACTGTTGAAAAACGATACATAAATATTCTTAATAATGATGATGATGATGATATCACTTCCGGCCCTCAACAGGTGTCATGAAGCTAACTTCGGCCCTCTGTATGAAACGGGTTTGACACCCCTGACCTAGAGTGTGAAACTTTGCGTGTCTTATGGAATAAACGTTGTAGAAAAACATCTATGCAATACTGAGATTTTCTTTTATGTTTAACTGGGATGATGTAATGGTACTGAGACATTAGGAATACATGAAGCAAACATATAATCAGTCATAACATTGGCCCATATAGCTCATTATTGTTGATAATGCCTGACAATGAAACAAAAGAATTTCAGCACAAAGAACTGATCAAGCGATACTAGAGATTGAACCTGAGACCTTCAATACTGTACTCTATCACTGAGTATCTGGATATGGGATATTCACAATACTGTGATCTTGATTAAATCACAATAATGGATTTGAGACATGCAACTACTTGCTAAAGCACCTTTGACAATACTTTCAACTCCTATGTGAAATGTCTCTGTTTCAGGAATCTAATCTTTGGGTCTAATTTTTGGAGTAACCCTAGCATAGCTAAGAGGGCTATATTAGGGTTTCCCAAACTTTGCAGTACTGTGATCCACCTCACCCCCTGCAGTGGGTTGCAACATTCCTGGTGGTGCTAGAGACCTCTGCTAGCCCGTTGACACACTCTACAGGATTCTGCAGGCCTCAGTATAGTTCTCCAAAGCTGTAAGCCACTTCCGATTTTGGGAAGCAAACAGGAAGTGGCTTATGGGTGCTTCATATGTCCATTCTGAGGCCTGCAGAGGTCTGTAAAATGGATCACCAGGCCAGGGGAGTCTCCAGTAAATAATGGGCTTCTGAAATGGTTTCTGTTTGAAGCCAAACAACTGCAAGGGTGGGCTGGAAGACCTTGACCATGACCCACTGTGCTTGGGCTCCTGTCCCACCAGGGAGTTGCAACCCACACTTTAGGAAGTGCCTGATAACTGCCAGATCCTGGCCTTGCTTCCGCTCCCCTCTCACCTACCCCCAGGAACGTCCGCCACCTGCTCTGAAATGCCTCCCTCCTGCGGCAGCTCTGCCAGTTCAAACTCTTGTCTTCTTGGGATATGTGGCAGCACCCTATGTCCCCTCAGATATCTCCACTCAGAGTGGCGTTAAAGCGCTTTATGACATTTTCGCGACACTGTTCGGCCAGCTCAAGGAGCTTGTACCGACTGAAAGAGGCGTTAGGATTGCATCCTAAATCTAATCCTAGTTTTGACCAGAACAGGCAAACTTGTATATCTACCCTCTTGACATGAGTCTGGTAAATAGCCATTTTACTGGTCTGGTTGCATAGGGGAAATGCTTTAGCAAAGTTACTACCTGAAAATTTTTGGCAGGTGTTTTCTGGCAAACAGAAACTCTCAGAAAGAGGCAAGGAGAGAGGAACTTGTCATTAACAGGTGTGTAATTGAGTCCTCCCTGAGTAAACCCACCAAGGAATTTATTAAGCAGCTGTCAGAATCATAAACAAATAGCAAATCCATCCAATGCAGAACTTGATCATGATATTGCATAAGCCACTGAACCAGCCAAGGATTTTCAGATGCAAATGTCAGAATCATCCACAGAAAAACAAACCCATCAGTTGCAGAGCTTGAACCTGAGATGGCAGAAGCTGTGAACACGCTTATCAATATGGACGATGCAGGGATCTGTCATTCTCTGCCTGGAATTATCCAACATACACTGTCGGATATGTGACGTCTTATCAGTCACTGCACCTGCTGGAGGTGAATGAATGTTTTGGTGTTGGAAGAGTTGTAGTGATCTAAAATGCAACATCTGCTATTCCTTCTGCTGCTGCCACTGCCTCAGACCATCAGCAAGATGTCAGAGAGACTCTGCAAAACAACTGCTGCCAGGCATGCAGATGAATACTTGAAGCCAGGAAACCATGTGCTTGGTGCAATCTTGTCTGCACAAATGAATACCTATACAGAAGAGTACTTCAAAACCTTACCCCTTAGTAGTCTTCCAATCCAGTAAGTTTGCATGTACTTTGAATAAAGACCAACCACTATCAATGAACTTGATAGTCACAACATGGGTGACATTTCAGTATCAACAATAACACCTTAAATTTAGTTCCAGTCATGGCCCAAAAATGCACTAGTGTTAGATAGGATTGGTCTGTACCAATAACCCCTGCTAATTGGGTAAGAGGCACTTTTTCAAGTGGGTGCTCCTCTTTTTTTAGCAGAGGGAGAGTAACTGGCCCACCTCACCCCAGCACTGTCTGTTTTAGTGGCTGTCTGCTGGTATTCTTTTTGCATCTTTTTAGATTGTGAGCCCTTTTGGGACAGGGAGCCATTTAGTTATTTGATTTTTCTCTGTAAACCGCTTTGTGAACATTTAGTTGAAAAGCGGTATATAAATACTGTTATTATTTTATTATTATTATTTCTGTAGCTAGGATTGATCCTTGCAATCGTAGATATCAATTTTCCAAAAACTTTAAACATGCTACACTATGAGAGCTCTGAGAACTGTGTGGGAGTGTGTTTATAGAAGGGGGATGCTAATGTAAGCAAGTAATCTACAATAATTTTTTGTTCATATAGGGTAGAAAGAAAGAATTTCCAGCATGCCTTGACATTCATATTTGCTATAGAAGAAATCAACAGGGATCCCAATCTCCTTCCCAATATCACTCTGGGCTTCCATATCTATGACAATGTCTTTCAAGCAAGAATAACATATGACAGCCTTCTGTCCCTCCTATCTAAACAAAAGAACAGCTTCCCCAATTTCAAGTGTGGAAAGGAAGACCAGATGCCAGCACTCATTGGAGGAATTGATTCAGAAACATATATCCAGATATCCAGGATCTTAGACCTTTACAAGATCCCCCAGGTATGGATGAATCAAACGACATCACTAAGGACCCAATACTATTCAACTTTCCAGCACCGGTGCAGCTGCAATGCAACCGCAAGGTAAGGGAACACATGTTCCCATACCTTGAGGAGGCCTCTGTGCCTGCCTCCTCACCACAGGAAGCAGTTTCCTGCCCCATTGGCACAGCTGCACCAGCACTGGAAAACCAGTTAGGATTTGACCTAACCATCATACACCAGGCATATTCTTCCTGCAGTTTCACACTTGAATACAAGAAAAATCAAGCAAAGAATCACAGTATTATGTGTTCAGAAAGTGAGGTGGGGATGCAAATCTCAGTTCAGCTATTTGATGGAGAAATTGAAGACATTTCTAGACTGGGTTCTAGCATATTATGTGTTTCATGAAGTCTAGAACAGGGCATGCTGACCAGGCCTTCACATTAGAAGAGACACATAAGTCTACTAAGGGTTTGCTTCATGCTTGGTGCATGCATGAACTCGAGAATGCAGTTGAATGGTCAGCTACAACTAGAGTGCAGAGCCTCAGGGCTCAATCCCATCCACACAGGAGCAGCAGGCATGAAATGCCCACAGCTGTATCCTGTGTGGGTTTCAAACAGGCTGAAGATCTCCTCAGGGGAAGAGGACATTTGTCCCCTTATTCCAAGTAGATTCACAGCCTGCTCAATGGGGTTCTCAGGACTGTTCCTGATCATAGCAGACACAGACCCGACTCCCTAGCCCTCAGAAAGGCTCTGGAGGGCAGGCCAGAGCAGTGCGACAGCACCGGGGACATGGGTGGAGGTGCTGCCCTCACAGGTTTCACAGATGTTGCGTCCAGGGGCATTGGCCCACCTAGTGGAGTAGCTAATGATCTTGTAGCCTGGTGCCAAGCTCAAAATGTTGCCCCAGAAGTGATGTCACAACCTGGAGTCAAAGAACATTTGTAGCCCCCCCCCCCGGTAAAAAGTGCCTTTTTACCCAGCTAGCAGGGGAAACTGTATTATGATACATGGAAATGAGAGCTGACTCATATTAACACCTTATTGGTTTTTTTTGCTATATCATGATAACATGTCATTGCAACATGTCAATAACATGACAATATGTCATTTACTCTCAGAACAATTCGTCTCATAGGTCAGTTTTGAGTTAAGAAAATCCACTTTTTCTTCCATAAGGCAGTTAAGTTTTTATTTTATGGTTAATTGGCCATAACTTTTGACAGAATACAGATATTCCAATGCAGTTTGTTTCATTGCATTCAGCATAAAATTACCTTTCCAATGATATATAACATGATGATATTATTCATATATACCAAGATTTTCACAATTTTGGTCACTAGTGTCAAGCTCAGCTTGTTGCCCCCCTAAAGCTTGATGCCAGTGCAACTGCTACCCCCTGCACCCCTTAGCTACGCCACTTGGCCCACCCCCACCCCCCAGGAATGCCAGTTACATGGCTTGTTGTATAAAAATGAACCCAGCTCCAGTGACTCACTTAGGAATATCTGCATTCTATATTTGTATTCAATATATGTGAAAGACCCTAATGAATGTCCTTATAATAGACTGCATTCTTTACTCATGCACAATAGAAGAATAATAGTACTTAGTAGATGGCTTTAATCCATTTTTGCGTGGAATACAGTTGTACACATTTGATCCCTGTTGCGTAAATGCAATGTTGGGCAAAAATTGTTTTAATAAATGTTCTTCTAACCACTTCAGGAGAATGTGTCATAGTTTGGGAGCCATAGCTGGGTCTTGCCACTAGGACTGTTCCAATGTAGCATGACAATGGGATAGATTTTGTTTCTTTTATGTTTTGTCTTTAGCTCAGCTATGGCTCACTTCGCCAAAGCCTGGGAGACAAAATTCAGTTCCCTTTCTTGTACCAGATGGCTCCCAATGAAGTTTGTCAGAAGGAAGGAATAGTCCAGATATTGCAATATTTCCAATGGACCTGGATTGGCCTCATTGTTTCAGATAACAATAGCGGAGAGGAGTTTGTTCAAACCTTGAAACCAGTGCTCAGCCAGAATGGAATCTGTGTTGACTTCACAGAAAAGGCTCCATTATTTTCTGTCGGATACTTTAATAAAACCATGGGCCAAATGAGTATTATTTCTAAACTTCCAATAGTTTTTAAGCAGACTAAAGTCAATGTTATTGTGGTATATGGGGACACTCACTCCATGAATGGTTTACAAGCAATACTCTATAACTATGAACAACAGTATATCACACCCTTGGAGAAAGTTTGGATCACAATAAATCAGTGGGACTTTGTCACTGAGAGGATTGGTACTTTTACAAAACTCCAATCATCCAATGGCTCTTTGTCTATAGCAGCCCACAAAAATGTTGTGCCAAGATTTGAGGATTTTCTCCAGAAATATAATCCTTATCATCATGGAGTTAGTAGAATGATGAAACACTTCTGGTATTATGTATTTGGCTGCATGTCTGTAAAACCTACAATGACTACAGCGCAGATTCCACCCTGTACAGGGAAGGAAACACTGGAGGCTGTTCATAGGACTGTGTTTGAAATGAACATGTCTGATCAGAGCTATAGCATCTATAATGCAATCTATGCCTTGGCACACACTTTACATGCCATTCATTCATCCAGACAGGCAAAGCTCATAGGAACAGCAAGACTGAAATTTCAGACCATGAAGTCATGGGAGGTAATTTTTGAGTAATATCAGTGATAGGCCTCTGTGCATGTATTTATTGCATAAAGGGAGGTGCCAATCTGGATTGAGACAGTGTTTGGGGATTTATCCCCAATGCAATTCCAGTCCAATGTGACTGCTTTCTACTTTAGGTTAAATGCTCCCATTGCCAAGTAAGCTCAGCTGCTGGCTGGTGGAGGTCAGATGTGCTGTTGTACTTAGGTTTATCTGATCTTTTTTCTGCTGTTTTATTAACCATTTGATTTTTTTCCCCCCATGTTTTGCACAATCTGGTATCCTGAACCTTTTCAAAGTTCAGGTGTGAATTTTGAAAGGAGTAATATTTTTTTTTAATCAATCAGAGAAATGTATGAGATGACCAGATGGGTTGGTCCTTTCCAATTGTGTTATGTGCACATGCAAAAGTCTGCAGATTGAATCTGATTTCTGAATTGAGGGTCATCATAGTAGTGGGAGACATGTTGGTGGGTATTTTCTTCCAGTGAACTTGTTGTTTAAAAAAGAAGCATGTAACAGTGACATTGAGGGTTATCTTGTCAACCAGGGAAGAATCCATCTAAGGAATCCTCTGGTCCAAACATTAGTGGCGTTTAGCCTGAATGTATCCAAGAGCAAGTGAGGATTCAACCTTGAGAGTGCAGGAATGGAACTCTTATGGTGTGGCAATTCCTGGTTTTTTCTATCCTGATTTGTGATCTTCCCATCCAGCTTCATCCAGTTTTGAAAAAAGTCCATTTTAACAACACTGCTGGGAATGAGATCTTTTTCAGTGAAAACATGGAATTCTACAGTGGATATGACATCCTTAACTTGGTCACTTTCCCAAATAAATCCTTCAGCCGGGTGAAGGTTGGAATGATGGCGTCCCAATCTTCCTCAGACCAAATGTTTATTATTAACAAGAGTGCCATTACATGGCCCAAGAAATTCAACCAGGTGCCTGATTTCTTTCAATTCTTCAGGGTCCAGTTATTATTTTGCAGCATCATTGCCAATGGAACATGCCAGGTAGACATCTTGTGGGTACAATTAGGAATGCCCTTTATCAATACTACACAACTGGGTCAAAGTGTGGGCATTGGTACTATGGAGTAGAAGTTCTCACTATCTAACATACATGCCTGAAAGTGTCATGGATTATAGCTCAAAACCATCATGATTACCATACACTAGCATACACTAACAATATCACCTTTGTACTTGTGCAGGGATTTCATGCTCAAGGGGCTTAATTTATTTCATTTATATCTCATTTGTCACTCACAGTCACTCAAGGCAATCGACAGTGGGTTCTTCAGCAGTCATCCTTTTAGGCAGTGAGCAGTCCTAGATTTCCTTTGCTTCAGTAAACTAGCTGGATTATTTGTCCTCAGATTAGACTGTGGAACTGATGGGCACTTTCTTTTAATTTATATTTTGTTCCAAGCCACTGGTACTCAAACTTATCAAGAGTAAATCTCTTTGTCTTTTCTGGGGAGGGGGTGGTAATGATGTAATCCCCAGGACTACATCACTGCAGGGGAAGGATGGGCTATTTTTAAACTTCCCTTACATCTTACGGGGGTCTGCGGAGGTGTGGGAAGCCACACGGAGCACTCTGTAGGGCTTCCTGCAGCTTGTGATCACAGAACACAAAGTGGGTTGCAATCGCAATGTTAAGTTTTTACAAGCTTCAGGGAACCCTGCACAGCACTCTGCGGGGCAGCTTGGACCCCCTGGACCCCACAGGAGGTAAGGGAAGTTTCAAAATAGAACCCCTTCCCTTGCAGTGGTGAAGTGATCCCTTCCCTCAGAATCGTGTTGCTGCTTTCCCCCTGCCCCATCCCTTAAAGGGAAAAGGGCAGGGTTCTCAGGCTGGTAGGTTGTGACCCACCAGTTTGAGGACCACTGTTCTATTTAAACGTCAGAATTCATTTTAGAACGTGTACAAATTCAGTATTACATTACATACCACTAACCTGCATTATGTTTATATTATGGCTAGACTTTACCACGTTCCACATGCTCTGCGACATGCCGGCCTGGATACCATAGAAAAGCTCGTGAGGGAGAACCATCTTGCTGCCATGACTGCATCCAATGCCCTGAGGGAACCATTTCAAACCAGACAGGTAGATAACAAAAGGTATAATTTTATTTCTCCAAAGCACTGGTGCAGCAACCACTGCTCTTTTGCTAGCTGTAGCAAAAGCACTGTAAAGGGCCCTGAGTAGCATTTAGGGGCATTGGTGCAAAGGCCTGTGTCATCCTGCTGGCACCATTAAGGCATGTACAGTTGATGATTACCTATGTAGTTATATGTATCATATTAAAGTAAATAAAGAAAAATAATCCAAGATAAGCACAAGAAACAAGTCCAAAAGCCATTGACTGTATCTACCAGCTGCTTAGCTGTCACTTATGACAGATCCTATCATCTCTTAAGGGGGTGCAGATCTGAGCAGCCCCACTGAGGGTGCTGCAGCACAACACGGGTAAGGGGAAGCGATTC
Source organism: Tiliqua scincoides (assembly GCF_035046505.1). NCBI lineage: Eukaryota > Metazoa > Chordata > Lepidosauria > Squamata > Scincidae > Tiliqua > Tiliqua scincoides. Next base: position 96,637,584 of record NC_089825.1, read on the forward strand.
CCCTTGCCGTGGGTTGTGCACCATTATGTGTGTTAAATGTTTCAGTGACCACCCATTATTGTCTCTTCCTTCAGATGCATCTCACTGTGACAAATGCCCAGAAGACAAGCACCCCAACAATGATCAAAACCACTGTCTTCCCAAGGTCATCACATATCTAGCATACAGTGAACCTTTAGGCACTGTTCTGGCTTCCACTGCATTGGTTTTCACTCTGCTCACAGCTGTGGTGCTTGCAACTTTCATCAAACATCGGGACACTCCCATTGTCAGAGCCAACAATCGGGATTTTACTTACCTTCTGCTCATCTCCCTCTTGCTCTGCTTCCTCTGCTCCTTGCTGTTCATTGGACAAGCAAGCAGGTTGACCTGCCTTCTTCGGCAGGCTGCTTTTGGAAGTGCCTTTTCTCTTGCTCTTTCTTGTGTGTTGGGCAAAACCATCACTGTGGTTCTTGCATTTGCAGCCACAAACCCAGGAAGCAAGATGAGAAAATGGGTTGGGAAAGAACTGCCCTTTTCCATTATCCTTGTTGGTTCCATTGTTCAGGTTGGCCTCTGTGTCATCTGGCTGGGCACCTCTCCTCCATTCCCAGACCTTGACATGTTTTCCCTGTCTGGCCAGATCATAGTTGCATGTAATGAGGGCTCAGGCATCATGTTCTATCTTGTTCTGGGCTACATGGACTTTCAGGCCATCATCAGTTTCACTGTGGCCTTCTTAGCTAGGAAGCTGCCTGACACTTTCAATGAAGCCAAGTTCATCACCTTCAGCATGTTGGTCTTTTGCAGTGTGTGGGTGTCCTTTTTTCCAAGCTACCTGAGCACGAAAGGCAAATATGTGGTGGCTGTGGAGATCTTTGCAATTTTGGCCTCCAGCACTGGGTTACTTCTTTGTATTTTTGCCCCTAAAATGTACATTATTTTGTTGAGGCCAGATATGAACAGCAGGGACCAGTTTTTTAAGAAAAGGAATTCTACCAGGTAGCTCATTAGAGCAGTTAGTCATGCTGCCAATCCTTTCATGGATACAGGAAGCAGTGCATATATTTGGAATAAACCCCATACTTTATCTAATATATTTCCTGTTGCTGTTATCTCTAGGACAATCTGGAGGAACTACCTCCAAACAAATATTGCAGAAAATCATTTGTGCAATTTTGAGGCTTTATGCCATATAAATTGGGCTTCGGTTGTAGCACAGTGACATTAAGAATGTATTAGGCTGCTGTATACTCAGCTTGATCATTAAACCATCTCTTTCTGTACTGTCTGTTAATTTCCATGTTTGAGCCTAGGATCTTCCACAGCCCTACCTATAGATTCCAGGGAATGAGCCCAGTTCCTTGAGCATGCAATGGATGTGCTCTGACATTGTCAAGGCTATACATTGTTTACATTGTGTAATTCTGAAAAGAAAAGAAAAAAAAAACACTTTTATGTGATATGAAGTCAGGCACTAAATTGTCAAGGCATAGCACCAGTTTTTTTTGACAATTGACAAGGCATCCTTCATTTACTGATGGGGCTCACATCCCCCAGTGGGCCTAAAATTAAATGACCTCCCCCAAATTCCTGTGGCATATCTGCAGACCATTTGGGGTCCATCAAAGTGCCATGGCACAGTGGTTGAAAATCACTGACTCAGAGAACAGGATGATTGACAGCCTGACCTTAACTAGGGGTACACAGCTCTTTATGACTGCGGAATGCTGTTCTGCTGTTGTAGAATGGCTTCCAGTGGTGTGCTGTGGATGCTGCCACTGGCCATTTTGGGAGTGCCACAACAAACAGCAGCAGTGTTGGTGGTCTGTTCCCATAGCCAGCTACTTCAAGGAGGGCAGGTAATCAGGCAACAGGGGCAGGGAGTAGACAGGGTTGAGTGAGGAGGGGGTGGAGTGTAGAAGTGATGGTTTCTGCATTATAATAGCAGGCCATCAATGCAATGTCGGTTTGGGGCCATAGGTAGGCTTGATGTTGTGAGAGGTGGAACAGCCCCCCCCCCCCTTGATTTGGGGATGCTTTCCTTTAATAATGACATTGTAATGGCACAACTGGACTTTGGCAATGTTGTTGTTGAACAAGTTAGGAGAAGGAAGACCAAGACCTATAAGTATTCATTATTGATTAGTGGTTTTCTACTGCTGCTTCCTTGCTCTATGGGTTCTGATTTCATCAGGTAGATGGCAATGGGGCAACACCTGATGTATGGACACTCCATAGTTTTCTGGGCTCACAAGAGAGCAAGCAATTGTAGCATCAGACCTCTGTTAGGCTGTGGAAGTATGGCACACATCAGCTGGATGACTGGGTACAGGGTGACATGATATGACGCGGGGATAGTGGCAGTGGCTATGGGGGAGCAAATTATTGCCAGTTCTATTGTACATAACTCACAACCTACCTTGCATAGAGACAACAGTTGGCACCTATCTTTTATGGAAGCAGTTTTCTTTCTTGGCACATTTCAATGGAACCTGTGAGACATATGCTTGGAAGGTGGGACTGGGGAAGCTAAATTCCAGGATTCCCCCCATATGGAAAATACAGTGCAGGGCACAGAATAAAGATTGGCATATACCCATGAGTCAAAGTGTTTCTCCGCACCCCCTAAAGACCTCCAAGCTGGGGGGGCAGGGGGATACATTGCCCCAGGTACCACACCTTGAGGGGGTATCTCCTAGGACTCTGAAAAGCACTTCTGGTTTTCGGCAAAAAGCGGAAGTGCCTTTTATAGGCCTCTAAGAAATGTGGGGTATGAAATATTTTGGCAGGATGTTATGGTGGGTATGTGGTACCGGGGGTGTTAAAATATTTTGTGCCCCTAGGTGCCAGAGGCCTTAGCTATGCCACTGCTCCAAACTTTCTCAACACAGAGATGCAGGCATATGGCCCTCATGAGCAATGATATCATTGGACCATTATCTGCTGTCCTCTACTTAATCTAATATACCAATCTGGATCTTTGGTGCACTTCTGATCACCATGTCTGAGAAATCACATCATAAAGCTGGATTAAGCATAGATGAACACACAACAGCATGATCAGGAGGGTGGGGACACAGCACTTTATGAAGGAAAGATGATGCTAGTTCCCTTTTTCAATTTACCAAAATAACAAGGGATACAATATAGGTGTGCACCACTTGACAATGGGATATGTTCTCCAATCCCTATTGTTATGTGATTAGGTCATTAAGCAAACATTCAACCCAATCTACTGCCTTTGTTGTGTCATCTGACACTCCCTGCCAGACACTCACTGGCTGTGCAGGCTACTGGAGACTGATGGCCTCTTCTTTGCATTAAGAGCCTTTTTGTTGTGTAAACAGACACTCTGTTGCAGGCTGTGGGAGTCCTGACTGCCTCATTAAGAGCCTCTTTGTTGTACTGACCACCTTGTATATGCAGTCCATCGTTAAGGGGTCAGTCGTTGACACAAGTTATTGTTGACAACTCTTTCCCAAGAGAGCTCATTGGACCTCCATCTTTAGAAGTAGAATATGTGAGGGTAATTCAGTTGCCCATTCCCTGGGCTCTGGGTCTGGATAAATCACACTCTGAGGACACAAACAGCTTCCAGTCTGAGATTCATTTTTTCTCTTTATTCAGGAACAATTGACCTGGTGCACAGCTTAGTGGTTATATTGTACACATGCCTAGACTAAAGGCCCAAGGCTTTTATGCCCTTTTGCAAAGCAAATGACATTGTTGTTATAATTTAAAAAAAAACCTCCTTCACAGCCCAATCCTGTCCCCTTATCATCCATTGATGCAGCGGTGCCAAAATGGTTTGTTGTGTCCTATAGTGAGGAAGGGAGGGGTCTATGAGCTCACCTCTAAGTAAGGGAACAATTGCTCCTTTATCCAGAAGTAAGCCTCCACAGTGCAAATGAGTCAACTCAGACTTACAATAACTAAATCACTGTCGTAAGTCCACTTTGCCTCGCACCACAGGATTGGGTCCAGGAAGGGGGTTCAGATATCGGTAGTACCATCACCACTGATTTCACCTCCCTCCTTTGACCCAATCTGCTCATCCTCCACCAGTTCTCTGCCTTCACCCTATCCCATTTCACCCCTTCCTGCCTCTGTTCTGCCCTTCCACCCCCCGCCTCTTCCATCATTTTACCTGCCCAGGTGAGCAGGGAATCCTTCAATAATGGGAGTGGGAAGACATAGGCTTTCCCAAGGCAGGCTAAATTGTGTTTTGTTGGAGTGCCTTTTGCGACTGGGGCTGACAGCTTTATAGCAGGCATGCCACCATTGGGCAGCGAAAGTAGGAATGGGCCCTAAGTTTCAGTTCTCTTAAAGGAAAGTGACTCTAAGATACCTGGCAACATGCACCATAGTACATTCCTTGCCTTGCCAAAGTCCTACACCAAGGTCAAACAGTAGGTTAGGTTATACTATGACCAACAGAACTTCCTTCTTTTCTCTTTACTTTGCAACCAGCTTCCTGTTACACAAATGCTGATTTTATAATATCATTTTGACATGCCAGATGCAAGGGAGTGGCAACAGGACATAGGCATCCTTGGCTGAGATATAATCTTCTCTTATATTCTTAGAATCCTGTGATACATAATACAGAGAGAGAGAGAGCAAGAGAGCGAGAGAAAGAGAGAGAGAGAGAGAGAGAGAGAGAGAGAGAGAGAGAGACCTCAAAATGAACAAATAGATATGAGGCACTTCAGGTTCATTATTCACTAGGGCTCCTCGGCTCCCATTTCTCTGACATATACAGATAGAGCCCCAGTATCCGTGAATTGTGCAACCACAGATCTGGCTCAACACTAGTTCCTGTTGAGCATACACATGTCCCTTCAGGAGCTTCCCTGGGCCTCAGAATGCCTTATATGGCATTAAAAAGTCACTTATATGGCATTAAAAAGTCCAAAAAGCATTTTTTTTTTTTTGCTGAAACGGCCATTCTGAAGCCCGCAAAGGCAACAGGAGGATGTGTGCTTCCTTTTATGGGCTTCAGAAAGCCCTCCAGAGGGGATCGGAGCTGCCCATTGGAGGGCTTCTGGGGCCAAAGATTGCAGATTTGATTATCCACTATTTTCATTAACCTGGGAGGGGGGTCCAAGAACGGATCCCTGTGGATACCGACACCTCAACTGTATTTCCTGAGTACCAAATACCAGGGATGAAGATCAGGTGGTGGCTTTCATATACAAGCCTTCGTAGTCTAGAACCCCAAGAAACATCTGGCCAACTGAGATACACTCTGCTTGCCTACTGACCCACAAAAACAGTGGTTCCCAAACTGTGCCATGGTGCCCCAGGGTGCCACGGCACACTCATAAGGGCACTGAGCGGCATCTTCCTGGCTCGCTAGGCTGAGATTGCACAAAATCTCATGCGATCATGTGAGAATCACATGCAATCATACAACAATCACATGAGAGCTCAAGAGATTCCACACGATCACAGCATGGCAATCCTGGAAGATAAGGCCATGTAGCCCCCTATGAGTGTGAAGGGTGCCACAGTGAGTTTGGGAACCACTGCACTAGGGGGTAGAACATGTTTTAGCAAAGTTCCAACACAAAACGTTTCTGCAGCTATTCTACAAAACAGAGAACCTCCGAAAGCCACAAAGAGAGTGGTGATTATCGGCCCTATAATTAGCAAACACATGATTGAGGCTTCTCCATGTAAATCCCCCAAGAATTTTCAGAAGCATCAGTCAGAAACAAAAAACAAATCCATCAGTTGCAGAACTTGAGGATGATATTGTGTCTCCTGTAAACACACAAATTGCAGGGCTCTCTTACACCCAACCTGGAATCATCAGTGTATCAACATTGTTCAGTCTATGCTGTGCATTCAGCCAGGTGAATGAAGTTTCCAAGGTTGAAGCAAATTTCAGGGACTTAAAATGCTCCTGCTGTGGCTTCCGTACCTGCCTCAGTTTATCTGCAGTGTCTCAGAGACAATCTGCAAAGCAACAACTCGCAGATACGCATATGATTATTTGAAGCCGGGAAATCATGTGATTGGCGCCTTTTCATCTGTACATTTGGTTGCATATCCAGAAGAGTCCTTCAAGACTTTACCCCCGAATGCCATTCAATACACATACTCGTAAGGCTTTCTGTAGTTTGAACTTCAAGCAGATATGAGATAGTATGGGTCCATGGTCAAGAATAGTATCTTAAACTTACTACGCGCCACCGACAAAACAATTGTTCACTGCATTCTGGGTACGGAAGAGTGGAGTCACATGGAGACACTTGACCACAATGCACAGTCATGGATGGCTTTTAATGTACATTGTGCACACCTTGAGGCTGCAAACTGCTGCATGAAAAAGTTGTGGGATAGGACATCTTTCTTTCTGGAGTATCACTGGGAAATCTGTAGGCTGGAACATGTTGTACTTGTGACGAGAGTGTGACACAAGTCCTCTCTCTTCTGACTGGCAATACTTCAGCCTGAATAATGTTAGCCATGATATTTTTAGCAAATTTCAAACCTGTTACTCTACCAGAACTTTGGAAATTTTGTGTTGGTGGGAAGAGGTATGGGGATCTACTCATGTAAGCAAGCAATTTTAAATATCTTATTTCCACATAGGTTAATTAAAAGAAATTACCAACATGCCTTGGCATTGTTATTTGCTGTTGAAGAAATCAACCGAGATCCCAATCTCCTACCTAATGTCTCCCTTGGCGTACACATCTATGACAATGCCTTCCAAGCAAGGTTAAGCTATGATACCCTTCTGTCTCTCCTGTCTGGAAAAAAAGACAGCTTCCCCAATTTCAAGTGTGGAAAGGAACTCAAGATATCAGCAGTCATTGGAGGACTCAGTTCTGAAGCTTCTATCCAGCTATCCACCATGCTCAATCTCTATAAGATTCCACAGGTAGGAATGAGTGGAATGAAACATCAAGTCACCATGTCCAAAAGACAACCAACATACTCTCTGTGAACTACCACAATTGAACATGGGAATAGGACCCAAGTCCAAACATGAAATTCATTTGTGTTTCATATACACCTTATACACTGAGGGCATAATCCTAACCCCTTATGTCAGTGTTTTTCAGCACTAGCATAGGGGTGCCAAATGGGACATGTGCTGCATCCTGCAGTTGGATGTCACTCATGGAGGCTTCCTCAAAGTAAGGGAATGTTTGTTCCCTTACCACAGAGCTGCGTTGCCCTTACGTCAGTGCTGGAAAGCATTGGCATAAGGGGTTAAGATTGCGACCATTGCCTTTTATACAATATTTTAAATAATTTTCTTTTTGCATTTTATGCACTCTATCATGTGATGTCAGGTGTTGAGTTTTCCACTTGTGGTATCATGTAGGCACCTAAAAAATGTTGCAGTTTTCAGAAAACTTTGGATTTCAGAATTCTGGATAAGGGATCCCTACCTTTTAGCAGGATTTTCAAGATTGAGTGCAGTATGTGAAACTCCTTTGTATAGCTTTGCAAGCCTTATCAGAGTATGTTTCTTTAGAGTTCAGACATTTCTTGATTCAGTTATAGCAGTTCACCTTTCTGAACTAATCTGAATTGCATCAAGTTCAGGACGAAAATGCATCTATACTGGATCTCCTATTTAGGATTGCTGAGCACTGGATTCTAATGAAATGTATGCATTACAGTTGCATGGCCAGTTAAATCTAGAGTATAGAGCTGAAATTCCAAACCAGCCTGTTCTCAGAACTGACAATGACAAAAGACCATTGCATGATAAATGGCATTGTGTCTGTTTGAGAAAACAGACTCTAATTTGAAAGCTCCCCTTCTGCTTCATTTTGCATTGGTTCTTTTTCCCCTGTTAATGATTTTCTTATGTTTCAGTGAGTTGGATGGAGTTCAGCTCTACACAATTGTGTCAGGACTATGAATTAAGCAATTCCCAGTTTCTGTTCTCAGTTTAACTGGACACAGTGTGTTGCATTGGTATCCCAAGAAACTATCTTTCTTAGACTGAACCTGGGTATTTTAAATCACATGTTCAGTTCAATGCTGTACAACCTTTGTACAGCGTACATGGTGTGGTCATTTGAAATAATGAACCCAAGTTCTGTGATTCACATGGAAATGTGTACATTCTGTTCCTGAGCTCAGTATAGCATCTGAAGAGGCTGAGTGTGTGACTTTGGTTTAGCTAATTTTCCTTATCCAGTCACACTACAGGGATAATAAGGTTAATTGCATCATTGCCCCAGAAAAACTAAGATGATATACACAGGGCGCAATCCTAACCTCTTATGTCAGTGCTTTCCAGCACTGGCATAGCCATGCCAATGGGACATGGGCAGGAGGTCTGGTCTAGAGGGTAGAGCCTCCATTTGCCTGAAGATTAACATCCACAAGGTCGCCAGTTCGAGGCCACCGGCACCGTGCGACCTTGAAGCAGCTGGCAAGCTGCAGCTGAGCTGTTCCATCTGCTCGGAGTGTGGGAGGATGGAGGCCAGAATGTTAAACCAGATCGGAGTGTAACAGTTTGAATGTGGTGGTTCTTGAAAGAGAGAACCTTCTTTCAATTTGTAAAAATCCCTGCGTGGATTTAATAAGCCTGCCTATGTAAACCGCCTTGAATAAAGTCTTGAATAAAGACCAAGAAAGGCGGTATATAAATACTGTATATTATTATTATTATTATTATTATTATGTGCTGCCTCCTGCAGTTGGGTGTCACTCAAAGTAAGGGAATTTTTGTTCCCTTACCTCAGAGCTGCATTGCCTTTTGCTGGAAAGCACTGACATAAGGGGTTAGGATTGCGCCCACAGTCTTTTAAGCATTTATGAATCCTGTATTAGTCTGATACCCAGGAGTTTGGTTCAATATCCTCCTCTCTCTTTCCATGAGTCTAGATACCAAAATACTTGTCATATTTATATACAGTGAACCACTGGTTCCCCCCCCCCCAGGTTAACAGATACATTTTAGAATCAATGTGGAGGTGTGAGTACTGTTACTTTTTGTAATTTTCTGTCAGTCAAGACAGAACATTTTTATATTCCGTTTATATATTTTATATTATAGCCGCCCTGGGTCCCTTTAGGGAGAAGGGCGGGATATAAATAAAGTTTATTATTATTTATTATTATTATTATTTTCCTGACTCCACTGTTTGTGCTGCAGTAAAATTAACATCAGGAACACAGAGGTAATACAAGATAATAGTAAAAGCACTGAAGGTTTAACAGTCAAATTCAGCCAAACTGTTCACCCAAAGTTTTGCTCAAAGTAAAGTTTATAGCTCAGAAAAGAAGTAACTGTTGTTACCTCTCTAGAGCAGCGACTTTCAACCACTGTGCCATGGCGTGCCGCGGATGGTCTGCAGGTGTACCATCTACCAGCAGCATAGTGTGCCTTGTCAGTGATACGAAAACTGATGGTATGCATTGACAATTTTAGCACCTTGTCAGTGTGCCGTAAGATGAAAAAAGCTGAAAATAACTGCTGTAGAGCAGGGGTCTCCAAACCCCGACCCTGGGGCCAGATGCAGCCCTCAGCAAGCCTCTATCTGGCATGCTGCCAGCCTCTTGTCCCCTGAAAGCCTCTGGCCCACTCAACTGAACACGACCAGAGCTGTGCTCTGGTTGTGTCTAGAGGGTGTTCTGAGGGCCAGAGAGGTTGAATGAATGAGCCCATTCATTCATGTATCCACTCATCTAAGTTCTATCTCTAATTTATTTATTTAAACTTTAAATTTTTTTCTGGCCCTCCACACTACACCAGATATTTGATGCAGTCCTCTGGCCAAAAAGTTTGGAGACCACTGCTCTAAAGGGACATTTTCATAGTACTGAATCCACAACAGAGAAGCCTTTATCAAAGTTCTCACCAACCATAACTGTGGAATAGATCACAAAAGTTCTACCACTTTCTTTTTTTTAACTCTTCAGCTCAGTTATGGTTCACTTGACCAAAGACTGAGGGACACAACTCAGTTCCCTTTCTTGTACCAGATGGCTTCCAATGAAGCTTCTCAGAGTGAAGGGTTAATGAGGATCCTAAGGTATTTCCAGTGGACATGGATTGGACTCATAGTTTCAGATGATGACAGTGGAGTGGAGTTTGAACAAAATATGAAATCAGTACTCAGTTGGAATGGCATCTGTGTTGACTTCACAAGAAAGGTCCCATTATTTTCTCTCTCATCCTTCAGCACCAAACCCACCATAGGTTTTAAAAGTGACATTTGGAAAGTTCTTAGTAAGACAAAAGCCAATGTAATTGTTGTGTATGGGAATGCACAGTCCTTGATTGGTTTGCAACCAATTATGTACCTATATAAGACATCACCCTTGAAGAAGATTTGGATCACAACAACCAGTTGGGACTTCATTTCGACAGTGAAGAATGGTGACACAGACCTCAAATTCTTCCATGGTTTCTTGTCCATGGCAATCCACAAAAATAAGGTGCCAGGATTTCGGAAATTCCTCCAGACTTTTGATCCTTCCCAGCATGGAAACAGTCGGTTCCTGAAACAGTTCTGGTTTGTTGCATTTGGCTGTTTGAATGAAACATCTGACTTGACCATTAAACACCACCTGCCCTGTACAGGGGAGGAAAAGTTAGAGTCTCTTCCTAGGTCTGCATTTGAAATGAGCATGTCTGACCAGAGCTACAGTATATATAATGCAGTCTATGCCTTGGCGCATGCATTACATGCTGTTCATTCATTCAGACAAAGAAGATTGATGGAAATTCCCAGAATGAAACATCAGACCATGCAGCCTTGGGAGGTAACGTTAGAGTAACACTCATTTTGTCATTGGGTTTTGTGGAAGTGTGAGGATATATTCAATGTAAGTAGTTGCTGGGCGAGGCACTGCTGTACATGAGAACCATAGTGAGGGGTTTAAATCTTTAATTTCACTGTAGTCCCAACATGGGTTGACCCTTACTTGGCTAGTATTCTCAGTGGGAGTGGCAGAGGTATTCCCACTGCCTCTTAGCCATGGGCTAGTAGGGGTCAGATCGGCTGAGTTTTTGTTGAATTCTACCTCTCCTTTTACGTGCATTTTTTAAATTTTAACAATATGCGTTAAAATGTCTTCAATGAAACACAGTGAAATATAACAGTGTCAAAGGCTTTGACTGTTTAAGCAGTTACTATATGTTACATTGCATCAAAAATCTAAACCAGGGTGTCTGAAAATCTCAGATCTTATCACAGTGGAATTGTTTTTTAACCTGTTTTGAAGAATTAAAAAAATACAGTGATAAAAACAAACTATACATGCAAATAATAATATTAAAAGAGAGAAAGAGAGAAAAAGAAAAAAGTGTAATCCTAAAGAAAGATTAATACAGGTGTCCACCGCTTAACAACCTTCCGCTTAACGACGGATCACATATAGGACAGTGGTCAAAGCACAACAAAGAGGCCCTTAACGCAAAGAAGAGGCAATCTGTCTCCAGTAGCCTGTACAGCCAGTGAGTGTCTGGCAGTGAGTGTCTGTTTACGCAACAAAGGCACTAGATTGGGCTGAACTTAACAACCTAATTGCATAGCAATGGAGATTGGAGAACGTATCTCGGCTGTTAAGATGGCTCACACCTGTATATTAAATGCAGAAATCATAGTATAAAACAAGAATCAGGGATGAACATCTATAAATGAATATTTTATCTCACTGGGATTTTTGAGGATCAATATTTTTTTCTTAAAAAATGATGTGATAGTGGCACTGAAATAAAGGACAATCTTTCTTCTCTAAGGAATAGGACAACTAACAAACAGAATAGACTATTTGAATCCTCTTCATATTACTGCATGAATTTGTCCCAGAAAAAGAAAGGATTCAACACTGAGTGTGGGATTTTGCCTTTGTGGTATGAAAAGCCTTCCATACTTTCAAACACTTGCTCTAGCTTTATACCTCCTGACATGGATGTATAACAGAGAGTGGGTATCAAAGGGCAATTTTCACAATGGAGAGAGGTGAAAAGCAGTGTGCCTCAGGGATCTCTCCTGGGAACAATGCTTTTCAACTTGTTCATAAATGACCTAGAGACAGGGATAAGCAGTGAGGAGGCCAAGTTTGCAGATGATGCTAAATTTTTCTGAGGGGTGAAGAGCAGAAGGAATTGTGAGCTGTAGAAGGATCTCTCCAAACTGGGAGAATGGGTAGCAAAATGGCAGATGTGTTTCAGCATAAGTACAGGTGTGCCCCCCATATCCATGGGGGGGGGGGTTCAGTTCCAGAAGCTAGTTCCAGTTTAACATATGTTAATCCATGAATATGGGGGAATGCCTTCCTGCACCTTCTGAAGGTGAGTTCAGTTAAACCCATGCTGAAGTCTGGTGTCTTTGTTGGGGGGTGCAAGGGTAAATATAATGCCAAATGCAGGGGAGTGTCAGTGAGATGCAAGTATCTTGTAGTCTTGGGTGCCCCTTGAGGCATCTGGAAGCCAAACTGAGATACAGAAAACTGAACTAGATGGGCCCTGGGCCTGATCCAGCAGGGCTCTTCTTATGCTCTTATGACACCTGATTTTCTCATCCAGCTTCATCCATTTTTGAGAGCAATCCATTTTAACAACAGTGCTGGGAAGAAGGTGTTTTTCAGTGAAGGCATGGAATTCTCCACTGGATATGACATTCTGAACTTTGTCACTTTCCCAAATAAATCCTTCATCCGAATGAGAGTTGGAACCATGGATTCCCAGGCTTCCTCCAACCAAGGGTTCACCATTAAGAAAGAGACCATTATTTGGCCTAGCAGCTTCAACCAGGTGAACATTTCAAATTCCGATTTCCCACAGAAGCTGTTTTATTTCTTCTACCCCTCTGGCTCTGGTAACTATTTTTCCAGTATTAGAACCACAGAATGGATTCTGGCACATATTATTTGGACATCTTGCTCCTGTTACTGGTTGGGCATTTCAGAACACCTGTAACTTGCACATTTGGGGGAAATTTCTCTCTTGTGCTAGGTGCAGTGCCCCGTGTCACAAATTCATGGTTTGGGAGTGAGGAGTGAAAGTGCAACACAGATAAATGTTTTGCAGAGATAATAATAGAGTTGCAGTGAGCGACTTTTTTTGGGTTGGGGGAGCAATGCAGTATTTGTATAGCCATTCATGTGCCTGACCCTAAACAAAAGTGGTTGTTATGTAAAAGAAAGAGAGAGAGAGAGAGAGAGAGAGAGAGAGAGAGAGAGAGAGAGAGAGAGAGAATGTTACAAGGAAAACAGATCATGTGATGTACAAGCATAGAGGAAGAAAGAAGGGTGAGAGGGGCCAAGAGAAATCAGGAATTTTACCGAGTGGACCTGGTGCTAGAAAACTGTACTTGTGAATGGGTTCTGTACTCAGAGGGTTTCTTCTGAATATTGCATGTATATCCCATTCCCTGTTTTTCATCATGGAACTCAGTGTAGCCTGCATTTGGTTCTTGAGAATCATCCATATGGGAACTGACTGTACTTAGATATCTTCAGCCCAAGAATAGGACCTAGGAATATTTTAATTTACATCTGTAGTATGATTTATGATAATGAAAATGTCATACTTCAGGGTAAGGTGTATGCATGGATAGATTCCATACAGTTAAACTGCATTACCTTCATACTATGGTCAGATGATTCCACATTCCACATGCTCTGAGAGATGCCAACCTGGATACCACAGGAAAGCTCGTGAGGGAGAATTGACTTGCTGCTATGACTGTGTGCAATGTCCTGGAGGGACCATTTCAAATCAGACAGGTATGATGCTCGGGAGCCTCAAGAAATATATAGGGACACTTGACAGCAACTGAGCTTTTATCCTTCTCTTTGGCATTCCTTCTTCCATTAGATGTTTTATTTTGCATTGGGGGTATATTTCAGTATCACCATCCCTGGCACAGAAATAGAAATCTCAAGGAGTCTTTCTCACTGCTTCAGTTCTTCCCTAGATGTGATTTTAATCCAAACCATAGAATGTGATAATTTAATGCCTCCTATTTTTTGCACCAGCAAACCTTTCCTCCTCCTACCTACCGAAATACCCTACTTCTTGGCATTCCAGAGACAGCATTGGGAGGGGGGAAAGGGTAAGGTCATGTGGCCTTGACAAAATGCATAGGAACAAAGTAGGGAGGCTCTCCATACAGCCACTAAAAGAAGAGTGAGCCACTAAAAGAAGCTGCACGGGTGTCAGAATTCAAATAGGGAACAGAGCAAACTGAAGCTGCCATGAAGATGTTTAGAAACCAAAGTCCAAGTTCCAGTTTGGGGAATAGGCCCAAGTTTGATCAGGTTCTTTTTGATGATCCCTCCCTGTTAGAGGTAACAGAATGTTAACAGAACTGTGGAGTGACTCCACAGTTGCTGGCATCTAGCTATTGATTACAACTGATAGGAATGTTGAACAGTTCACATTGACCAAGCCCTGATCTCCTAAACATTTCAGGCTTCTGATGCCAACAAGTCTTCTGCTTCTCCCCAGCCCATTACAAACACTCCTGGGTTTCCTAATGCCTATAGTTTCAAACAGTAGCAGTATTTTAAGGGATAAGAAGGTGGAGAGTTGGACAGGACTGGCAGCCCCATATTGAGCTTCCCAGCTCCTGCTGGAGAGGTGGCACCAAAGCTGTACCCAGCAGGTACTGGGAAAGAGCCAGAGGTCTCCTAGGGAAAGCCCAAAGCCTGCAATGGGGTTTCTCATAGCTGGGGCAGACTGGAGAGACTCCATGTCGGGCCTTCTGGCCCAACAAGGAGTTCAGGATCTGGAGGAGCAGCACTCTGCTGGTAGTACCCCCTTCCACCCTGGTTCCTTCCCTGACCCGTCCCTGTTCTGCCCTCCCCTCCCCCAGCGTCCAGAGGCCACACTGCTGGCAGTTGCACTTACTCCTGGCAGTGGTGCACCCTCTTCTTGCTGGCACTGGGCCTAGTGCCTGTGCTGTGTTCCTTATGGCACTTTTACAGTACTCAGTGCTGGCTAGGGCTCAGTGCCAGCACTGGGTGAGATTAGGATTGGGCCCTAAGAAAGATGCCCTAGTAAGTGTTTAATTTCCATATCTCAATAGGATTGGAATAGATGGTATTTTTGCATGATGGATAATAACATATATGTAAAAAAAATATGATTCAAATATGTCCAAAGCACTTATAATCGAAGACAGTGTCATGTCTGCACTTACCTGCTGTTTAAAAACTTCACACTTTGTCAATCCTGAGCAGGCAGCAAAATACGATGTTGACCATGATTCTTGCTTAGTGAAGTGTATGATGAGGGTTCCGAATTTCAGGGAGGATCCATGACTCTCTCCTCCTTTCAGATGCATCTCACTGTGACAAATGCCCAGAAGATGAGCATCCCAACAAGGATCACAGCCACTGTATCCCCAAAGTCATCACTTATCTAGCATACCATGAACCTTTAGGCACTGTTCTGGCTTCCACTGCATTGGTTTTCACTCTGCTCACAGCTGTGGTGCTTGCAACTTTCATCAAGTATCGGGACACTCCCCTTGCCAGAGCCAACAATCGGGATTTCACTTACCTTCTGCTCATCTCCCTCTTGCTCTGCTTCCTCTGCTCCTTCCTATTCATTGGACGACCTGGCAGGATGACCTGCCTTCTTCGACAAGCTGCTTTTGGAAATGTCTTTTCTCTTGCTCTTTCTTGTGTGTTGGGTAAAAGTGTTACTGTGATTCTTGCGTTCAGAGCCACAAACCCTGGAAACAAGATGAGGAAATGGGTGGGAAACAAATTTTCCAGTTCCCTTATCTTTATTTGTTCTATTGTTCAGGTTGGCCTCTGTGCCATTTGGCTATGTACCTCTCCCCCATTCCCAGACTTTGACATGTTCTCTCATTCTGGGCAAATCATAGTAATATGTAATGAGAACTCAGGCACCATGTTCTATCTTGTTCTGGGCTACATGGGCTTTCAGGCCATCATCAGCTTCACTGTGGCCTTCTTAGCCAGGAAGCTGCCTGACATTTTCAATGAGGCCAAATTTATCACCTTCAGCATGTTGGTCTTTTGCAGTGTGTGGGTGTCCTTTTTTCCAAGCTACCTGAGCATGAAAGGCAAATATGTGGTGGTTGTGGAGATCTTCTCCATTTTGGCCTCCAGTGCAGCTTTACTTCTTTTTATTTTTGTCCCTAAAGTGCACATAATTTTGTTAAGACCACAAATGAACACCAGAGACCAGTTTTTTAAGAAAAAGAATTCCATCAAGTAAATTAGTGGCATATTTCACAATGTCAGCAATGCTTTCTTGAAAACTAACTGCATAAAAACCAACAAAGTAGATACTTGGAGATCACCTCTGCATTTTGTGCACATTATAAAGCAGGGGTGCCCAAACCCCAGCCCTGGGGCCACATGCAGCCCTCGAGGCCTCTCAATCTGGCCCTCAGGGAGCCCCCAGTCTCCAATGAGCCTCTGGCCCTCTGGAGATTTGTTGGAACCCGCACTGGCCCAGTGCAACTGCTCTCAGTGTGAGGGCGACTGTTTGACCTCTTGCGTGAGCTGTGGGATGAGGGCTTCCCCCACTGCTCTCTGTTTCACATCTGTGATGCAGTAACTGCAGCAAAGGAAAGGCCAGCCTTGCTTTGTGCAAGGCCTTTTATAGGTTTTATAGGTTATGAGCTATTGCAAGACCTTCATTCATTCATATAAGTTCATCTTTAATATATTCATTTATGTAAACTTATGTAAATAAATTCTTTTTTTCCCCGGCCCCCGACACAGTGTCAGAGAGATAATGTGGCCCTCCTGCCAAAAACTTTGGACACCCCTGTAATAAAGCATAAGAGTTGCAGAGATGTTCTTTTACAATGCTTGTTTCTATTTACACACAAATGTTCTCTCTCTCTCTCTCTCTCTCTCTCTCTCTCTCTCTCTCTCTCTCTCTCTCTCTCTCTCTCTCTCTCTCAATTGGAATCATGTAATAGCACTAAGAAATATGAATTCCATAGCTGTCTTACACCAAGTCTACCCATTGGTCAATCAATGGGTAACAATGGGCGCAATCCAAACCCCGTATGTCAGTGCTTTCCAGCAGTGACATAAGGGCAATGCAGCTCTGAGGTAAGGGAACAAACATTCCCTTAGTTTGAGGAGGACTCCATGGTGACACTCAACTGCAGGATGCAGCACACAGTCCATTTGGTACCGCTATGCTAGTGCTAGAAAGCACTGACATAAAAGGTTAGGCTTGCGCCCAATATCTACTAACTGACAGCCCAATCCTATGCATGTCTACTCAGAAGTAAGTCCCATTAGTGTCAATGGGGCTTACTCCCAGGAAAGTGTGGATAGGATTGGGCTGTGAAATACAAAAGGGAAATACGTGGTGGCTGTGGAGATCTTCTCCATTTTGGCCTCCAGTGCAGGACTACTTCTTTGTATTTTTGCCCCTAAAATGTACATTATTTTGCTGAAACCAGAAGTGAACACCAGGGACCAGTTCCTTAAGAAGAAAAATTATATCAAGTAAGTTGGAGGAGTATTTGCAATTTTACCATGGCTTCCTTCCTTCCTTCCTTCCTTCCTTTAGATAGATAGATAGATAGATAGATAGATAGATAGATAGATAGATAGATAGATAGATAGATAGA
This sequence comes from Tiliqua scincoides, assembly GCF_035046505.1. Taxonomy (NCBI): domain Eukaryota; kingdom Metazoa; phylum Chordata; class Lepidosauria; order Squamata; family Scincidae; genus Tiliqua; species Tiliqua scincoides. The sequence continues at coordinate 96,655,130 of NC_089825.1, forward strand.
TAGTATTGGTGTGTGTGTATAGATAGATAGATAGATAGATAGATAGATAGATAGATAGATAGATAGATAGATAGATAGATAGATAGATAGATAGATAGATAGATAGATAGATAGTATTGGTGTGTGTGTATAGATAGATAGATAGATAGATAGATAGATAGATAGATAGATAGATAGATAGATAGATAGATAGATAGATAGATAGATAGATAGATAGATAGATAGATAGATAGATCCACATACCACCTGGGACCACCTATATCAGAAGATAAGAAGAGCTCTGCTGGATCAGGCCATAGGCCCATCTAGTCCAGCTTCTTGTATCTCACAGTGGCCTACCAAATGCTTCAGGGAGCACACAAGACAAGAGAAACAACCTGTGTCCTGGTGCCCTTCCCTGCATCTGGCAATCAGAGGCAGCCTACCTCTAAAACCCTCACACAAACTCCTATTAGTGCATTACAGCAAAATGACTTGCTACGGAGGATGTTTCTGTCCTTAAACCTTAAGGTGTGGATGGAACTGGGAATTATCCAGGGCCAGATTAACATAGTAGCAAAAGTAGCAAATGCTATGGGCCTGCATTTTGGGGGACTGCATTTTGGGGGCCCCCACACCCAGTGGCATCACTAGCTAGGGGCACCTAGCCCACCAGGTATCAGGAACCCAGGGCAAATGAGAGGGGGTGTCACAAGAAGCAGAGACTAAAGGCCCAATCCTATCCAATTTTCCTGTGCTGGTGCAATAGTGCCAGTGGGGTGTGCACTGCATCCTATGGTGGAGGGGCAGTCACTGGGGCCTTCTCAGGGTATGAGAATATGTATGTCCTTACCACGTAGCTGCATTGTGGTTACACAGGAGCTGGAAAGTTGGATAGGTTTGGGCCCTAATTGATGTAGTTTTACTATGCAAGAAAATAATTCATGTTTTAACATTTGTGGTTTTTTAAAAGGCCCCTTTATAACATATGCTGTGTCGTGGCATATGAATGGGGGGCTGGGGCACCTTGGGGCCCAGGTGCCAAGCTGCAGGGGGGTAACAGAGAATGCCTCTCAATTTTTAAAATCTTGATATTTTTGAATAATGCCATCATGTTATATTTCAATCAATGTGTACTTTCATGCAAAATGCAATGAAACAAACCGCGTTGAAATTATTCTATCAAACGTTATAGCCCAAAACCTAGACAAGGAAAACACAACTAACTTATGTAACAAAAAGTGTATTACACTGGGATTACCACTGGGAATAAACAGCTTGTTGAAAGCATTCCAGAAAACCAAACGTATTCTTCATAAATGTATGTATGTTTTTTTTTTCCTTTCTTCTATATTAAAAAAAAAAACCAAAACTGCTTTTGTATGTATGATAGAACACAAGCCCATTGCATATTATCTTGATGGGGATTCCATGTTTTGGATTATGATCTCTAATGTTCACTCTCTATGTGAACCCTATTATATATAAATTCAATACAAGAAAATGTTCACTTGTGTGCACTTCTTCTCTGGTCGTTATTATATTCATCTCATATCATGACTATTACTGAAAATAATTTTGCCATGGGGAGAATGCCAGAAATTTATGGGCCCTGGGTGTCAAATGACCTTCATACGCCACTAATGTTATGGGCCCTGCACTAGCTTAATCCAACCCTGGAATTATCCATACATGGATTCTGGGTGTGATTGTCTTATGCTTCAATCTCCTCCAATATGTCTTGGGGGGGACATAGAGGATCCAGTGGGGAGGGAAGGAGTTAGAAAAAGGATACACTGGGAATGTGGAAGGGCAGTGATATATGAGGGGCTGGAGAAATCGCTGCCCATCCTGCTATATTGCACTTACAGCCTGCTTTGCACAGAGCACAGTGTGCACCGGTCCTTTATGGGCAATACTTTGTTCCTTGGCAAATTCCAGTGGAACCTGTGAACAGGGCTGGCCTTAAGGCAGTTTGACCAATTTGGCTGAACTGGGCTCTGCAGCTGGAGAAGCCCTACCCTGGGACTGCAAGCAGAGTGCTTACAGCCATAGCTAGCACCTCACACTGTAGCTGAACCTCTGGCATGGTATCTTCCATGCTGAAGTGTCACAAGGACAGCATAACAAGTAGAGCACTAAGAACATAAGAACATAAGAACAGCCCCACTGGATCAGGCCATAGGCCCATCTAGTCCAGCTTCCTGTATCTCACAGCGGCCCACCAAATGCCCCAGGGAGCACACCAGATAACAAGAGACCTCATCCTGGTGCCCTCCCCTGTTGATGTTGATGGAGAGCCCTCCCTCCTGTCCACCCCGGGTCTGATTGGCTTGAAATTCCCCCCCCCCAAGTAGTTGGTGGTAATGCTGCAGGGTGCCTCGTCAATGTTGAGTCTCATCACAGACTCATCCTGGTCTGTAGGGAGGCCAGCAGGAATGGGAGGCCCGCAAAAATGTTTTGCATTGGGACCCCCCAACTCCTAAGGCCAGCACTGACTGCAACATGTTTTGTTGGTAGATGGGGCAGAGGGAAACTGAGAAGCTTCTGGAGATACTTTTCCCTCTACCCTCAAGAGCTTCCTTGGGCCTCCTCATGCCTTATAAAGTATTAAAAGGTCATGTCCAGTTTCTCTCTGAACCTGAAGTCACTTGTTTTGAGCTCTAAAGCACAGTATGAGCCGGGGATGTACATCCTCAGCCTCTGCTGAGCTCAGAAGCCCCTGAGCTTCACGCAGAGCTCCACTTGGACTGTGGGGATGGGCATTCGCTCGTATCCACGGTTTCAGTTATCCACGAGGCATTTACCCCCACAGGTAAAGGGGCATGCCTGCATATGCATTTAATAATGCTAGTCAATGGGGCTTATGCCCAGGTAACTATGGATAGGACTGCAGCCTTTGGGATGTCTGGGGAATTTTAAACAGATCAGCAACTGTTCTGCTGATCAGAACAGTTCAGCAGAACCTACCTAACAGTTCAGCAGAACCTACCTAACACAGGTAGATTAGGAGAGTTATTATATATAAATTTTTAAACTTATTGCAAACTTTTAATTTTCTGAATTCATTAGATTTCAACACATGGGGGTGTTAAATTTCCTGCTTGATGACGTCTCTTCCTGCCATGACATCACTTCCGGGTTAATGACATCACATCCAGTGAGTCCCGACAGATTATCATTCTAAAAAGTGGGTCCCAGTGCTAAAGAGTTTAGTTTATTGCACTAAGGGATAGAAAGTGCTCTAAAAACATTGCTACACAAAACTTTTCTGCAGGTGTTGTACAAAACAGAGAATCTCAGAAAGACAGAGTGTTAACAGATAATTTACAGTGAGATAATTATCTGTTCTGTAATTAATAATTATGTGTTTGAATTTTCTCCATGTATCCTCCCACCTCCAAGAATTTTCAAAGGTGACTGGCACAATAAAAAAAAATCCATCAATTGTGGGACTCCATGATGAGATTTCATAAGCCATGACATCACTTATATATGTATACATTGCAGGGTTTTCATATATCTAGCCTAGAATCACCAAGTGTATCTACACTGTTATATCTGACATATATTTTATGCCTTATCAACTATTGCAGTGGCTGGTTATAAATGTAAATGTAAATGTAAACCTTTTAGATTACAGTGACCAAAATTTGCATTTAATTGTAGTGACTTAAAATGCTCTGCCTCCTCTTTTTTCTATTCCTGCCTCAATTTATCCGTGCATCCTCAAAGGGTCTCTGCATAGCGACAACTCATAGATTTGCATATAATTATTTGAAGCCAGGGAACTACTTAATTGGTGCTGTTTCATCTGTTCGTATGATTGCATATGCTGAAGAGTCCTTCAAGACCCAACCCAGTAATGCGATTAAACATACATACTCGTAAGTTTTTATGTTATTTGAATGAAATGCAGCTATTCAGGTTCTGAGAAGGGTAGTGACAACACAAGTGGCAAAATTTCAGGGTCTAGGACAGTGTCTTAAGTTTACCCCACACCATTCCCAAAACATGCACTTGCAGTTTTTACAGCAGAGGATTGGAAACACTTAAATAAAATGCACAGTCATGGATAGCTTTTAGAGCTGACTGCACACACAAGGTTGCAGATCTCTACATAGAAAAAATTTTGTGAATAGGATCATTTTTTTCTCCTGCAGTGCTATTGGGAAATGTGTAGAATGGAACATGGTGTACCTGAGGAAGAGAGTGTGATATAACTCCTTTCTCTTCCGGATGGTGACACTTCAGCTTGATTGATGTTCATCATGTTTCATCAAGTTTTAAACCGGCTACTCCAGTGGTTCCCAAACATTTTAGCATCAAGATGCACTTTTTAAAATTACACCCTATTGGTGCCCACCTAGGTTTACCAGCCTTTTTAGAAAAGGAGATCTGGAAAGAAATAATATTTATTTTTTTATAATAACCAGAAAAAAAACCCTCAAACATTCATCTCCCTATATTTGCACTTGTTTGCAGGAGCTGAGCTCTTTGCAGGTAATTAGCAGCTACAGTATCTGATTTTTGAAAAGCCTCAGGGCTTGAGGCAATTACTTATATGATCTTTCCATCACCCTTTGGGCACCCACCAAAAATCAGGCAGCGATCCATCAGTTGGTCCCGATTCACACTTTGGGAACAACTGGGCTACTCTGCTAGAACTGGGCATTTTGTGTTGCCAAGCAGCAGAGAGTAAGAACATACTCAGGTAAGCACCACCTTAAAAAAGATGCAGCCAAACTGGTGCGGGTGCAGTAGAGAGTGATGAGGATGATCAGAGGGCTGGAAAACAAGCCCTATGAGTAGAGGCGCTTGTTTCCAGTGAGTATGATAGGATTATAGCCTATGGGCCCAAATCTATCCAACTTTCCAGTGCTGATGCAGCCAAAGCAAGTGGAGCATGCACTGCATCCTGTGGTTGGCAGATAGTCTCAAGGTGAGAGAATATTTCTTTCTTTGGGGTTGCATCAGTGCTGGAAAGTTGGATAGGACTGGGCCCTAATTCTTACTGAACCCAATGGGCTTACTTCTGAGTAAAATACTCAACACCTTTTTCAAAGATCTCTACCTATGAGGAAAGGTTGAGAACTTAGTATGTTTGGCCTGGAGAAGAGAAGCCTGAGGGGGGATGTGATAGTGCTCTTCAAATACCTGAAGAGCTGTCATATGGAAGAAGGAACAAATTTGTTCTCAGCTGCTTCTGATAGTCGAAAAAAATCCAGTGGGTACAAACTGCAAGAGAGGAGAATCAGGCTGGATGTCAGGGAAAAAATTGTTGATGGTCAGAGAAGTTCAGCAGGGGAAGAGATTGCCGAGAGAGGTGGTGGGTGCTCCCTCACTGAAGATCTCCAAGCAAATGCTCGGCAGGTACCTGCTGGGCATACTCTAGGAGGATCTCCTGCTACAGGCAGAGGGTTGGACTAGAAGACCTTGTGGATCCCTTCCAACCATATGATTCTGTGATAAACAAGCCATTTAAAATATTTCACTTCCACATAGGATAGAGACAAGAAATTACCAGCATACCTTGGCATTGTTATTTGCTGTTGAGGAAATCAACCGAGATCCCAATCTCCTACCTAATGTCACCCTGGGCTTCCACATGTATCGCAATGCCTTTCAAGCAAGATTACGCTATGATAACTTTCTGTCCCTTTTGTCTGGAAAAGAAGACAGCTTCCCCAATTTCAAATGTGGTAAACAACCCAAGATTTCAGCAGTCATTGGAGGACTCAGTTCTGAAACGGCTATCCAACAATCCACCATGCTCAATCTCTACAAGCTTGCACAGGTAGGAATGAGAGGGACGCAGCACCAATTTATCAGGCAACATGCATGTTCTATTTGATGCATCACTCTTGAACACACACAAAAAATCACACACAAAAGGGTGTCAGGAATGCAACACTCTTTTGGCAGATCTTCCACGTTCTCAGTGGCATCACTAGAATTTACGTTACCTGATGTGGGAGGCCAGCAAGTCACCCCCATGATGGACTTTTTTTCCATGCAGTGGGCAAGGTGGGGCACATGGTGATGTAGTATTGCCACACCCCAACTGGTTTTTTAGCTATACCTTTTGAAAGAACAGAGATATTTCAACGTGTTTTTTTCTTTCTTTTTCATTGCATTCTGCTGTAAATCACACATTGAATGGTATCTAACATGTTGGTATTATTCCTACAAATAGCGATTTTAGCTATTTTGGTCACTACTGTTGTCATCCCCCTGAGGGTGTCACATTACTTATTGGTTCCATTCTGTGTATTGGTCCCATATTAAATGCTGGCACTCCAGTGCAGTTGCATGGTCAGGCAAATCTAGACCAGTGGTTCCCAAACTGATTTTTGGTGGGTTGCAAAGAGCCTCCAATAGAAATAAAAATATATGATACAGATATAGAAATACAAATGCAGGCATGATCAGATAACTATTGCCTCAAGCTCTGAGACTATTCAAAATTCCGATAGCTGCTAATTGTCCTGCAAACAGCTCAGCTCCTGCAGTTTGCAAGGAGCTGAGGTTCGGCAGTTTGCAAGCTTGTGTAACTATAGGGAGTCAAATGTCTTAGTTGATGCCCCCTAATAAAGAATTCCAAAAAAACTCAGAAGATTATAAATAGATAGATAGATAGATAGATAGATAGATAGATAGATAGATAGATAGATAGATAGATAGATAGATAGATAGATAGATAGATAGATAGATGTGTGATACTTCTACAATTTCTTATCTTTCTGTCAATCAATTTGGACTCTATATTTTATATTCATTCCTGACTGAAATGGTTTACCGCGGTAAAATTAATACCAGAAACACACACAGAAAATGTAAGTGAGAACCGTTAAACCATCAACAGTTAGACACTTACGCCAAATACAGGTTGGGTCTCATTATTCACGAGGGTTCCGTTCCAAGAACTCACATGGATGGCAAAAAACGCACTATAGCCAATCAATTTAAAAAACTAAGTTTCTTTGCTCTGGTGATTTAAAAACAGACTTGATGATCTTTGTAATGCACACAGAGGCCATCAGTCTCTCTCCAGGCTTCACTAGGAGCCCCAGCAAGAGGGAAAGAAAGAATGGAGGTGATAAAGTTGCCATTGAGCCTTCTTTCAAGTGCTCAGGGGGAAGGGAGGAGTGAAGCCTGCAGAGAATGATTGATGGATTGTCAGCCTCCTGCCCTCTCTGGCATTATTAAATGACTGTTGTACTTTAATTTAAAGGGCCCTTCTCATCAGCTTTGACACAGAAAAATCTGTGGATACTTAGGTTATACCTGTAATCACTTGTATGACTGTCTCTATGCAACAGTATAAAGCAGATTTTTAAACTGTGGTTTTAAAGGGGTGCATTTTTCCCCTTCTCCGGGGATCAGCACATTCCTTCTCATTTGCAGGGGCCATTCGTGTTGAGTCAAATCTGTGTATAAAAAATCCGTGTATAACAAGGCTGGACCTGTATAAGTTAAACCATTGATGGTAACAGTCACTGAAACAAAGACCTGTTCTGTTTTGCTCAAGACAAAAGTTTTAAGTTTAAAGCTCAGCAAAGGGGGAGATCTACTCACCTTTCCAGGGGAAGGGTTTCATAGTATTGAATCCACAGCAGGGGAGCTTTGACCAATGTTCTCATCAATGATGATGATGGAATAGATCACAAAAGTTCTACCTCTTCCCCCCCCCCCATCTTCAGCTCAGCTATGGCTCACTTCAGCAAAGATTGAGAGACAAAACTCAGTTCCCTTTTTTGTACCAAGTGGCCCCAAATGAAGATTCACAGAGCGAAGGGATAGTGAGGATCTTACAATATTTTCAGTGGACGTGGATTGGACTCATCATTTCAGACGATGATAGTGGAGAGGCATTTGAACACCATTTGAAATCACTGCTCAGTTTGAATGGCATCTGTGTTGACTTCACAAGAAAGGCCCCATTATTTTATCTCCCATCTGGTAGCATATCCACCATGGGTTTCAAATGTGACATTCCAATAGTCCTTACTAAGACAAAAACCAATGTGATTGTTGTATATGGGGATGCACAGTCCATGAATGGTTTACAAATGATTATGAATGTCTATAAACCATATAAGAGGTCACCCTTGAAGAAAGTTTGGATCACAACAACCCGTTGGGACTTCATTTCAACCATAATTACTGGGGATGCAGACTTCAAATCCTTCCATGGCTCCTTGTCCATAGCAATCCACAAAAATATGGTGCCAGGATTTCAAAAGTTTCTACAGACTTTTAACCCTTCCCAGCATGGAAAGGGTTTGTTCATGAAAAATTTCTGGTTTGCTTTATTTGGCTGTTGGAATGAAAAATCTGACATGCCCGTACCACTCTGTACAGAGGAAAAAAGGTTAGAGACTCTTCCTGAGACTGTGTTTGAAATGGACATGTCTGACAAAAGCTACACTATCTACAATGCAGTCTATGCCTTGGCACATACATTACATGCCATTCATTCATCCAGGCCAAGAACATCGGTAGAGACTTCCAAATGGAAACTTCACACCATGCAGTCATGGGAGGTAATGACGGAACTGTGTTTATTGCGTTATTGAGACCTTCGCGAGAGTGTGTGGATGTGTTCAATGTAAACAGCAGTTGGCTAAGATGCTGATGTGCATTGGAAACATGATGAGCGGTTTAATGTCACTGTAGTCCAATCTGGATTGACCTTCAGTCGGAAAATATTTGTTGCAGGGATGGGAGGGATAGTCTCATTCCCTCTTAGCTGTTGACTAGTGTTGGTCACTGTTCTGCCAAATTCTCGACTCCTGCCGACCACGGCAATTTGTCCCGTCCAAATATCCCAACTCCCTTTTAATGCCCGCTTTTGGCTAATTAACACCCTCCTTTTCCAGGAACAACAGCTGCAGTGTGCAATGGAATGAACACAGAACTCCTTATCTATAGCAAATAACAAGAATTTATTGCTACAAACACAGCCACTCCCTGCAAGTCCCCTTGTCCAGAGGCTTTCCCTCCCCAAAACTCCACTTAACTCCGGGGGTAACGTCTGAAGCCTCCAAGTCCAATCCGTCTCCAAAACACAGTCCAGTCTTCTGCAGTAGAGTTCCTCCTCTCCAGCAGTGTGTCTCCTCCAGCAGGGTCCTGGCAGTCCTCTCTTCCTGTAGGTCTGGGTCAGGTAGCCCTCTTGGTCAGCGTCCGGCTTCCGGCTGGGTCAGCGTCCTGCTTGGCCAGCCCTTGGCTCCTTCTGAAGCTGCCTTTTATCCTGCAGCCCCTTGTTAAGTCCAAATTCAGCTCAGCTGTGAGCTACCTTGTTTAGTCCAAGTTAGGCTCAGCTGAGCTATCTCTTCAGTCCATGAGTCCATGCAAAGTCCCATCAAGGTCCAATGAAGCTCAGGTGTCCATCCAGGTCTCCATTGGCCTTGATTGATTACAGCTGTGGAGCCAGCCCTGCCCTTCCCAGAGCTGTCAAACAGCTGTCAAAACAGGGAATCGCTGTCAACACCACATCATCCACCTGATGATCTTCTGATCTTCCATTACAGTCACATCTGCCGAGGCTTTGCTGAACTTTACCTCTGCTTTTCTGTCAGTCATTCAATCTTGTCTTTCATGTTTTGAATACTCTCGGTGCATGCATGTTGTTGTTTTTTTGCAAATATGTGTAACAATTTCTTAAGTAAATGCAGCAAGGTATGAATGAGTGAACACTGTATTCCACGGGCGCCAGGAAGTAGCCAGAGGTCTCTGCGTCTCCTTCCCCCAAGGAAAGCCACAGCCCCGCAATGGGACTTCTCATGTCTGCACTGGATATTTTGTTCGTGCAGATGAGAAAACCTCCATGTTGGGCTTTGCAGTTCAACTCAGAGGATAGGATCAGGTGTAAAAGAGCTCTGCCAGTCCCATCTCCCTCTTGGGCTGGTCACTCACCCTGCCCCACTCTCCCCCACCCCAGAACAACTCCCCCTCGCCCTGAAAAGCTCACCTTTGGGCTTACATTTGGGGGCTCCTGCAACCTTCCCATTCAGTGCTGAGGCCAAGCACCGACGCGCGCTGATGCAGCACAGGTGGCCTCTCCACCCTGGGTACTGCAGACATTCCTTACAGCATGTTTGCAACACCCAGCGTCGGTGCGGAATCTCAGTGCCTGTACTCAAATTACACAGGATTGGGCCCTTAAACCAGGATCTCTGAGCAGCTGTTCTCAGACTTCAGGGTGGAAATTTTGCTAGTGAGTCTTCTCTGTTCAGCAGAAGAGGATGTGATAGTTGCATTGAGGGCTCAAACCTACCCAGATTTCCAGTGCTGATGCATCTGCAGAGCACTGCTGAGGTACCTTGTGGAGGCCTGTGTGACTACTCCCCCACTGCAGGAGGCAGCACACACCTTGTTGGCATGTCTGCCTCCATGCTGGTACTCTGGATAGGATTGGGCACAGCCCCCAAGAAAAAAGACTGCAGTCTAGGCAAACTAACACATCAACTGTTTGAATCCTTCTCATGTTATCGCCTGAATGTGCTTCAGTGAAAGAAGGGATTCAGTCTCCAGTGCAGGAATTTACATTTGTGGTATGGTATTTGTGGTATGGAAATCTTTCCATAGTTGCAAACACTTGCTGCAAGGGAGTGGCGCCAGGATGCAGTGCTCTTGTTGTCTTGTGTGCTCCCTAAGGCACCTCGTGAACTACAGAAGCTGGACTGGATGGTCCTTTGGTCCTGATCCAGCAAGGTTCTTCTTATGTTCTTATGCTCTGGTTTTATAAATCCTGAGATCTGATTTTCATTTCCAGCTTCATCCATTTTTGAGAACAATTCATTTCAACAACAACGCTGGGAATGAAGTGTTTTTCAGTGAAGGCATGGAATTCTCCACTGGATATGACATTCTGAACTTCATCACTTTCCCAAATAAATCCTTCATTCGAGTGAGAATTGGGAGGATGAATTCTCAGGCCTCCTCCAACCAAGGGTTCACCATTAAGAAAGAGACCATTATTTGGCCTAGCAGCACCAACCAGGTGAGTGTTTCAGATTCTGATTTCCTGTGGAAGCTATTTTATTTCATCCATGCCTCTGGCTCTCTAATTTTTCCAGTTCAGGTTGAGTACCCCTTATCTGTAATTCAGAAATACAGAATATTCCGAAATCTGGAACATTTTTGAGCGTGACTTTTTTCTCCTAAAGAAAAAAAATCACAAACTGTGTTTCATGCACAAACCTTGTTTCGTGCACATAATTTTTTTTTTTTTTAAATTACCTTCAGGCTATTTGCGAAAATGTCATATGAAATATCAAAAAATTTTGTGTTTAAACTTGGGCCCCATCCCCAACATTTCTCATTATATATTTGCAAATATTGTGAAATATAGAAAAATCTGAAATCCAAAACACTTCTGATTCCAAGCGCTTTGGATGAGGGATGCCCAACGTGTATGAGTGCCACAGAACTGATTCCGGCACATACCACATGGACATTGTCGGGGCCCCTCCCAGATGCTCTGACCCCTGACTTACCCTGGAGCAGGCACCCCATGCCCAGGGTGGGGAGGCTTCCCTGCCCTTGAGGGGGGCAAAGAAGGTTGGCTTACCCCAACCAGACAGAGGGGGCTGACAGGGCAAATAAGGAACACTGCAGGAAACAAACCAGGAACAGGAAAGGCCTTTTCTGCCCCCCCCTGGAGGAAGGGGAGGGGCCAAAAGGGGGCCAAAAGGAAGCCAGGGATGAGAGGGGGCAGTGAAGCAGGGAGCTGTGAGTTGAACAGCTCCTGCTACCAAGCCAGGTGTGGCAGCTCTGCTAAGGAGGAGGACTTGGGTGCTGGAACCCCCTCCCGCTCCAGCCAATCTGAGGCCTCCCTGGGGGTGGGACAAGCCTACTCCAGGCCCCTCCAGGGCTGGGCCCCTCCAGACATCTTGTTCCTGTTAAAGGTTAGGCCAGCCATTTTCAACCACTGCAACGTGGAACATTGGTGTGCTGCAATCTGTTTGCAGGTATGCCTTGGGAGTGCCTTGGTCATTCATTAGTAGGGCAACTGGAGGATATGAGCCCCTCTCCACTGGCAGAATGGTGTGCCTGGTCAATTGTGAAAAATCTACTGGTGTGCCTTTAGCGCCTTCTCAGTGTGCTGTGAGATTAAAAAAAAGGTTGAAAATCGCTGGGTTAGGCTTTTCAGAACATCGTTAGCCCTGGCCTAGGATGTACGGATATCTTCTTTTAATTTATACCCATAGTTGTTTCCGTGATTATCAAAATGTCATAACTTTGGGTTATGACGTGTGTACATGTACCGATAAGTGACGCACAATTTAACTGCGCTGTCTCCATATTGTGATCAGGGGTCTCCACATTCCGCATGTTCTGAGAGATGTCAGCCTGGATGCCACAGAAGAGTTCGTGAGGGAGAACCAACTTGCTGCTATGACTGTTTGAGATGCCCTGAAGGAACCATTTCAAACCAGACAGGTCCGTGATTCAGGAGCCTCAGAATATATATGGGGACACTTGATAACTGTGCTTTTATCCTTCTCCTTTTCATTCCTGGCACTGAAATAGACATCTCAGGGATTCATAGTCACTGCCTCAGTTCATGTCTGGCTGTGATTTTAATCCAAACCGTACAAGATGATGCCTGAATGCACCAGCAAATCCCTCCCCCCTCCTATTTATTTATTTTTCTACCACCCTTCCTCCATGGGGCTCAGGGTGGTGCACATAGTTCCTCCCCTCTTTTTGTCCTCACAACAGCCTTGAGAAGTAGGTGAGGTTGAGCGATAGTGACTGGCTCAAGGTCAGGCAGGAAGCTTCTTGACTGAGCAGGGATCTGAACCTAAAAGGACCTGGTGTAGGTCCAAGGACATGAATTGACACCTGGTAGCCTATGGAGACAAAAGAAAAAAGTGTTTTTTTTTACCTCCCCTGGGCTGTCTGGTTCCCCCTCCCCCCCAGCCCATAGCATGGAGCGTGCTCTCTGTCAGCAGTAGTAGTGTAGCTAAGGCAGGGCCAGGGGATACAGGGCCCTGGGTACCACACCTTGAGGGGTGTCAAGCCAGGGGATCATTCACAGGCATTCAGAGTGATTGAGGGCCTCCTTGCCACAGCAGTAGCTTCTGCACCCACTTTGTGGACACTCAGGACTGTTATGCACTGCTGTGAGCGGCTGATGGCTTTTTCGCTTTCCTCCCTCTTTTTGGAGGAAAAAAGGCCAAAGAAGCCATTGGATGCTCAGATTGGCACACAACCACTCTGAGTGCTTGCAAGAGGGGTTGCAGGACTCAGAATGGTGGAAAAAGCAGTAGGACGCTCAGAGCGGCACTCAGCCTCTCTGAGCATGCTGTAACCTGGAAGTAATCGGCAGTGATGTCATCACGTCACCACAATTGCTTCCAGTTCAGGTATGTCCGGGAGGTGACATCGCAAGTCAGGGCCCCGGATACCAGAGGGGCCAAATACGCCTCTGGTCAGCAGCACTGCTATCTCTGGACATGGATGCGGGGACACACACACACACACACACACACACACACACACACACACACACACAGAGCCACACAGATTTCTTATCAATGCCAGATACAACACTGAGATGATGATGCAATCTAGGTTGGGAGACCATAATAGAAGACTTCTGCCCTGGGTTTCATGAGGTTGCTTCTGTTAACACCCGCAGGAAGTCCTCCTGGAATGGATCTCATCTTTTGGGATGGGCACATCAGTCACTCTTGTCTCTTGAGCTGGAACATTTCATTTCAGCTGCTCTGAACTGGAACACCTTTGGGAGTGATACACAGGCTGCTTTTCCATGACTAGATGTCTCTTTCCTTGACTAGATGTCTCTTCAGCCTTGACAAAGCTATAAACACAATATAGTCATCTGGTTTTGAGATGTCCCTTATTGTGACTGGTTGAGCCAAATGCCTTCCTTCTGCTTCTGCACACCGCTTCACCGACACTCCTCGCACATGCACCAGTTTTTCTAATTCCCGTAGTATCAGGAGATAGCAGAATATTTCAAAGGAAGAGGGTAAAAAGTGAGAGAGTGGTAAAAAAAAATATGAACTAGTAAGTAGTATCCACATCTGTTTAGGCTTAGAATAGACGGTCTCTTGGCATAATGGATACCTTCTGAAACCTGATAACTTCTTCAGTAAGGTGATAATTTTCAACTACACCCTGGGCCCATGAGGTAAATTGTACATGTGCACAGGTTAAAATGGGAGCCCAGGAGCCAAAGGAAGGGGCCTGACAATTTCCTGGGGTTTTTCATTTTCCAGCCTCAACAGAACCCTTGTGGGGTGGGATGGTGAAGGGGATACACCATACTTGGACCTGGGGTCAAAAGGGGGGGTCAGACTGGCTATTGGAGACCCAGAAAGTTCCTGTATTTAAAAAAAACAAAAACACATATATTTTGTAGACAAACATTCACATTTTGTGTATCCCTACATAGTTTAATATATCATAATTCATAGAAATTGTAATCCAATCAGAGCATGACTTTATGATCCAATGAAGTAAGGAAGGAGTTCAATTGATATCCCGGTAGGGGATGTCATTAGGATTGGCCTCAGTGAGTGGCATGTGACTGTCTTCCCTTTTCAGATGCATCTCACTGTGACAAATGCCCAGAAGATGAGCATCCCAACAAGGATCACAGCCACTGTATCCCCAAAGTCATCACTTATCTAGCATACGATGAACCTTTAGGCACTGTTCTGGCTTCCACTGCATTGGTTTTCACTCTGCTCACAGCTGTGGTGCTTGCAACTTTCATCAAGTATCGGGACACTCCCATCGTCAGAGCCAACAATCGGGATTTTACTTACCTTCTGCTCATCTCCCTCTTGCTCTGCTTCCTCTGCTCCTTGCTGTTCATTGGACAACCAAGCAGGTTGACCTGCCTTCTTCGGCAGGCTGCTTTTGGAAGTGCCTTTTCTCTTGCTCTTTCCTGTGTGTTGGGCAAAACCATCACTGTGGTTCTTGCATTCACAGCCACAAACCCAGGAAGCAAGATGAGAAAATGGGTTGGGAAAGAACTGCCCTTTTCCATTATCCTTGTTGGTTCTATTGTTCAGGTTGGCCTCTGTGTCATCTGGCTGGGCACCTCTCCTCCATTCCCAGACCTTGACATGTTCTCCCAGTCTGGTCAGATCGTAGTGGTATGTAATGAGGGCTCAGGCACCATGTTCTATCTTGTTCTGGGCTACATGGGCTTTCAGGCCTTCATTAGCTTCATGGTGGCCTTCTTAGCCAGGAAGCTGCCGGACACTTTCAATGAGGCCAAGTTCATCACCTTCAGCATGTTGGTCTTTTGCAGTGTGTGGGTGTCCTTTTTTCCAAGCTACCTGAGCACGAAAGGGAAATACATGGTGGCTGTGGAGATCTTCTCTATTTTGGCCTCCAGTATTGGGTTACTTCTTTGTATTTTTGCTCCTAAGGTGTACATTATTTTGTTTAGGCCAGTCATGAACACCAGGGACCAATTCTTTAAGAAAAGGAATTCTACTAAGTAACTCCTTAGAGTCGTGTAAAGGCCCATGGCTGTGGCAAGGGTTGGAGGTTCTTTTTGGTTCCAATGAAGAAGGGAGTCCAATCCTAGCTTGTCATAAAACAGCTTTATTTATCAAAAATCTGAGAGCATCAACTTACAGGAGCACTTTCAGGCACAAGACTTACAAAACTCTAGGTGACCCACCGAGCCAGCAAGGCCCAGGAGCAAAGAATTGACTGAACAGAGGGACTTATATAGGCTATAGGTTACTAAAAATATCAGCACAATGAGCAAGAACAGGCTAATTGAAAATAGAGTGACGTATGTTGCTGAAATATAAACTATGCATTATTACTCTTTCCAGAATTCTCATCATTAAGAGTTATGAAGCAGGTGCAATCAAAAGATTGTTGTAGGCTTTAGTCTGGGAAAACACTATGCATTAACAGCCCAATCCTAGCCACACCTTCCTGGGAGTAAGCCCCATTGACTCTAATGGGACTTACTTCTGAGTAGACCTGCATAGGATTGGGCTCCAGGTCAGCTGCAGGTCAGGTCATTTGCATTTGGACCCAACTTCTCAGCTTCTCACGGGAATGTTACAGGGATTTCCAGCGAGAAAGCAGACAGCTTTCAGAAAATGGAAGGCAAGGGGAGAAGATGGCTGCCAGGCCTTGCACCTGCCATTGCAAGTAATTTGGAACGTTAGCAATCCCCGCTCAGTCTATCATGTGATGATCAATATTAGTAAGTCTGGGCTCTTCCAATCGGGGTGCTCTGTGTCCCCTGCTTCACTTGAGAAATGGAACTATTTCTGGAATGAATCCTGAGGTATAGGATAGTCATTTGTACTATAACCCATTCTCTGGTTGACTTCTTGGCAATGGGTGCAGCAGAGTCAGTCATCTTACAGATTCATGTACCTTTACAACTCCCTCACTAGTTTTTAGGAAGAACATTTTGAAAGAAAGGCACCCACAGCACTGTTGGAGACAGTGTCTGCACATTGGGTGCAGTGGAGTATTGGGTCAGCTATGCGTGTCTTCTTAGGGAATCTGCAACAGTGACCTTTTGAGCTCCAGTTTGGGGATCTTAGGACTCCCCAGGGGACTTCAGAGTCCACCAGAAGTTGGAAAGTTGATTGAGTGAATGCGCCAGAAAGTCAGATAGCAAGTGACATTTCACCCCCAAACTGTTGATGGAGGCTACTGGGGTCTTCCTTAAGCCATACCTATTGCAGCAAGAGACAGTACTTTTTAAGGTGATGGGACTTATGACTTGGGGCAGTTGCCCTTGCTAGCTCCTAGTTATAGGGTGGGGAGACATGTCCAGTGTTTCATTATAGGCTGGACATTGATGAAAGATCAGGAAGGATCTTGAGATACTTAACAGAAAAATTGGAAATATTGGCACAGCTGTAGAAGGCAGCTACTGAGGGAGATTTTTAAGGTTTACCTGTATTGATATATCTTCTTATGTAAACTTATGTATTTGTCTAATTCAAGTAATGTATATTGTTCTCTGAAACTGGTTCTTGGGCCTACAAATATGGATACAGACTTTGGTTGTGCAGTTCTCTGCTTACGCAGATAAGAAGGAATGTGTTTTTCAGCTTTTAACTGTGGCTGACAGCCAGGGACTTTTGCAAAGGAACAGAGAAGATCATGTCAGACAGTACTAGGGCGCAATGACCCGGGTTTATGAATTCTGGAAAGTTTGGAAAGTCCCGAGAAGCCAAACTGCGTCATGGTTGTTATGCACAGTTGTTTTTCTACTGTTATAATGAGTGATATAAGTGATCCACTTCTAATGGATATAAGTGATCACAAAAGGGGGAGGTACAAGGGGTATGGTCTTGTCCTTGACAAGTCTGTCCAAGCCTGTTAGCTAATAAACCATCTGAAAGAGAGCAACTCTTGATTTTTCATTTCGTCTCCTAATTGGAAAACAAAGAAATCCAAATTCTTTCTATCACTACTTCCTAACTGTGTTCATTAAACTCTATTGGATTAGTCCCTGGCTGTAAGTGGCAAGGCATATAGCTTCTGCATTATAATAGCAAGCCATCTTTGCAGTGTCAGTTTGGGGCTGTGGCCATAAGAACATAAGAACATAAGAACATAAGAACAGTCCCACTGGATCAGGCCATAGGCCCATCTAGTCCAGCTTCCTGTATCTCACAGCGGCCCACCAAATGCCCCAGGGAGCACACCAGATAACAAGAGACCTCATCCTGGTGCCCTCCCCTACATCTGGCATTCTGACTTAACCCATTCCTAAAATCAGGAGGTTGCGCATACACATCATGGCTTGTACCCCATAATGGATTTTTCCTCCAGAAACTCGTCCAATCCCCTTTTAAAGGTGTCTAGGCTAGACGCCAGCACCACATCCTGTGGCAAGGAGTTCCACAGACCGACCACGCGCTGAGTAAAGAAATATTTTCTTTTGTCTGTCCTAACCCACCCAACACTCAATTTTAGTGGATGTCCCCTGGTTCTGGTATTATGTGAGAGTGTAAAGAGCATCTCCCTATCCACTCTGTCCATCCCCTGCTTGGTCTTGGGAGAAGGGGAAGGCTCCCTGCAGATTTCAGGATGCCTCCTTTCAAAACGAAGCAGCCGGTGTCATGTCGCAGTTGGGTTTTGGAAAGGGATAGCGTGAGGCAGAAAGATTGGTCAAAGGGGCCCAAATAACTTCACCAGAGACTTCTTAGCTCAGGGGTTGGCTGAGACCCACATAAGTAACTACAACAAATTCAACCTCCAAAGCTTCTTGACTTGTTGAGCTGTGCATGATGCAGTTTGGAGCTTCCTTGATGCCACACCACAGGCTGAAGAGGATAACCTGGAATGGCCAGCCAGTGATCTCTGTCTTTGAGTCAGGGTGAGAATGCCTGAGAGGAGGAAGTATACTGTCTCCTCCAAGGTAGCCTGCCTTAAATGCAGGTGGAGTGTGAGCAAAGGGAGGGCCTGCTGTAGGGTACTTGGAGGGCCTGCTGTAGTGAACTTGTATAAAATACTAAGTTGAGGCCCATATTATTCAAACTCTTTGTCTTGTGTTTTACTGGTGTTATGAAGTCAATTTCCTTGTGAAAATGTGTATTCAAGTTCCTGTATTTTTCTTGATTACATTCCATTTACATTCGGACTTCCGTCCATCACAGCAGTTCCATGAGGTTCCAGGATTAGCACCAACTGAGGAACTACCCTCACCTAGACTGGCTTAGTATTAGCACAATGGCTGTAACTTGCTCTCTCAGATCATACACCCGAGGAAGAATAACCTTATCCAACTGCAGTTATTTACTGGCTGTCGTAGTGCCTCTTCCACGAGCACTGACTGCCATAAAGCAGTCAGCACGGTTGTAAAAGTCGCTCCAGCGGCACGCTACTCAGCAAAATGTTAGCAAAACAGGTGTCGGCGAGGCTAAAACAAGTGTGATGGAGGTGGGCAAGAGCGGAACAGGGTGGTGATGGGGTGGGGTGGGCAGATTGGGTCAGGGAATGGGAGTGTTCAATGGCAGTGACAGCCATTAGTACATTAGTACATGACAGCCACCTCATCCTATTTGCCTTCCCAGACCCAATTGCACAGTGCAGGTCCACTCAGATCTTCACCGGCTATTTCACTAGTGCAGGTCCAAGTAGATCCTCTGCATTGCAGAGGCTTACTCCTGGGCCAGGGAATGATTGTTGCTTTATGATTGTTTCCTTATCCAGAGGTGACCTCCTGGACTGCCCCCCCCCCACACACACACACTGCAGGATGCAGTGGTAGCCAATTTGACTCTGCAATAAACAATAGGGTTGGGTTCTAAATGGTAATTTATGTTAATGCTTTCAGATAAACAATTATTCATAGTCATAGTGAGAATGTGGTTGATATAGAACTCACATCTACCTGAACTCTTTCTCTCCTATGCTCTCCTTGATCTCATATCCCATTCTGGAGATTTGGTAAAGTGGTCATCAAATCATGCAATGAAGCTGGAGTGGGCATGGAACAGGACAAACCAAAATATTCAAGGGCTGGTGGTGGTACACCTTGCATAGGATGCTCTGGTGGGATTTCACTTCACCTCCAAGACTGAAGAGGTGCATATTTATGGTTTATTAAGCTCTGAATAGTAGACAGAGTAATGGAGAAAAACTAATAACATCGCTTTCTCGTGCTTCTTAAAGTTGCTTTTGCACAGCAGGCTTTGAAAAGGGTGACCCAAATGCATGTTAGCTCCACTTTCCCAAGAGACCAAATGGAGCCTCCATTTGTAGAGGTGGAATATTTTCTGAGTACAAAATATCAGGGACAAAGGTAGAGCTCTCAAATTCAAGAACTTGTAGTTTGGGCACTGTTGAGCATCTGGCTAGCCAGACACAGGATGCTTGTCTTCACACCTCCCAATGAGTAGAAAGGCCTTAACCAAAGATACTACACAAAATCTTCCTGAATCTGCTCTACAACACAGAGTATCTGAGAAAGAGGCAAAGAGAGAGAGTGGCAATTATCTCCCCTATAATTAACAGTTATGTGATTAATTCCCTGCCATGCAAATCCCCCTCCCCAGGGATTTTGAGAAGCAAGTTTCCAGGATCATAAACAAAAAACAGATTCATCAGTTGTAGAACGTAATCATGAAATGGCATAAACAGTGGTGTTTCTGATAAATGCTGGCATTGCTGGGCTCTGCCATTACCGGTCTTGAATAATCTATAATATGATGACTGTGTTCAGTCTAACAGATAGATTATGCCTTATCAATTACTGTAGTTGCTTGGAGTGTGCATGAAAGCTTCACGGCAGAAACAGATTGCGGAGACCTAAAATGCTGCTCCAGCTGTTGTTTCTACTGCTGCCCCAGGCCATCAGTGAAACCTCAGAGGAAGTTTGTGAAGCAACAACTGACAGATATTCACGTGATTATTTGAAGCCAGGAGACCATGTCATTGGTGCAGTTTTGTCTGTACAAATTGTTACAGATCAAGGAGTGTCCTTCAGGTACTTACCCCCCAATCCTGGTCTATTTGGAGCCAAGTAAGTTTGCATGTATATAGGAGGTTGATCATCATAGCATAAGCATCAGCATTTCAGAACCAAACTTAGACCTCAATCCAACCCAATTTTCCACTGCTGGTGCAGCCAATGGGGTATGCGCTGCATCCTAACGTGGGAAGGCAGTCACAGAGGCCTCCTTTATGTAAGGGAACATTTCTTCCCTTACCTTGGGGCTGCATTGGAGCTGCGCTGGTGCTGGAAAGTTGGATAGCTAGCTACTCAGAAGTAAGTCCTATTTTGTTCAATGGTGTTTACTCTCAAGAAAGTGTGGTTAGGATTGCAGCTTTAATGTCATAACTTTAGTCCTGACTGTGGTCAAGCCATGCACATTTTCACAAATAATTCCTGCAACAGTGACAGTGGAAGAGAGGACTTGCACAGAAATATTTGGGTCCAATGAAGGACCAATGAAATCCAATGAAGAATGGGTTCATAACATTTGGGTCCAATGAAGGATGATGAATGGCTATCAGTGCTCATTGCGCACAGAACAAGTCATGCATTTCTACACCAAAAAAGGTTTTGGGAGAAGAATGTAATGTTTGTGGAACTCCATGTGAAAATTTGAAGGCTGGAACATATTGTACTTGTGCAAGATAGCATGAGAGACCATCTTCCTCTTCCTTCTGGCAGCACCTAAGCTTCTTTGTTCTTCAACATTTCCCCCCCAAAACTTTAAATTTGCAACTTTCCCTGTGCTTTGCGAACTGGGGGTGTGTGGGGGGGGGCAGGATGGGACAGGACAGGATGGCTACTAATGTAAGCAAGCAATTGAAAACGACTTATTTTCATGCAGTGCAGAGATAAAGAATTACCAGCATGCCTTGGCTTTGCTATTTGCTGTAGAGGAAATCAACAGGGATCCAAGCCTCATGCCCAATGTCACTCTGGGCTTCCACATCTACGATAATGCCTTCCAAGCCAGATTAAGCTGTGATGTCCTTCTGTCCCTGCTGACAACGGAAAAAGACAGCTTTCCCAATTTCAAGTGTGGAAAGGAACCCAGTACGTCAGTAGTCATTGGAGGACTCAATTCTGAAGCTTCTATCCAGACAGCTACCATGCTCGATCTCTACAAGATTCCACAGGTAGTGGTTTGTGGAATGAAGCATCAGCAATTTACCATTGACACACAGTTTCCACAAACTACAATATTCTCTCTCTCTCTCTCTCTCTCTCTCTCTCTCTCTCTCTCTCTCTCTCACACACACACACACACACACACACACACACACACACACACAAGATAGTGTTACATAATGACATAGACTATGCAAAACTCTCATGGGCTGCAATCCTATGCACACTTTCCTGAGAGTGAGTTCAATTGATCTCGGTGGAACTTACTTCTGAGTAGACATGCATAGGGTTGTGCAGTTATTCAGGTTTTCCTATAGGAGTATTCTACTATAGCAGTGATTTTCAGCCTTTTTCATCTCACAGCAAACTGATAAGACACTAAAATTGTCAAGGCACACCATCATTTTTTTTTTGTACAAGTCATACCATGCTGCTGGTTGAGGGGATCACATCCCCCAATGGCCCCACTCCTCTAATAAATGATCCATCAAACTTCTGTGATACACCTGAGAAACATTTGTGGCACATCAATGTACCACAGCACACTGGTTGAAAATCACTATAGGGTTCTATAGGTACTATAGGGTTGAGATATTTTTGGACTATGTTTCAGCATCATTTACTCTTCCAGTCTGACTCCTCCTGTGTCTAGAATGAGACATGCTGAAATGCACACTCAAAGAGATATTTAGGATTGCTGAGTATTGGCTTCATGTTTAGTACATGACCAGGTCATACGCCATGCAAAGCACAACACTTCAGCTGTGTGTTTAACTATATCCAGACCATATATTGGGAACTCCCTTCCTGCTTTCTTTTGCATAGGACTGATGGGAGTAGGAATCATAGCCTAACAGAGTTTTCAGTTAACCATTTTTCTCTTTGTTTCAGTGAGTTGAATGGAGTGATGCAGGCTATTCAGAAGAGTGTAGGTAAAGATTCTCAAAGGATAGTTCTGGGGGGAGGGGATGATTCCCAGTGGTTCCCAGCGGTATCAGCGTGTGCAAGATCCTAACTCCATTCCTTCCCCCTTCCTTCACCCTTACTCTCCTTGGACTTGTACCATAAAAAGAACTGGCACAGATCCATGGAGATCCATTGGGGTAGCAGAGTCTTGCTGCAGTCTAAGGGAATAAAAGGACCATCACTTCAAGGAAGACTCTGGATTCCCCCCCCCCCCGGTCAGTAACACTTTATTGATGCGACTGCATTGGCAGGAGGGGGAATTTGGGTCAGATTGGGCTGTAGAACACTGAACGTTCAACAGTGGCCAAAGTTAAGACTTATAGCTGAATCCTATTGGGCTATCCCTGCATGCTCTATATTCACCACTGGTTCCAGTTGTTGCAAAGATTGCCATAAGGCACGCTAGCAGAGTCAGCTCAGGGTCTCAGTGCAGAGAAGATGACCAGATAGCACTGATGCACTACCAGCCAGCAGTAGGCTTATTTGGGGCATGGGGAGGTGGGGAGGGGATGGAATAGGGCAGAGGGAGGGAGGTCCTTGGGGTAGACCAGGCCTGGAAGGGGGGTGGAGATGATGGCAGACTCTGCCACCAAATCCAATGCTCCATTCTGAGCTGGCAAACCCAACATGTTTCTCCTCAGTTCTGTGCCCACTCAAGGGTGAGTGCAGATCCAAGTAGATCCATTAGGACTGCCATAGGTCAACACAGGGTAAGGGTATGTTTGTTCCCTTAACCTGAAGGGACCTGGGGCTACTTCCCTGGCTCGACAGGATACAGTGGTAGCCATTTCGGCAGTGCTGTAGCCCCGGGTGCTAGGGAAGCATAGGATTGGGCCCCTATTTAGTGAAAGTTTGGCAAACGAAGCTCAGCAAAGAGATGTATTTTCTAAGCTCATTCTGGAGAAGTTTCCATCGTTTTGGATGCATAACTGAAGAGCTCTGATTTCTAGCAAGGGTTGTTGTATCTTTCTGTAATGAATGAAGTCCTGTTCCTCCTCCCACCCCATTCAGTTTGGTTATGGTTCACTTCACCAAAGACTGATAGACAAGGTTCAATTCCCTTTTTTGTACCAAATGGCCCCAAATGAAGCTTCTCAGAGTGAAGGAATAGTGAGGATCTTAAGATACTTCCAGTGGACTTGGATTGGCCTAATTGTTTCCAATGATGATAGTGGAGAAGAGTTTGAACGAAGCTTGAAATCCATGTTCAGCTGGAACGGCATTTGTGTCGCCTTCACAGAAAAGATGCCATTATACTCTCTCCACAGCTTAATTACATCAGTACACCATTTGATTACTAAATGGGAAATGATGTCATTTCTTATTAAGACGAAAGCCAATGTGATTGTTGTATATGGGGATGGAAATTATATGCATGGTTTCCAAATGGCGCTACATTTTTATGAAAATATCACACCATTAGGGAAGGTTTGGATCACGACTCCTCGATGGGAAATAACTTCAAAGTCATTTGTGGGTGAAACAGATGTCAAATCCTTCCATGGCTCCCTGTCCATAGCGACTCATAAAAGGAATGTGCCAGGATTTGAGGACTTTCTTCAAAGATATAACCCTTACCAGCAAGAAGAGTCTGAGTTTATGAAAGACTTCTGGTTTGATGCATTTAAGTGTAGGAAAAAAATTTCTTTCATTCAATTACTTTACTTTCAACGCTGTACCGGGAAGGAAAAGTTAGAGACTCTTCCTAGGACTGTGTTTGAAATGAGCATGTCTGACCAGAGCTACAGTATCTATAATGCAGTCTACGCCTTGGCACATGCCTTACATGCCATTCAATCATCCTGGCTGCAAATGTTGAAAGAAACCCCTAGTTGGGAACTTCAGACCATGCAGTCCTGGGAGGTAACAATAAAAGTCGTGTTCATTGTATCATTGGGGCTTCTTCGGGTAAATAAAATAAATAGCAAATGAGTAAAGTAAATAGTAAATAGGAATACTACTAATACTAATACTAATACTAATACTAATACTAATACTAATACTAATACTACTAATAATAATAATAATAATAATAATAATAATAATAATAATAGATGGGAAAGGTGTTAATCTGGATTGGGACCAAGTTGTGGTGTTTCAACTTTCAATTTCACTCTGACTTGGCTCTTCCAGACTGGTATTGTTCTCATTGCTGGCTAGCACAGATCCGTTCTGCTGAGTTGTTGGATGTTACTCCTGAATTTCTATCAGCCATTTGGTATTTTCTGTCATTTTGTTCACTGTAGTATACTGCGTATTGAATTCTCATTTTACCAAAAGGTGCAACAATTCCCTTAAAGAACATATGGCACAATCCAAAGCAGCCGTTGGGCTGGCACACGGACTTGTGCCTGTCACTGAGGGCTGCCTCCAGCGCCATTGTGCTGGAGGAAAGGTAGGTTAGCACTGGCTGAGTCAGGCTGGCATGGGGGCTTGGGGAGGGCAGGCAGGAAGGAGGCATTCCGGAGTGGGCGGAGGGCTGGCGGGCCTGCGGATATGTCGTGGATGAGCAGGAGGTGGGGTCTGGATTCGGCACTTTGCCGAATCCAAAGTCCTGGGTGACCTGGCGCAGCCGTGGGTTGCTCGGATCTGTGCCACCTCTTTAGGTGGTGCAGATCACAGTAGCCCCATTGGGGCTTCTGCAGTATTACCTGGGGTAAGGGGACTGTATTCCCCTTGCCCCAGGCTGAGCTGCAGGCAGCCCTAACCCTACTCTGGATGTGGGACAGGCCAGTTGGCCACCTCATTCCAGCGTGGGTTAGGATTGGGCTGATAGTGAAGTATAAGAGATGCAAGTGCTTGGAATTTCTGAATGTGGATGAGAGAGAGAGGGATGTGTGGTATTGGGTGGCAGCTGACACAGAACTGCCGTGCCACAGTTTCCCCTATGATGGCACAAGCTCTCCAACTGCTTACTTAGGAGAAAGTGGGTGGAGAATCCACACCTGTTGTAGAGGGGGCTGCAGTGATTTTCTGTGGACTCCAACAGGCAGTTCTGCCTCACCTGACACCCCACACCATACATCCCTGGTGTGTGTGTAAGTGTGAAAATGTGCAAAGAACTGAAGTCAGGAACATGGAGAAGTTTTTTTCAGAGCTTAGGGAGGAAATTCTGTAACGGCATCTTATGTTTCTCTGGAAAAGAGAAGTCTTGTAGCATGAATTCATCTTGGATAAAAAATGCAAAAGGGACTGGAAATCTTAGGGTGTGAAAAATCCTTCCATGCCTGCAAGCCTTTGCCCTGGCTGTGGAAATCCTGACGTGTGATCTTCCCATCTAGCTTCACCCATTTTTGAGAAAAGTCCATTTTAACAACAGTGCTGGGCATGAGATCTTTTTCAATGAAAACATGGAATTCAACAGTGGATTTGACATTCTGAACTTGGTTGCTTTCCCAAACAAATCCTTCGGCCGACTGAGAGTTGGAGGAATAGATTCCCAGGCTTCCTTGAACCAAAGCTTCACTATGAAGGGAGATGCCATTATCTGGCCCGACAAATTCAACAAGGTGAGCGATCCAGATTCCGATTCCCTAAGTAATTACTTTTTCTTTCACACCTCTGACTCTGATAACCACTTTTCCAATATCACTGCCAAGGCATCTCACACGTATGACGTTACTAACTTGTCAGCAGCTGACTCTGTTGAGAAGATTCTGATGAATATAATAAAAGTTGAGGGTGCAATCTCCAAATAATATACAGGGGGGGGCTGTATCAGCAGATCCCATATCCAGGGTTTCACGTATCCAAGGAAATGGGCACCCCCATTCGGCCCCCCCTTTCAAGTTCCTCGGGGCATCTCCTGTATCCATGTTGGGTTCAGGAACAGGACTCTTGCCAGTAAGGGAGGAACGCCTCTACAGAAGCACCCTAATTCTGGTATATGGTTGTTGGCTTAGCCTGCAACTTAGATCACAGATACCACATTCTTTGGTCCTTGCCAACTTATTGCTGCTTACCTAAGGCTGCAATCCTAGCAGCACTTTCCTTAGAGTAAGCCCCATTGAACAAAATAGGTCTTACTTCTGAGTAGACCTGGTTAGGATTCTGCCCACAGTCTGGCTATCAGCAGAGATCAATGTGTCAACACCCCAAAATACTGAAGCAGAATCTGAGCTGAAATGTTCCTGCCTATTTTTGTACCCCAGTCTTGAGTTAGTCTTATGTGGGTTTTTTAAAGCAATCCCCCTCTGTTACTATTGTTTGTGTGTGTGTGTGTGTGTGTGTGAGGGAGGGAGGGAGAGCGATCCTCTTTGCTGCACCACTTCTGGCTTAGCATATAACCACCAAATGAGGCTTAGAATATATAAAAAGGGGGTTGCTGCCCAGTTATTTTTTGTTTGTTGCCCAGTTTTAGTGGGAAGCCAAAAAAAGGGGGAGCACAAAAAAAAACCTAGATGTGAATATCCAGGGATGACAAGGACCAGGATACATTTGACGAAGGCACAATCAACATAGGGTACGATGTGTTTAAATGCACAGGTACATTCAATAAAGTTAAACTGCATTTGCTTCACATTATGGTCAGAAGTTGCCACATTCTGCCTGCTCGGAGAGATGTCGACCTGGATACCACAGGAAGGCTCGTGAGGGAGAACCATCCTGCTGCTATGACTGCCTGCAGTGCCCTGAAGGGACTGTGTCAAATTATACAGGTAGGTGACTCAGGAGCTTCAGGAAATAAATAAATAAAAAAGGGGGTTACCCTTCTCGTTGGCATTCTTTCAAATTTCTATTTGACATCATTTTTCATGTAGTAAAGCCTCTGAGTAGCACCATTCCTGGTCCAGAAAGGGAAATCTCAGTGAGTCGACTAGCAAAAACTGGCATGTATGTGAAGCACTGCTGCTGATGTGGGGACCAGTAGGCCTTATATTGGTAGCAGCACACCACAGACAGGTGAAGAGGCTGGCATCCATGGCATGACAGTCATGCCTCATGGTCCCCTGGCATATCACACAGGTAGGATTGGGTCACCAGTGGGTTGAAAATTTCACCGATCTTCTAAAATTGTCTCCTTTTTCTCAGATGCTTATCAATGCGACAAATGCACTGTAGGTAAGTATCCTGTCAAAGATCAAAGCCACTGCATTCCTAAAGGCATCACCTACCTAGCATACAATGAAATTTTAGGCATCTGTTTGGCTTCCGCTGCCCTTGCATTCACTCTCCTTACAGCTTTAGTGCTCGCAACTTTCATCAAACATCAGGACACTCCAATCGTCAGAGCCAACAATCGGGATTTCACTTACCTTCTGCTCATCTCCCTCTTGCTCTGCTTCCTCTGCTCCTTGCTATTCATCGGACAACCTGGCAAGACGACCTGCCTTCTCCGACAAGCTGCATTTGGAAATGCCTTTTCTCTTGCTCTTTCCTGTGTCTTGGGCAAAACCATCACTGTGGTTCTTGCATTCAGAGCCACAAGCCCAGGAAACAAAATGAGAAAATGGGTTGGGAAAAAACTACCAAGTTCTATAATACTTGTTTGCTTCATTATTCAGGTTTGCATATGCACTTTTTGGCTGGGAACCTCTCCCCCATTCCCAGACCTTGACATGTCCTCACTATCTCGGCAAATCATAGTAATATGTAATGAGGGCTCAGGCACCATGTTCTATCTTGTTCTGGGCTACATGGGCTTTCAGGCCAGTATCAGCTTCACTGTGGCCTTCTTAGCCAGGAAGCTGCCTGACACTTTCAATGAGGCCAAGTTTATCACCTTCAGCATGTTGGTCTTTTGCAGTGTGTGGGTGTCCTTTTTTCCAAGCTACCTGAGCACGAAAGGGAAATACATGGTGGCTGTGGAGATCTTCTCCATTTTGGCCTCCAGTGCAGCTTTACTTCTTTTTATTTTTGTCCCTAAAATGCACATAATTTTGCTAAGACCACAAATGAACACCAGAGACCAGTTTTTTAAGAAAAAGAATTCCATCAAGTAAATTAGTGGCATATTTCACAATGTCAGCAATGCTTTCTTGAAAACTAACTGCATAAAAGGCAACAAAATTGATAATTGGAGATAAACTCTGCATTTTGTGCACATTATAAAGCAGGCGTGCCCAAACCCCAGCCCTGGGGCCACATGCGGCCCTCGAAGCCTCTCAATGTGGCCCTCAGGGAGCCCCCAGTCTCCAATGAGCCTCTGGCCCTCTGGAGATTTGTTGGAGCCGCACTGGCCCAGTGCAACTGCTCTCAGTGTGAGGGCGACTGTTTGACCTCTTGCGTGAGCTGTGGGATGAGGGCTTCCCCCACTGCTCTCTGTTTCACATCTGTGATGCAGTAGCTGCAGCAAAGGAAAGGCCAGCCTTGCCTTGTGCAAGGGCTTTTATAGGTTTTATAGGTTATGAGCTATTGCAAGACCTTCATTCATTCATATAAGTTCATCTTTAATATATTCATTTATGTAAACTTATGTAAATTTATTCAAATTTTAAATGTAAATTAATTCTTCTTTTCCCCCGGCCCCCGGGAGTGGGGCCCAGGAGATGTCAGTGTCAGATGTCAGTGTCAGGAAGAGGATGTGGCCCTCCTGCCAAAAACTTTGGACACCCCTGTAATAAAGCATAAGAGTTGCGGAGATGTTCTTTTACAATGCTTGTTTCTATTTACACACAAATGTTCTCTCTCTCTCTCTCTCTCTCAATTGGAATCATATAATAGCACTAAGAAACATGAATTCCATAGCTGTCTTATACCAAGTCTACCCATTGGTCAATCAATGGGTAACAATGGGTGCAATCCTAACCCCGTATGTCAGTGCTTTCCAGCAGTGACATAAGGGCAATGCAGCTCTGAGGTAAGGGAGCAAACATTCCCTTACTTTGAAGAGGCCTTCGTGAATAACACTCAACTGCCGGTTGCAGCACACAGCCCATTGGCACTGTTGTGCTAGTGATAGAAGGCACTGACATAAGAGGTTAGGATTGCGCCCAATATCTACTAACTGACAGCCCAATCCTATGTATGTGTACTCAGAAGTAAGTCCCATTAGTGTCAATGGGGCTTACTCCCAGGAAAGTGTGGATAGGATTGGGCTGTGAAATACAAAAGGGAAATACGTGGTGGCTGTGGAGATCTTCTCCATTTTGGCCTCTAGTGCAGGACTACTTCTTTGTATTTTTGCCCCTAAAATGTACATTATTTTGCTGAAACCAGAAGTGAACACCAGGGACCAGTTCCTTAAGAAGAAAAGTTATATCAAGTAAGTTGGAGGAGTATTTGCAATGTTACCATGGCTTCCTTCCTTCCTTCCTTCCTTCCTTCCTTCCTTCCTTCCTTCCTTCCTTCCTTCCTTCCGATAGATAGATAGATAGATAGATAGATAGATAGATAGATAGATAGATAGATAGTATTGGTGTGTGTGTATAGATAGATAGATGAATAGACAGACAGACAGACAGACACACACACACACACACACACACACACACACACCACCTGCGACCACCTACATCAGAAGATAAGAAGAGCTCTGCTGGATCAGGCCATAGGCCCATCTAGTCCAGCTTCTTGAATCTCAGAGTGGCCCACCAAATGCTTCAGGATGCACACAAGACAAGAGAAACAACCTGTGTCCTGGTGCCCTTCCCTGCATCTGGCAATCAGAGGCAGCCTACCTCTAAAACCCTCACACAAACTCCTATTAGTGCATTACAGCAAAATGACTTGCTACGGAGGATGTTTCTGTCCTTAAACCTTAAGGTGTGGATGGAACTGGGAATTATCCAGGGCCAGATTAACATAGTAGCAAAAGTAGCAAATGCATTTTGGGGGGCCCCACACCCAGTGGCATCACTAGCTAGGGGCACCTAGCCCACCAGGTATCAGGAACCCAGGGCAAATGAGAGGGAGTGTCACAAGAAGCAGAGACTAAAGGCCCAATCCTATCCAATTTTCCTATGCTGGTGCAATAGTGCCAGTGGGGTGTGCACTGCATCCTATGGTGGAGGGGCAGTCACTGGGGCCTTCTCAAGGTATGAGAATATGTATTTCCTTACCACGTAGCTGCATTGTGGCTACACAGGAGCTGGAAAGTTGGATAGGATTGGGCCCTAATTGATGTAGTTTTACTATGCAAGAAAATAATTCATGTTTTAACGTTTGTGGTTTTTTAAAGGCCCCTTTATAACATATGCTGTGTCGTGGCATATGAATGGGGGGTGGGGCACCTTGGGGCCCAGGTGCCAAGCTGCAGGGGGGTAACAGAGAATGCCTCTCAATTTTTAAAATCTTGATATTTTTGAATAATGCCATCATGTTATATTTCAATCAATGTGTACTTTCGTGCAAAATGCAATGAAACAAACCGCGTTGAAATTATTCTATCAAACGTTATAGCCCAAAACCTAGACAAGGAAAACACAACTAACTTATGTAACAAAAAGTGTATTACACTGGGATTACCACTGGGAATAAACAGCTTGTTGAAAGCATTCCAGAAAACTAAACGTATTCTTCATAAATGTATGTATGTTTTTTTTTTTCCTTTCCAACCCTGGAATTATCTATACATGGATTCTGGATGTGATTGTCTTATGCTTCAATCTCCTCCAATACATAGTCTTGGGGGGAGACATAGAGGATTCAGTGGGGAGGGAGGGAGTTAGAAAGAGGATACACTGGGAATGTGGAAGGGCAGTGATATATGAGGGGCTGGAGAAATCGCTGCCCATCCTGCTATAGCACACTTACAGCCTGCTTTGCACAGAGCACAGTGTGCACAGGTCCTTTATGGGCAAAACTTTGTTCCTTGGCAAATTCCAGTGGAACCTGTGAACAGGGCTGGCCTTAAGGCAGTTTGACCAATTTGGCTGAACTGGGCCCTGCAGCTGGAGAAGCCCTGCACTGGGACGGCAAGCAGAGTGCTTACAGCCATAGCTAGCACCTCGCTCTGTAGCTGAACCTCTGGCATGATATCTTCCACGCTGAAGTGTCACAAGGACAGCATAACAGGTAGAGCACTGTTCATGGAGAGCCCTCCCTCTCCCGTCCACCCCTGGGTCTGATTGTCTTGAAATTGCCCACCTCCCCAAGTAGTTGGTTGTAATGCTGCAGGGTGCCTCATCACTGTTGAGTCTCATCACAGACTCATCCTGGTCTGTAGGGAGGCCAGCAGGAATGGGAGGCCCGCAAAAATGTTTTGCATTGGGACCCCCCAACTCCTAAGGCCAGCACTGACTGCAACAAGTTTTGTTGGTAGATGGGGCAGAGGGAAACTGAGAAGCTTCTGGAGATATTTTTCCCTCTACCCTCAAAGGCTTCCTTGGGCCTCCTCATGCCTTATAAAGTATTTAAAAAGTCACGTCCAGTTTCTCTGTGAACCTGAAGTCACTTGTTTTGAGCTCTAAAGCACAGTATAAGCCGGGGATATACATCCTCACCCTCTGCTGAGCTCAGAAGTCCCTGAGCTCCACTTGGACTGTGGGGATGGGCATTCGCTCGTATCCACGGTTTCAGTTATCCACGAGGCATTTACCCCCACAGGTAAAGGGGCATGCCTGCATATGCTTTGAACAATGATAGTCAATGGGGCTTATGCCCAGGTAACTATGGATAGGACTGCGGCCTTTGGGATGTCTGGGGAATTTTAAACAGATCAGCAACTGTTCTGCTGATCAGAACAATTCAGCAGAACCTACCTAACACGGGTAGATTAGGAGAGTTATTATATATAAATTTTTAAACTTATTGCAAACTTTTAATTTTCTGAATTCATTAGATTTCAGCACATGGGGTGTTAAATTTCCTGCTTGATGACGTCACTTCCTGCCATGACGTCACTTTCAGGTTAATGACATCACATCCAGTGAGTCCCGACAGATTATCATTCTAAAAAGTGGGTCCCAGCGCTAAAGAGTTTAGTTTACTGCACTAAGGGATAGAAAGTGCTCTAAAAACATTGCTACACAAAACTTTTCTGCAGGTCTTGTACAAAACAGAGAATCTCAAAAAGACAGAGTAGTAGAGATAATTATCTGTTCTGTAATTAATAATTATGTGTTTGAATTTTCTCCATGTACCCTCCCACCTCCAAGGATTTTCAAAGGTGATTGGCACAATAAAAAAAATCCATCAATTGTGGGACTCCATGATGAGATTTCATAAGCCATGACATCACTTATATATGTATACAGTGCAGGGTTTTCATATACCTAGCCTAGAATCATCAAGTGTATCTACACTGTTATGTCTAACATATATTTTATGCCTTATCAACTATTGCATTGGCTGGTTATAAATGTAAATGCAAATGTAAATCTTTTAGATTACATTGAACAAATTTTGCATTTAATTGCAGTGACTTAAAATGCTCTACCTGCTCTTTTTTCTATTCCTGCCTCAATTTATCCGTGCCTCCTCAAAGGGTCTCTGCATAGCGACAACTCATAGATTTACATATAATTATTTGAAGCCAGGGAACTACTTAATTGGTGCTGTTTCATCTGTCCGTATGATTGCATATGCTGAAGAGTCCTTCAAGATCCAACCCCGTAATGCGATTAAACATACATACACGTAAGTTTTTATGTTATTTGAATGAAATGCAACTATTGAGATTCTGAGAAGGGTAGAGACAGCACAAGTGGCAAAATTTCAGGGTCTAGGACAGTGTCTTAAGTTTACCCCACAAGTGACAAAATTTCAGGGTCTAGGACAGTGTCTTAAGTTTACCCCACACTATTCCCAAAACATGCACTTGCAGTTTTTACAGTAGATGTTTGGAAACAGTTAAATAAAATGCACAGTCATGGATGGCTTTTAGAGCTGACGGCACACACAAGGTTGCAGATCTCTACATAGAAAAAATTTTTGTGAATAGGATCATTTTTTTTTTTCCTGCAGTGCTATTGGGAAATGTGTAGAATGGAACATGGTGTACTTGAGGAAGAGAGTGTGATATAATACCTTTCTCTTCTGGATGGTGTCACTTCAGCTTGATTCGTGTTCTTCTTGTTTCATCAAGTTTTAAACCAGCTACTCCATTGGTTCCCAAACTTTTTAGCTTCAAGATGCACTTTTTAAAATTACACTCTATTGGTGCCCACCTAGGTTTACCAGCCTTTTTAGAAAAGGAGCTCTGGAAAGAAATAATATTTATTTATTTATAATAACCAGAAAAAACCCTCAAACATTCATCTCCCTATATTTGCACTTGTTTGCAGGAGCTGAGCTCTTTGCAGGTTAATCAGTAGCTACAGTATCTGATTTTTGAAAAGCCTCAGGGCTTGAGGCAATTACTTATACGATCTTTCCATCACCCTTTGGGGACCCACCAAAAATCAGGTCGCGATCCACCAGTTGGTCCCAATTCACACTTTGGGAACAACTGGGCTACTCTGCTAGAACTGGGCATTTTGCGTTGCCAAGCAGCAGGGAGTAAGAACATACTCAGGTAAGCACACCTGAAAAAAGATGCAGCCAAACTGGTGCTGGTGCAGTAGAGAGTGATGAGGATGATCAGAGGGCTGGAAAACAAGCCCTATAAGTAGAGGCGCTTGTTTCCAGTGAGTATGATAGGATTATAGCCTATGGGCCCAATCCTATCCAACTTTCCAGTGCTGATGCAGCCAAAGCAAGTGGAGCATGCACTGCATCCTGTGGTTGGGAGACAGTCCTGGAGGCCTTCTCAAGGTGAGGGAATATTTGTCTCTTTGGGGTTGCATCAGTGCTGGAAAGTTGGATAGGACTGGGCCCTAATTCTTGCTGAACCCAATGAGCTTACTTCTGAGTACAATAAATAACACCTTTTTCCAGTGCTTTATTTGTAAAAAAAAAAAAAAAAAAAAAAAAGTGCAGGAACTCACAACTTGTTAATCTTTTATTTATTTATTTTAAACCATTTTTTTATTGGAGAGATAAAATGCTTCCCTCCTAAAGATGAACTTACTTCTGAGTAGACATGCATAGGATTGGGCTGTCAATCTCCACATCCCCTTCCCCCTAGCTACTTTTTCTACACAAGGGGAAAAATACTGTACAGGTGCACTTGTAGCATGTAGTATGTAGTGTGGCACTACTTTGAGGAGAGGAAACAGTGAATGGATTCCGAAAAATGGCTTACATGAGTTCCATGTAGTAAAATTACTCTAAGCAACTGTGGGAGTAAGAACAAAAAAGGAATTCTTACACGAGAGCGGTCCTTAGGTGCACGTAGAAACAGCTACGTTTGCAAACAAGCAATTAAATATGGTTTAATGCAGGTATCAGAATACTCTGTGTCTTTGGGAAGGCGCTTGGCATGCAGTTGTATGTTCTCTGCTGCCCTAAGCAGCTGCTGTGCATTGCTGGAGAGGAGCTGCAAACGCTGGCTGGCAGAGGGCATGCTTGTGGGGAAGGACAAGGAGGATCTCTGGCAAGGCTGGACAGCGCATTGTACACACGTAGAATCCCTTTTCACCTGCCCTTAGCATGCAAAAACAGGGGCAGATATATATCTCTGCCAGAATTAAGAGCCCAAGTAAGTCTCGTTCTAGTCAATGGAGCTTACTCCCAGGAACGTGCCTAGGATTGCAGCCTAAGAGCCCAATCCTATGCATGTCTACTCAGAAGTCCACTTTAGTGAATGGGGCTTACTGTGGATAGGATGGCAGCCTCAGGGCCCAATCCTGTGCCTGTCTACTCAGAAGTCAGTCCCATTAGAGGCAGTGGGGCTTCCTCCCAGGAAAGTGTGGACAGGACTGCAGCCTCAGAGCCCCTCCTCTGCCTGTCTCCTCAGAAGTCAGTCCCACTAGAGGCAGTGGGGCTTCCTCCCAGGAAGGTGTGGAGAAGACTGCAGCCTGAGAGCCCTTCCTCTGCCTGTCTACTCAGGCTGCAAGGCTATGCACCCTTTCCCAGGAGCAAGCCCCATTGAACACAATAGAACTTACTTCTGAGTAGACATGCATAGGTAGGGCTCTCAGGCTGCAAGACTATGCACCCTTTCCCAGGAGCAAGCCCCATTGAGCACAATGAGACTTACTTCTGAGTAGACACGCCTAAGCTCGTGCTGCAGATTGGCACAGAGGCTGCAGCAGCCAGCTTCCTTCCCCTCCTCCTCTGCCAAGCCAGTACCTGGGCGTTCCGTGGGTGCCGCAGCCCGTCTCCCTGGCTGGCTGGCTGTCCGTCCTTCTCCTTGGCATTGGCGCATGTCCCCCGCGCCCTCCACCAGCTTCAAAGCTGCGTGGGGAAGCAGAGCGCAGCGGGAGGGGAGGCAGGATGGGCTCAGGCGAAAGCTTGGAGGTGGGGGCAGGAGGGGGTCATTGTGTGGTCAGACGGGGCCAGGTGCCCGCCCACCCTGCACCCCCCAGCACCCACCCAGCAAATGCCTCTCTTTTGCTCCCCCCCTCCTGGAATGCCTCTGAAGGGGAGGGGCCCCTGCAAAAAGGTGCCAGAACTCCACCCCCCCCCCGCATTCCATTAGAAAAAAAGCCCTGCCTTTTTCAAAGGACTCTACCTATGAGGAAAGGTTGAGAACTTAGTGTGTTTGGCCTGGAGAAGAGAAGCCTGAGGGGGGATGTGATAGTGCTCTTCAAATACCTGAAGAGCTGTCATGTGGAAGACGGAACAAATTTGTTCTCAGCTGCCTCTGATAGTCGGAAAAAATCCAGTGGGTACAAACTGCAAGAGAGGAGAATCAGGCTGGATGTCAGGAAAAAGTTATTGATGACCAGAGCAGTTCAGCAGGGGAAGAGATTGCCGAGGGAGGTGGTGGGTGCTCCCTCACTGAAGATCTCCAAGCAAATGCTCGGCAGGTACCTGCTGGGCATACTCTAGGAGGATCTCCTGCTACAGGCAGAGGGTTGGACTGGAAGACCATGTGGATCCCTTCCAACCATATGATTCTGTGACAAAAAGGCAATTTAAGATATTTCACTTCCACGTAGGTTAGAGACAAGAAATTACCAGCATACCTTGGCATTGTTATTTGCTGTTGAGGAGATCAACCGAGATCCCAATCTCCTACCTAATGTCACCCTGGGCTTCCACATGTATCGCAATGCCTTTCAAGCAAGATTACGCTATGATAACCTTCTGTCCCTTTTGTCTGGAAAAGAAGACAGCTTCCCCAATTTCAAATGTGGTAAACAACCCAAGATTTCAGCAGTCATTGGAGGACTCAGTTCTGAAACGGCTATCCAACAATCCACAATGCTCAATCTCTACAAGCTTGCACAGGTAGGAATGAGAGGGACGCAGCACCAATTTATCAGGCAACATGTGTGTTCTATTTGATGCATCACACTTGAACACACACAAAAAATCACACACAAAAGGGTGTCAGGAATGCAACACTCCTTTGGCAGATCTTCCACGTTCTCAGTGGCATCACTAGAATTTACATTACCTGATGTGGCAGGCCAGCACGTCACCCCCATGACGGACCTCCTTCCATGCAGTGGGCAAGGCAATGACCAAGGTGGGGCACATGGTGATGTACTATTGCCACACCCCCACTGGTTTTTTAGCTATACCTTTTGATAGAACAGATATTTCAACGTGTTTTTTTTTTTCTTTCTTTTTCATTGCATTCTGCTGTAAATCACACATTGAATGGTATCTGTTGGTATTATTCCTACAAATAGCGATTTTAGCGATTTTGGTCACTACTGTTGTCATCCCCCTGAGGGTGTCACTTTACTTATTGGTTCCATGCTGTGTCATAATAACATCCCATTGGCTCTTTGAACAATCAGTCTCATCAGTCCATTTTGAATTAAGGAAATGTACTTTTTGGGACCCAATTGTATCCAATTTTCCAGTGCTGGTGCAGCCGTGCCAATGGGGTATGCACTGTTTCCTGTGGTGGGGAAGCATTTCAAAGAAGCCTCCTCAAGATATGGGAACACTCGTTCCCTTATCTTGGGGCTGCATTGTGGTTGCACTGCTGCTGAAAAGTTGGATAGGATTGGGCCCTTTGTTACATAAGACAGTTGCATTTTTTGTTTTCTGGTTTTTTGACCATAACATTCGATAGAGTGGAGATATTTCACCCTGGTTTTATCCATTTTATCGATGTGTAAATTACACATTGAATGGTATGTAAGATGTTGGTACTTTTCCTATAAATCACGATTTTAGTGATTTTGGTCAATAGTGCGTGTCACCCCCCAAGTGTGCATCATCCGGTGTGGCCCGCATCCCTCCATACTGCCCTAGTGATGCAACTGCATGTTCTGGACCTGTGGAGCATTTTGTAGAGGTCATGTGTTTCTACATTCGTTTTTAACTGTTTCCTTTTGTGTGCCAATCTGAATTGCATCAGGTCCAGGATAAAAATGCATCCATACTAGATTACATATTTAGGATTGTTGAGTATTGGTCCCATATTAAGTGCTGGCACTCCAGTGCAGTTGCATGGTCAGGCAAATCTAGACCAGTGGTTCCCAAACTGATTTTTGGTGGGTTGCGAAGAGCTGGGCAGAGCCTCCAATAGAAATAAAAATATATGATACAGCTATAGAAATACAAATGCAGGCATGATCAGATAACTATTGCCTCAAGCTCTGAGGCTATTCAAAATTACGATAGCTGCTAATTGTCCTGCAAACAGCTCAGCTCCTGCAGTTTGCAAGGAGCTGAGGTTCGGCAGTTTGCAAGCTTGTGTAACTATAGGGAGTCAAATGTCTTAATTGATGCCCCCTAATAAAGAATTCCAAAAAACTCAGAAGAAGAAGAAGAAGAAGATGATGATGATGATGACGACGACGATGATTTCTGGGGAGAAATGTGGGAAAGGAAGAACAACCATTCATTCAAGTTCATTAGGGTTGCTTCATTATGAGAAATAGATCAAGTTTTTGTAAATAAATAAACAAATAAAAATATTATTACTTGTAAGTAAATAATAAAAGTATTTTTTAATTTTTTTTTCTAATTTTGTTTTTAGTCTCATAAACCTAGGTGGTTCCTGATAAGAGTATCATTTTAAAAAGTGGATCCTGATGCTAACAAGTTTGGGAACTACTGATCTAGACAATAATAATGAACTATTCAATAATGTATAATGAATATATAAACAGTTCATTATTATATTCTAGATCAGTACATATATAGTCTAGATCAGTACATTTATACTAATATATATATGGATGTGTGAGTACTTATACTTCTACAATTTCTTATCTTTCTGTTAGTCAATTTGGACTCTATATTTTATATTCATTCCTGACTGAAATGGTTTACCGCGGTAAAATTAATATCAGAAGCACACACAGAAAAAGTAAGTGAGAACCGTTAAACCATCAACAGTTAGACACTTAAGCCAAATACAGGTTGGGTCTCATTATTCATGAGGGTTCTGTTCCAAGAACTCACATGGATGGCAAAAAACGCATTAAAGCAAATCAATTTAAAGTATCTTTGCTCTGGTGATTTCAAAACAGACTTGATGACCTTTGTAATGCACACAGAGGCCATCAGTCTCTCTCCAGGCTTCACTAGGAAGCAGCAACCCCTCCCTTTACCAGGAGTCCCAGCAAGGGGGAATGAATGGAGAAGGTGATAAAGTTGCCATTGAGCCTTCTTTCAGGGGGAAGGGAGGAGTGAAGCCTGCAGAGGATGATTGATGGATTGTCAGCCTGCTGCCCTCTCTGGCATTATTAAACGACTGTTGTACTTTAATTTAAAGGGCCCTTCTCATCAGCTTTGACACAGAAAAATCTGTGGATACTTAGGTTATACCTGTAATCACTTGTATGACTGTCTCTATGCAACAGTAAAAAGCAGTTTTTTAAACGGTGATTTTAAAGGGGTGCATTTTTCCCCTTCTCCTGGGATCAGCACATTCCTTCTCATTTGCAGGGGCCATTCGTGTTGAGTCAAATCTGTGTATAAAAAATCCGTGTATAAGAAGGCTGGACCTGTATAAGTTAAACCATTCATGGTAACAGTCACTGAAACAAAGACCTGTTCTGTTTTGCTAAAGACAAAAGTTTTAAGTTTAAAGCTCAGCAAAGGGGGAGATCTACTCACCTTTCCAGGGGAAGGGTTTCACAGTATTGAATCCACAGCAGGGGAGCTTTGACCAATGTTCTCATCAATGATGATGATGGAATAGATCACAAAAGTTCTACCTCTCTCCCCCCCCCCCATCTTCAGCTCAGCTATGGCTCACTTCAGCAAAGATTGAGAGACAAAACTCAGTTCCCTTTTTTGTACCAAGTGGCCCCAAATGAAGATTCACAGAGTGAAGGGATAGTGAGGATCCTACAATATTTTCAGTGGACATGGATTGGACTCATCATTTCAGACGATGATAGTGGAGAGGCGTTTGAACACCATTTGAAATCACTGCTCAGTTTGAGTGGCATCTGTGTTGACTTCACAAGAAAGACCCCATTATTTTATCGCCCATCTGGTAGCATATTTATATCCACCATGGATTTCAAATGTGACATTCCAATAGTCCTTACTAAGACAAAAACCAATGTGATTGTTGTATATGGGGATGCACAGTCCATGAATGGTTTACAAATGATTATGAATGTCTATAAACCATATAAGAGGTCACCCTTGAAGAAAGTTTGGATCACAACAACCCGTTGGGACTTCATTTCAACCATAATTACTGGGGATGCAGACTTCAAATCCTTCCATGGCTCCTTGTCCATAGCAATCCACAAAAATATGGTGCCAGGATTTCAAAAGTTTCTACAGACTTTTAACCCTTCCCAGCATGGAAATGGTTTGTTTATGAAAAGTTTCTGGTTTGCTTTATTTGGCTGTTGGAATGAAAAATCTGCCATGCCCGTACCACTCTGTACAGAGGAAAAAAAGTTAGAGACTCTTCCTGAGACTGTGTTTGAAATGGACATGTCTGACAAAAGCTACACTATCTACAATGCAGTCTATGCCTTAGCACATACATTACATGCCATTCATTCATCCAGGCCAAGAACATCGGTAGAGACTTCCAAATGGAAACTTCACACCATGCAATCATGGGAGGTAATGACGGAACTGTGTTTATTGCGTTATTGAGACCTTCGCGAGAGTGTGTGGATGTGTTCAATGTAAACAGCAGTTGGCTAAGATGCTGATGTGCATTGGAAACATGATGAGGAGTTTAAATCTTTAATGTCACTGTAGTCCAATCTGGATTGACCCTCACTCAGAAAATATCTGTTGCAGGGATGGGAGGGATAGTCTCATTCCCTCTTAGCTGTTGGCTAGTGTTGGTCAGATCTGCCGAGGCTTTGCTGAACTTTACCTCTGCTTTTCTGTCAGTCATTCAATCTTGTCTTTCATGTTTTGAATACTCTAGGTGCATGCATGTTGTTTTTTTGCAAATATGTGTAACAATTTCTTAAGTAAAGGCAGCAAGGTATGAGTCAAATGCTTTGACCATTTCTGCAGTGATATATATTTTATTGCACAGAAGAACTTACAGGTTCTTGATGCCCAGAAGAACAGTGGTGCCAAAAAGGGTGAACGCTGTATTCCATGGGAGCCAGGCAGTAGCCAGAGGTCTCTGCGTCTCCTTCCCCCAAGGAAAGCCACAGGCCCCGCAATGGGACTTCTCATCTCTGCACTGGATATTTTGTTCGTGCAGATGAGAAAACCTCCATGTTGGGCTTTGCAGTTCAACTCAGAGGATAGGATCAGGTGGAGCAGAGCTCTGCCAGTCCCATCTCCCTCTTGGGCTGGTCACTCACCCTGCCCCACTCTCCCCCACCCCAGAACAACTCCCCCTCGCCCTGAAAAGCTCACCTTTGGGCTTACATTTGGGGGCTCCTGCAACCTTCCCATTCAGTGCTAAGGCCAAGCACCGACGCGTGCTGATGCAGCACAGGTGGCCTCTCCGCCCTGGGTACTGCAGACATTCCTTACAGCATGTTTGCAATACCCAGCGTCGGTGCGGAAGCTCAGTGCCTGTACTCATATTACACAGGATTGGGCCCTTAAACCAGGATCTCTGAGCAGCTGTTCTCAGACTTCAGGGTGGAAATTTTGCTAGTGAGTCTTCTCTGTTCAGCAGAAGAGGATGTGATAGTTGCATTGAGGGCTCAAACCTACCCAGATTTCCAGTGCTGATGCATCTGCAGAGCACTGCTGAGGTACCTTGTGGAGGCCTGTGTGACTACTCTCTCACTGCAGGAGGCAGCACACACCTTGTTGGCATGTCTGCCTCCATGCTGGTACTCTGGATAGGATTGGGCCCAGCCCCCAAGAAAAAAGACTGCAGTCTAGGCAAACTAACACATCAACTGTTTGAATCCTTCTCATGTTATCGCCTGAATGTGTTTCAGTGAAAGGAGGGATTCAGTCTCCAGTGCAGGAATTTACATTTGCGGTATGGTATTTGTGGTATGGAAATCTTTCCATAGTTGCAAACACTTGCTGCAAGGGAGTGGCACCAGGATGCAGGGCTCTTGTTGTCTTGCGTGCTCCCTAAGGCACCTCGTGAACTACAGAAGCTGGACTGGATGGTCCTTTGGTCCTGATCCAGCAAGGTTCTTCTTATGTTCTTATGCTCTGGTTTTATAAATCCTGAGATCTGATCTTCATTTCCAGCTTCATCCATTTTTGAGAACAATTCATTTCAACAACAATGCTGGGAATGAAGTGTTTTTCAGTGAAG
Source organism: Tiliqua scincoides (assembly GCF_035046505.1). NCBI lineage: Eukaryota > Metazoa > Chordata > Lepidosauria > Squamata > Scincidae > Tiliqua > Tiliqua scincoides. The sequence continues at coordinate 96,697,243 of NC_089825.1, forward strand.
GCATGGAATTCTCCACTGGATATGACATTCTGAACTTCATCACTTTCCCAAATAAATCCTTCATTCGAGTGAAAATTGGGAGGATGAATTCTCAGGCCTCCTCCAACCAAGGGTTCACCATTAAGAAAGAGACCATTATTTGGCCTAGCAGCACCAACCAAGTGAGTGTTTCAGATTCTGATTTCCTGTGGAAGCTATTTTATTTCATCCACGCCTCTGACTCTCTGATTTTTCCAGTTCAGGTTGAGTACCCCTTATCTGTAATTCAGAAATACAGAATATTCCGAAATCTGGAACATTTTTGAGCGTGACTTTTTTCTCCTAAAGAAATAAAATCACAAACTGTGTTTCATGCACAAACCTTGTTTCCTGCACATAATTATTTTTTTTTTTAAATTACCTTCAGGCTATTTGTGAATGTGTCATATGAAATATCAAGAAATTTTGTGTTTAGACTTGGGCCTCATCCCCAACGTCTCTCATTATGTATTTGCAAATATTGTGAAATATAGAAAAATCTGAAACCCAAAACACTTCTGGTTCCAAGCGCTTTGGATGAGGGATGCCCAACCTGTATGAGTGCCACAGAACTGATTCCGGCACATACCACATGGACATTGTCGGGGCCCCTCCCAGATGCCCTGACCCCCGACTTACCCTGGAGCAGGCACCCCATGCCCAGGGTGGGGAGGCTTCCCTGCCCTTGAGGGGGGCAAAGAAGGTTGGCACACCCCAACCAGACAGAGGGGGCAGGCAGGGCAAACAAGGAACACAGAAGGAAACAAGTCATGAACAGGAAAGGCCATTTCTGCCCCACCTGGGGGAAGGGGAGGGGCCAAAAGGGGGCCAAAAGGAAGCCAGGGATGAGAGGGGGCAGTGAAGCAGGGAGCTGTGAGTTGAACAGCTCCTGCTCCCAAGCCAGTTGTGGCAGCTCTGCTAAGGAGGAGGACTTGGGTGCTGGAACCCCCTCCCGCTCCAGCCAATCTGAGGCCTCCCTGGGGGTGGGACAAGCCTGCTCCAGGCCCCTCCAGGGCTGGGCCCCTCCAGACATCTTGTTCCTGTTAAAGGTTAGGCCAGCCATTTTCAACCACTGCACCGTGGAACATTGGTGTGCTGCAATCTGTTTGCAGGTATGCCTTGGGAGTGCCTTGGTCATTCATTAGTAGGGCAACTGGAGGATATGAGCCCCTCTCCACTGGCAGTATGGTGTGCCTGGTCAATTGTGGAAAATCTACTGGTGTGCCTTTAGCGCCTTCTCAGTGTGCTGTGAGATTAAAAATGTTTGAAAATCGCTGGGTTAGGCTTTTCAGAATATATTCTTAGCCTAGGATGTATGGATATCTTCAAACTTTGGGTTATGATGTGTACATGTACTGATAAGTTAGGCACAATTTAACTGCGCTGTCTCCGTATTGTGATCAGGGGTCTCCACATTCTGCATGTTCTGAGAGATGTCAGCCTGGATGCCACAGAAGAGCTCGTGAGGGAGAACCAACCTGCTGCTATGACTGCTTGAGATGCCCTGAAGGAACCATTTCAAACCAGACAGGTCCGCCATTCAGGAACCTCAGAATATACATGGGGACACTTGATAACTATGCTTTCGTCCTTCTCCTTTTCATCCCTGGCACTGAAATAGACATTTCAGGGATTCATAGTCACTACCTCAGTTCATGTATGGCTGTGATTTTAATCCAAACCGTACAAGATGATGCCTTAATGCACCAGCAAATCCCTCCCCCCTCCTATTTATTTATTTTTCAGGTTTTCTACCACCCTTCCTCCATGGGGCTCAGGGTGGTGCACATAGTTCCTCCCCTCTTTTTGTCCTCACAACAGCCTTGAGAAGTAGGTGAGGCTGAGCGATAGTGACTGGCTCAAGGTCACGCAGGAAGCTTCTTGACTGAGGAGGGATCTGAACATAAAAAGACCTGGTGTAGGTCCAAGGACATGAATTGGACAGCAGGTAGCCTATGAAAACAAAAGAAAAAAGTGGTTTTTTTACCTCGCCTGGGCTGTCTGTTTCCCCCTCCCCCCCAGCCCATAGCATGGCGCGTGCTCTCTGTCAGCAGTAGTAGTGTAGTGAAGGCAGGGCCAGGGGATTCAGGGCCCTGGGTACCACACCTTGAGGGGTGTCAAGCCATGGGATCATTCAGAGGCATTCAGAGTGATTGAGGGCCTCCTTGCCACAGCAGTAGCTTCTGCACCCACTTTGTGGACACTCAGGACTGTTACGCACTGCTCTGAGCGGCTGATGGCTTTTTCGCTTTCCTCCCTCTTTTTGGAGGAAAAAAGGCCAAAGAAGCCATTGGATGCTCAGATTGGCACACAACCACTCTGAGTGCTTGCAAGAGGGGTTGCAGGACTCAGAATGGTGGAAAAAACAGTAGGACTCTCAGAGCGGCACTCAGCCTCTCTGAGCATGCTGTAATCTGGAAGTAATCGGCAGTGATGTCATCACATCACCACAATTGCTTCCAGTTCAGGTATGTCCAGGAGGTGACATCGCAAGTCAGGGCCCCGGATACCAAAGGGGCCAACTATGCCTCTGGTCAGCAGCACTGCCCTCTCTGGACACAGATGGGCAGGAGGTCTGGTCTAGAGGGTAGAGCCTCCGTCTGCCTGAAGATAAAATCCACAAGGTCGCCAGTTCGAGGCCACTGGCCAGAATGTGACGCCAGATCGGAATGGAACACCTTGAATGTAGTCGTTCTTGAAAGAAAGAACCTTCTTTGAAATTGTAAAAATCCCTATTTAATAGGGATTTAATAAAGCCTGACTATGTAAATCGCCTTGAATAAAGTCTTGAATAAAGACCAAGAAAGGCGGTATATAAATACCTGATATATATATATATATATGCGCGCGCGCGCACACACACACACACACACACACAGAGAGCCACATAGATTTCTTATCAATGCCAGATACAACACTGAGATGATGATGCAATCTAGGTTGGGAGACCATGATAGAAGACTTCTGCCCTAGGTTTCATGAGGTCTCTTCTCTTAACAGCCGCAGGAAGTCCTCCTGGAATGGATCTCATCTTTTGGGATGGGCACATCAGTCACTCTTGTCTCTTGAACTGGAATATTTCATTTCAGCTGCTCTGAACTGGAACACCTTTGGGAGTGATACACAGGCTGCTTTTCCATGACTAGGTGTCTCTTTGCTTGACTAGATGTCTCTTCAGCCTTGACAAAGCTATAAACACAATATAGTCATCTGGTTTTGAGATGTCCCTTATTGTGACTGGTTTAGCCAAATGCCAACTGCTTTCCTTCTGCTTCTGCACACCGCTTCACCGACACTCCTCGCACATGCACCAGTTTTTCTAATTCCCATAGTATCAGGAGGTAGCAGAATATTTCAAGGGAAGAGGGTAAAAAGTGAGAGAGTGGTAAAAAAAAATATGACCTTGTAAGTAGTATCCATATCTGTTTAGGGTCAGAATAGACGGTCTCTTGGCATAATGGATACATTCTGCAACCTGATAACTCCTTCAGTAAGGTGATAATTTTCAACTACACCCTGGGCCCATGAGGTAAATTGTACATGTGCACAGGTTCAAAATGGGAGCCCAGGAGCCAAAGGAAGGGGCCTGACAATTTCCTGGGGTTTTTCATTTTCCAGCCTCAACAGAACCCATGTGGGGTGGGTGGGTGAAGGGGATACACCATACTTGGGCCTGGGGTCAAAAGGAGGGTCAGACTGGCTATTGGGGACCCAGAAATTTCCTGTAATTCAAACAAATTTACATATATTATGTAGACTAGCATTCACATTTTGTGTAACCCTACATAGTTTTATATATCCTAATTCACAGAAATTGAAATCCAATCAGGGTATGAATTTATGATCCAATGAAGAAAGGAAGGAGTTCAAATGATATCCCAGCAGGGGAGATGATTAGGATTGGGCCCTCAGTGAATGGCATGTGGCTGTCTTCCCTTTCAGATGCATCTCACTGTGACAAATGCCCAGAAGATGAGCATCCCAGCAAGGATCACAGCCACTGTATCCCCAAAGTCATCACTTATCTAGCATACAATGAACCTTTAGGCACTGTTCTGACTTCCACTGCATTGGTTTTCACTCTGCTCACAGCTGTGGTGCTTGCAACTTTCATCAAGTATCGGGACACTCCCCTCGTCAGAGCCAACAATCGGGATTTTACTTACCTTCTGCTCATCTCCCTCTTGCTCTGCTTCCTCTGCACCTTGCTGTTCATTGGACAACCAAGCAGGTTGACCTGCCTTCTTCGACAGGCTGCTTTTGGAAATGCCTTTTCTCTTGCTCTTTCTTGTGTGTTGGGCAAAACCATCACTGTGGTTCTTGCATTCGCAGCCACAAACCCAGGAAGCAAGATGAGAAATTGGGTTGGGAAAAAACTACCCTTTTCCATTATCCTTTTTGGTTCTATTGTTCAGGTTGGCCTCTGTGTCATCTGGCTGGGCACCTCTCCTCCATTCCCAGACCGTGACATGTTCTCCCAGCCTGGTCAGATCGTAGTGGTATGTAATGAGAGCTCAGGCACCATGTTCTATCTTGTTCTGGGCTACATGGGCTCTCAGGCCTTCATTAGCTTCATGGTGGCCTTCTTGGCCAGGAAGCTGCCTGACACTTTCAACGAAGCCAAGTTCATCACCTTCAGCCTGTTGGTCTTTTGCAGTGTGTGGGTGTCCTTTTTGCCAAGCTACCTGAGCACGAAAGGGAAATACATGGTGGCTGTGGAGATCTTCTCCATTTTGGCCTCCAGTACTGGGTTACTTCTTTGTATTTTTGCTCCTAAGGTGTACATTATTTTGTTTAGGCCAGTCATGAACACCAGGGACCAATTCTTTAAGAAAAGGAATTCTACTAAGTAACTCATTAGAGTAGTATAAAGGCCCATGGCAAGGGTTGGCGGTTCTTTTTGGTTCCAATGAAGAAGTGAGTCCAATCCTAGGTTGTCATAAAACAGCTTTATTTATCAACAATCTGAGAGCATCAAATTACAGGAGCACTTTCAGGCACAAGACTTATAAAACTCTAAGTGACCCACCAAGCCAGCAAGGCCCAGGAGCAAAGAATTGGCTGAACAGAGGGACTTATATAGGCAAGGCTATAGGTAACTAAAAATATCAGCACAATGAGCAATAACAGGCTAATTGAAATCAAAGTGACGTATGTTGCTGAAATACAAACTATGCATTATTACTCTTCCCAGAATTCTCCTCATTAAGAGGCATCTTATCAAGCAGGTGCAATCAAAAGATTGTTGTAGGCCTTAGTCTGGGAAAACACTATGCATTAACAGCCCAATCCTATCCACACTTTCCTGGGAGTAAGCCCCATTGACTCTAATGGGACTTACTTCTGAGTAGACCTGCATAGGATTGGGCTCCGGGTCAGCTGCAGGTCAGGTCATTTGCATTTGGACCCAACTTCTCAGCTTCTCACGGGAATGTTACAGGGATTTCCAGCGAGAATGCAGACAGCTTTCAGAAAATGGAAGGCAAGGGGAGAAGATGGCTGCCAGGCCTTGCACCTGCCATTGCAAGTAATTTGGAATGTTAGCAATCCCCGCTCAGTCTGTCATGTGATGATCAATATTAGTAAGTCTGGGCTCTTCCAATCGGGGTGCTCCGTGTCCCCTGCTTCACTTGAGAATTGGAACTAATTCTGGAATGAATCCTGAGGTATGGGATAGTCATTTGTACTATAACCCATTCTCTGGTTGACTTCTTGGCAATGGGTGCAGCAGAGTCAGTCATCTTACAGATTCATGTACCTGTACAACTGCCTCACTAGTTTTTAGGAAGAACATTTTCAAAAACCCGTAGCACTGTTGGAGACAGAGTCTGCATGTTGAGTGCAGTGGAGTATTGGGTCAGCTATGCGTGTCTTATTAGGGAATCTGCAGCTGTGACTTTTTGAGCTCAGGTTTGGGGATCATAGAACTCCCCAGGGGACTTCAGAGTCCACCAGAAGTTGGAAATTTGATTGAGTGAATGCGCCAGAAAGTCAGATAGCAAGTGACTTTTCACCCCCAAACTGTTGATGGAGGCTACTGGGGTCTTCTTCAAGCCATACCTATTGCAGCAAGAGACAGTACTTTTTAAGGTGATGGAACTTACGACTTGGGGCAGTTGCCCTTGCTAGCTCCTAGTTATAGGGTGGGGAGACATGTCCAGTGTTTCATTACAGGCTGAACATTGATGAAAGATCAGAAAGGATCTTGAGATACTTAACAGAAAAATAGGAAATATTGGCACAGCTGTAGAAGGCAGCTACTTCCTAACTGTGCTCATTAAACTCTATTGGAATAGTCCCTGGCTGTAAGTGACAAGGCATACAGCGTCTGCAGTATAATAGCAAGCCATCTTTGCAATGTCAGATTGGGGCTGTGGCCGTGCTTGGTCTTGGGAGAAGGGGAAGGCTCCCTGCAGATTTCAGGATGCCTCCTTTCAAAACGAAGCAGCCGGTGTCATGTCGCAGTTGGGTTTTGGAAAGGGATAGCATGAGGCAGAAGGATTGGTCAACGAGGCCCAAATAACTTCTCCAGAGACTTCTTAGCTCAGGGGTGCTGGCTGAGACCCCCATAAGTAACTACAACAAATTCAACCTCCAAAGCTTCTTGACTTGTTAAGCTGTGCATGATGCAGTTTGGAGCTTCCTTGATGCCACACCACAGGCTGAAGTGGCATCGCCTGGGCTGTCTGGTTTACCTCGCCTGGGCTGTCTGGTTCCCCCTCCCCCCCAGCCCATAGCATGGAGTGTGCTCTCTGTCAGCAATAGTAGTGTAGCTAAGGCAGGGCCAGGGGATACAGGGCCCTGGGTACCACACCTTGAGGGGTGTCAAGCCAGGGGATCATTCACAGGCATTCAGAGTGATTGAGGGCCTCCTTGCCACAGCAGTAGCTTCTGCAGCGTGGACTGAGTGGACTGTTACGCACTGCCGTGAGCGGCTGATGGCTTTTTCACTTTCCTCCCTCAATTTTGGAAGAAAAAAGGCCAAAGAAGCCATTGGATGCTCAGATTGGCACACAACCACTCTGAGTGCTTGCAAGAGGGGTTGCAGGACTCAGAATGGTGGAAAAAGCAGTAGGACGCTCAGAGCGGCACTCAGCCTCTCTGAGCATGCTGTAACCTGGAAGTAATCGGCAGTGATGTCATCACGTCACCACAATTGCTTCCAGTTCAGGTATGTCCAGGAGGTGACATCGCAAGTCAGGGCCCCGGATACCAAAGGGGCCAACTACGCCTCTGGTCAGCAGCACTGCCCTCTCTGGACACGGAAGCAGACACACACAGAGCCACACAGATTGCTTCCAGGTCTCTTCTCAGACCTGGACAATTGCTTCCAGGTCCAGGACAATTGCTGATTGTCCTGATACTACCGAACTACCTAACTGAACTACCAAACTACCGAACTTCCGAACTGATACTACCGAACTACTCTGTCTGAATAGTAGACAGAGTAATGGAGAAAAACTAATAAAATCACTTTCTTGTGCTTCTTAAAGTTGCTTTTGCACAGCAGGCTTTGAAAAGGGTGACCCAAATGCATGTTAGCACCACGTTCCCAAGGGCCTCCATTTGTAGAGGTGGAATATTTTCTGAGTACAAACTATCAGGGACAAAGGTAGAGCTCTCAAATTCAAGAACTTGTCGTTTGGGCACTATTGAACATCTGGCTAGCCAGACACAGGATGCTTGTCTTCACACCTCCCAATGAGTAGAAAGGCCTTAACCGAAGTTACTACACAAAATCTTCCTGTATCTGCTCTACAACACAGAGTATCTGAGAAAGAGGCAAAGAGAGAGAGTGGCAATTATCTACCCTATAATTAACAGTTATGTGATTAATTCCCTGCCATGCAAATCCCCCTCCCCAGGGATTTTGAGAAGCAAGTTTCCAGGATCATAAACAAAAAACAGATTCATCAGTTGTAGAATGTAATCATGAAATGGCATAAACAGTGATGTTTCTGATAAATGCTGGCATTGCTGGGCTCTGCCATTACCAGTCTTGAATAACCTATAATATGATGACTGTGTTCAGTCTAACAGATAGATTATGCCTTATCAATTACTGTAGTTGCTTGGGGTGTGCATGAAAGCTTCACGGCAGAAACAGATTGCAGAGACCTAAAATGCTGCTCCAGCTGTTGTTTCTACTGCTGCCCCAGGCCATCAGTGAAACCTCAGACGAAGTTTGTGAAGCAACAACTGACAGATATTCACGTGAATATTTGAAGCCAGGAGACCATGTCATTGGTGCAGTTTTGTCTGTACAAATTGTTACAGATCTAGGAGTGTCCTTCACTTACTTACCCCCCAATCCTGGTTTTCATAGAGCCAGGTAAGTTTGCATGTATGTAGGAGGTTGATCATCATAAGCTTCAGCATTTCAGAACCAAACTTAGACCTCAATCCAACCCAATTTACCACTGCTGGTGCAGCCAACGGGGTATGCACTGCGTCCTATTGTGGGAAGGCAGTCACAGAGGCCTCCTTTATGTAAGGGAACATTTCTTTCCTTACGTTGGGGCTGCATTGGAGCTGCACTGGTGCTGGAAAGTTGGATAGGATTGGGCCCTTAGGGCCCAATCCTAACCAGGTCTACTCAGAAGTAAGTCCTATTTTGTTCAATGGGGCTTAGTCTCAAGAAAGTGTGGTTAGGATTGCAGCTTTAATGTCATAACTTTAGTCCTGACTGTGGTCAAGCCATGCACACTTTCACAAATAATTTCTGCGACAGTGACATTGAACCAGAAATGGAAGACAGTGACAATGGAAGAGCAGACTTGCACAGATAACATGAGAGACCATCTTGCTCTTCCTTCTGGCAGCACCTAAGCTTCTTTGCTCTTCAACATTTCCCCCCAAAAACTTTACATTTGCAACTCTCCCTGTGCTTGGCGAACTGGGGGAGTGTGTGTGGGGGCAGGATGGGACAGGAGAGGATGGCTACTAATGTAAGCAAGAAATTGAAAACGACTTATTTTCATGCAGGTCAGAGATAAAGAATTACCAGCATGCCTTGGCTTTGCTATTTGCTGTAGAGGAAATCAACAGGGATCCAAGCCTCATGCCCAATGTCACTCTGGGCTTCCACATCTACGATAATGCCTTCCAAGCCAGATTAAGCTGTGATGTCCTTCTGTCCCTGCTGACAACGGAAAAAGACAGCTTTCCCAATTTCAAGTGTGGAAAGGAACCCAGTACGTCAGTAGTCATTGGAGGACTCAATTCTGAAGCTTCTATCCAGACAGCTACCATGCTCGATCTCTACAAGATTCCACAGGTAGGGGTTTGTGGGACGAAGCATCACCAATTTACCATTGACACACAGTTTCCACAAACTACAATAGTCTCTCTCTCTCTCTCTCTCTCTCTCTCTCTCTCTCTCTCTCTCACACACACACACACACACACACACACACACACACAAGGTAGTGTTACATGATGACATAGACTATGAAAAACTCTCTTGGGCTGGAATCCTATGCACATTTTCCTGAGAGTCAGTTCCATTGATCTCAATGGAACTTCTGAGTAGACATGCATAGGGTTGTGCAGTTATTCAGGTTTTCCTGTTGGAGTATTCTACTCTAGCAGTGATTTTCAGCCTTTTTCATCTCACAGCACACTGATAAGACACTAAAATTGTCAAGGCACACCATCATTTTTTTTATTTTTGGACAAGTCACACCATGCTGCTGGTAGGGGAGATCACATTCCCCAATAGCCCCACTAATGAATTACCTCCTCTAATAAATGATCCATCAAACTTCTGTGACACACCTGAGGACCATTTGTGGCACATCAATGTGCCGCAGCACACTGGTTGAAAATCACTATAGGGTTCTACAGGTACTATAGGGTTCATATTTTTTGGGACTATGTTCCAGCATCATTTACTCTTCCAGTCTGACTCCTCCTGAGTCTAGAATGAGACATGCTGAAATGCACACTCAGATATATTTAGGATTGCTGAGTATTTGCTTCATGTTTAGTACAGGACCAGGTCATATGCCATGCAAAGCAGAACATTGCAGCTGTGTGTTTAACTCTATCCAGACCATATCTTGGGAACTCCCTTCCTGCTTTCTTTTGCATAGGACTGATGGGAGTAGGAATCATAGCCTAACAGAGTTTTCAGTTAACCATTTTTAATTCTCTTTCTTTTCAGTGAGTTGAATGGAGTGATGTAGGCTATTCAGAAGAGTGTAGGTAAAGATTCTCAAAGGATAGCTCTGGGGGAGGGGATGATTCCCAGTGGTTCCCAGTGGTATCAGCGTGTGCAAGATCCTAACTCCATTCCTTCCCCCTTCCTTCACCCTTACTCTCCTTGGACTTGTACCATAAAAAGAACTGGCACAGATCCATGGAGATCCATTGAGGTAGCAGAGTCTTGCTGCAGTCTAAGGGAACAAAAGGCCCATCACTTCAAGGAAGTCTCTGGATTCCCCCCTCCCCGGGTCGGTAACACTTTATTGATGCGACTGCATTGGCAGAAGAGGGGATTTGGGTCAGATTGGGCGGTAGAACACTGAATGTTCAACAGTGGCCAAAGTTAAGACTTATAGCTGAATCCTATTGGGCTATCCCTGCATGCTCTATATTCACAACACGTTCCAGTTGTTGCAAAGATTGCCATAAGGCATGCTAGCAGAGTCAGCTCAGGCTCTCAGTGCAAAGAAGATGACCAGATAGCACTGATGCACTACCAGCCAGCAGTAAGCTTATTTGGGGCATGGGGAGGTGGGGAGGGGATGGAATAGGGCAGAGGGAGGGAGGTCCTTTGGGTAGACCAGGCCTGGAAGGGGGGTGGAGATGATGGCAGACTCTGCCACCGAATCCAATGCTCCATTCTGAGCTGGCAAACCCAACATGTTTCTCCTCAGTTCTGTGCCCACTCAAGGGTGAGTGCAGATCCAAGTAGATCCATTGGGACTGCCATAGGTCAACACAGGGTAAGGGAATGTTTGTTCCCTTACCCTGAAGAGACCTGGGGCTACTTCCCTGGCTTGACAGGATACAGTGGTAGCCATTTCGGCACTATTGTAGCCCCGGGTGCTAGGGAAGCATAGATTTGGGCCCCTATTTAGCCACAGTTTGGCAAAAGAACCTCAGCAAAGAGATGTATCTTCTAAGCTCTCTCTG